>NW_021940711.1:2774247-3100815 GCF_001715985.3 Manacus vitellinus
CTCTGGCCTCCAATGGGGAGGTCTGGAGACACCCCATCTATAATGCTGCTGATGCCTTTGAGAACGCAGCAGGATCACCCCTGAGGAGAAAAGGCAATGCAGAAAGAATCATGTCTTGCAGAATTTACCACCTAAGGAGTCTCTGCTGTGCCTTTTGCAACTGGACGTGCCTATCTCAAATTGGCCTCTTTAGTCACCAGCACACTTGTGACAAACGTGGGTAGAGCCCTCCCCAAATCTTCGTTCACGAAGCCCAGCCATGACTATAGTCTGACTACATAAACTTTGGCAACTTTGAAAGGAGAATCATTTCATTTTTCTCACTTAGCACTACAAAACAGCTACCTGTATGAGTTTTAATGATGATTTAATAATTTTAATTGCTTTTTGCTTACTTGGGAGTACTCTGTTCACCCACATCTATGTAAGGCCTTTGAGGGAACTGAGCCCAGTTTGCCAGACCCCATGAACCACAGGGACATCCTCCCCCACATGTCACAGAAAGGGTTGTTGCTGGTAGCTACTCCTTGCTTACTGCTCTGTTCCCAGTGAAGGTCCTCAGCAATCTGCCAGCACAGCCATTTGTATCCCTGATCCCCATTTGTGCCCCTTCTCCCCATATCCCTGCAGATAAGCCAGCTGGGAAACTCAGATCAACAGCTTCCCCCAGTCAGATCACTTTTTGTCTTCAGGAAATTTGGGATGCTCAGCCACACTGCTCTGCTGGCAGAGAACAGGGATGGGGAGGGACAGGGACCCACTGCTGACTCCTACCACAGGCATGGAGCCTTGAGGCAGCCTTTTCATCTGCTGTTCTCTAACTCATGAAAATACTCTCCTGCCAGCCCTGATTGACTTTCAGGAGTGTCCTAGTTACACAAAAGGCCCTGGATTTCCAAAAAGATTTTCTGAACCATATTCGATAAACCCACAGATAAACTCCAGTTCTCCTGATTGGAAAGAAATCCTGCACTTCAGAGTGCTGGTGTTGCTACAATTTAAAGGAAAGAGATAATTTTGTTTCCTAGATTTGCCTTCACCTGGATACTTTTAAAGAGGAATACACCGTAATACAAAATAGAAATACATGTTAAAATAAAACTCACAATGTGAGACCTGTTGAGTCTGAGAAAGTCAGACAGCCAGATTTAACACAGCAGTTTTATTTGCTATTTTCCAAAATCTTTTTCAGCAAACTGAATGAAGGATATGCTGCCCACACAAAGAAATCCATGGAATGTTAGGGAGGGGATAATTGAAGATTTGGAAAAAGACTGAAAGACTTCTTTAAAGCCTCTTTTTATTTAGAGTAGGCAATTAAATATTACAATGCAAAATACTGAAAGCCATGTTACTTCTAAATTTCAGTTTTGAAAACAGGTCCTATACCTGATATTTATTTCTGTTGCAAAACCTGTACCATAAAGCAATTACAATTCCTAGATTTTATAAGTCTACAAATAAGGTTACAAAACAGTTAATAAAATAACTGAATAAAAGAATATGCTTCTCATTTCCCAAAGTTCTGTGTAGCAACTAAAACATTTTCTATTTCCGAAACTATAATAAAATAATAACAACCATAACAATAAAAATAGTATCAACAATAACAATGTTTTCCATGCTCAACAGCTTTAATTTCCTTCTTATGGATATATGGCAATGGGCAAAAAAAAATTAGGTACAATAATTTTTCTCTGTGGGACTCATAGTCCTATCTTGAATGTATAGAATATGAAACATTCAGTTTTCAAGCACTCACCATTCTTGAACTATCACAGCCCCCAGTTCATCAGCATCTAAAGAATGCGTTTAAGGTTAATCATAAGTAGTTTTTCTGGCATCAACCAGTCCTGTTGGCTTCAGTTGGGCAATCTGAGGCATTATGAAAATATTTGAGTGCCCTTCTGAACTGGGACACGTGCCTGAGGACAAAGGTAGAAACATGCACCTGAATACATTGACGGTTGTGGCTTCTCCTGAAGGATATCCTGGGCTTTAAGTCCTTTATGTTCCGATGGAAACTATGAACAACTTCAACTCTGTATTTTCAAGTTTACTAATCTGTTACTAAAATAAAATAAGAGGTCTGAAGATAGATGTTTAGCATTTTGGGTGCCAGAAGCTAAGCAACACAGCTCTTGTAAGCGTGTTGATGACTATGATGCTCAGAGCTGTTCTAACAAGGGAAGATGCTGTGTCATCTAAACCCAGACATCTCAGATCCAGCTTTATTTAAGAAGTATCCCTCCAGTAGGGGGGTAGGAGTGCTCAGTCTCTAGCTAGAAAAACAACAGGATCTCAGAGAACAAGAAAACACCTTAAGAAATTCTAAATAATTTTGAAAACCTACATAAATCATTATTGATGCTGCACTTTGGAGTAGCACCAGAGAGAGCTGGTTTTAATGTGAGATGCACGTAGAATTCACCAAACTCTAAATTACATGCTAATGCAAGCAACTTTCTAAGCATACAACATATACAGCTAAAAAGTATTGCAATTAAACCACATGTACTATTTAACCTGCTTGGCAGTGATCCATTACACATAAAAAGCTCTTCCCTCCAATAAGTCCATCACTATTTGCACCAAATCACTGTATTTGGTACAATATACACACCATGGACACACTACTCCATGTCCATGGATAAAGATGGACACATGGGTGAAGACTGAGGCTTCTCCAGGGGAAGAGGTAACTGTTACCGAAGTGAGGTATCTGTTTCACATTGTTCTTCAAGCCACCCCAAGCCCTCCACATAAATTAGTTCACTTTTACCTTGATCCAGTGCCTTGATGGTTAAAGTCATAAGCAAGGAAGCAGAATGGGGCATCTAACAGCCCTAATTATGGTGTTCTTGGCTCCCAGAGCCAAGATAACATCTTTGTAATTTAGCTGCTGCAATTAATAATTTCTGATGTCAGCAAAAGTCTACTCAACCATAACCTGAAGCTGAAATGTTTGGGCTTTCCTTTCTCTATTTGATCAATCACCTGAAACTTTACTTTGATTACTGAAAACTACAAAAATCTTAAAAGTGTATTATATATGGAAATTATACAACCACCCACTTAAAAACTCCCACAACCCTGCCCCCTGCTCTCTATGAAACCAAACACCTTCCTCTCCCTCCCCACCTCACTCCGCTCACCCTAACGCAACTTACAACATTGCTACTATGGATCACCCACCTACAGCACCAGATCAGCTACTCAAAGCTGCTTTTTGAAACAGGTTTGCAAAGTGGTTAGGCTCAGACTTGTATTTTTCCACAGTCTATCAGCACTTTTCCATCTTGCATAATAATCATCCACAGAATTGGCTCTCCTTTGTCAGCTTGGACAGCAAACAAAATCATTTTGTGATCCCTAGGATAGTCCCCTCGCTGCAGAAATCTTCCCCCTTTGCAAAGGAGCCATTAAAATCCTACTAAATAAAGCTATTGTTAAAGGCTGAGAATGCATCTTTTCTAGAGATGGGTGTGGATTTTAACTTTGTTGGATCTTCACTCAAAACCAAAATTACAATGAGCTGCTGAAAAATATATTTGTCCAAGAAAGGGCCTTGGGGCTTTACAATATTTCAAGTGGAAACATGGCAATTATCCTCTTCTACCTAAAAATTTAACTATTTATGAGTTGATAGGAGAACAACAACAACAAAAAAGGTCAAGGTATGAAATGATCGAAACTTCACAGCATCTTCAAAGATTTAAAAGGAAAAATTAAATGTGCTCTAACACAAGATAGTAAATATTTCAGTTTCCACTGTTTTTTTCTGGAACTGCCTACAATACCGATCACTGTGTCAGAAATCCAAAAATCACATACAGACTCTTGCATGGTTAATGTGTTTTACACTGTTATTAATCACCCACCTCCCCCACGTCTTCAGTTACTCTCTCCTTACATCTCATTATAGGTATGTTAACATAAACCACTTTGTTTCTAACCAAAAGAGGAGCCCAGCGACAGGACTGTTACCTTGAAACACTTTGTAAAGCCAGACCATGAAAAGTAAACCAGGAAAAATTAATATAGACCATCTCCAGTTGTTCTTTCTGGAGCAGAATCCAATTGATCTTGAAGCCAATTCTTTTAATGACATTTTTTGGGGCAGAGTTGAAGCGCTGGAAATGTCCTGTGAGCTCTTCAGATGTTTTCATGTTTAGTGACTATTCGGGTAACTGTCAGCAGCTCTCCGTCAAGCTCTGTTTAGAATTCATCAAGATAAGGTTTCAGGATTTACATTTAAAATACCTATTTGTAAAGGGAATAACTCACAGAACAAAATTAATCAGCGCTGAAAAAGTCTGGGTTAGAAAAGATTTGGAGAAGCTAGAAAACCACACATGCTCCTTTCATTTAATCTTTTTATATCAGTGCTAATAATCTTAAGAAAATAACACTGGATTTTATTTTGTCCCTTAAAATCTAACCAGGAATTTGACCAAACCATTGTCAAAGTTGAACACAAATGAGCACACACACACAGGACCTGCTAAAGCCAGGTAATCTCAGGGAGTTACCATTTGAAACACTCTAAAGCTTCATGAAACAATCTGACTTTCCACTGAACCTCATCATATCCTGCTCTGAAGCAGATATTCCAGTGGCACCTTCTTCACCTGCAGGCTTTGCTCAGAGCCCCTTCAGCCATGGCTGTCTGGAGTCACTGAGCCAGCAGCCAGCACAACTCTATTCAGTTGCAAAGTGCTTGACTGGTGGAACTAGTTTTTTTGGCCATTGTTCACAACCAGGGTTCCTCTGGCACCTCCACAGCCTCGGGGAAGGGGAGAAACCAGAGCCTGTGACCCAAGTGCTGGAGGAACTCCCAGCTAGGTCTGCAAAATTTAGTGTACAATACTACAACCAGCTACCAGCCCCCTCTCTTGCATTCAAAACCTATAAACCATATTTTTGGTGTTCCCCATTTATCGTTCTGTCTGAAGACTCACTGTGTTTATAAGGCAGTTTACAGACACATTGTGTGCACAGAGCACCCCCTTGGCCAGCAGCACACTCACCTCCCTGCTTTGAAGGTCATGGGATTAATGCTCATCCCTGATCATGTCCGTGCCACTACACTGACTTCAGTGAAAGCTGGAAACAAAATCAGTGTCTTCATATCACAATAAGGTCAGCATTAAATCTCAGCCATCACGTTAAAAAACACGCTTTGTTTGTTCTGCCTTTGTTTCCATGACAGTAACAAGTGCTGAGAAAAGTCTTCTAATCAAAGTTTACATACATGCCTTCCAGAAAATAAATCCCTCTAAAGTGTACATGTGACAGTGATGGACTGAACAAATGCAGAGGTCAAGCCCAGGCCGCTGGGGATGCAGTGATGGACCGCCCCAGCTCCCTGCAGTCCCCCTGGAATGAGGGAATGGGGAGGAGGTCCCTGGCAAAGATCTAGGTGTAGGTCACCCTTGCAATACACCTCCTACTCCCTCTCAGCAAGGTCCCAGCCCAAACACCTCCTTACTACAGGCAGACAGACAAGGTGACCTGCCTTGGGGATGGACAATTATGACACGTAAAGATTAGACTGTGTGGGTTTCTTACTCACACTCCTTACTCCTGCCTTACTCACCAGTACCTCTTTCTTACTACTTCTTCCTCAAAAGCAGATACTCACCTCCTCGTACAAAGACACAGTTTAAGTTTTGACTTAAAGCAGGGGCAGCACTCACTGAACAGACTGACATAGTTTCTGACACCCACCTCCTGCCCACAAGCTCCTCCAGCACTGGACTGAGCTGGTGAGAGCTCAGCAGCTCACCAGCAGTTACTGGAACCCGGCAGCTGCTTCATCAGAGGCTCCAAAACACAACAAAACCAGGGTTAAACACCAAGAAAAAAAAGAATAAATCACCTCAATTCTTACAGGACTGATGTAACAAAAATATGTAGGGAAAGGAATGAAGGGCAGTATGGAAATAAAACTATGCAAGATGCATTTAAATTCCCTGCTGCTGAGCATGCTTTTGAAAGACTCATGGACTCAACTGCCCTGTGGCCATTTGCCCTCTGGCCACTACTCCTGCACAAGTGGCAGACTGGGACCACTGGGTAGCCTCACCCAGGAAAAGGTGGATATTGAACACCCCCAGAGCCAAAACCTCCTGCAGCTGGCAGGTAGAATATGACTTCTTTGCTTCCCACTCTTGTTTTAATCCATCCACTCTAACTGCACTACTGACACCAATGCAAATCTTTTAGGTCTGCAGACTGTAACCCCAAGCAAGAAACATGCAGGCACAAAATGAAGATGTGATACGCATATATGCATGAAGACTGAAAGCAATTCTCAGTCACTATTAAGTTTTTCCTCACTCTAAATACACTGCAAAACTCCTACATAAGTTGATCAAGGCAAAAACCTGTGCAGAGCAAACAGATTTCACACATGAGAACTGCTCCTGTCTCACAGCAGCATCAGCTGCAGCTGAGCACATGGAGACAAAGACAATGCACACACTTGCACGCTCTTCTCCCCTCAGAAAAAAGGAGAAAAACAACAGAAATTGTCTTTCTGAATGCATCACAGCCTGCTGAAATATATCTTAAAATAAAAGCTGAACTTGGCAATAAAAAGTGTTAATTTGATCACAGGGCACAGCACTGTCCCTCAGGAAGCCAAATCACTGAAAAACAACCATTGTTATCACACCAGTGATTTATAGAACAGACAGACACACAATCAAGTAAAATACTTTATTCTTTGTAAAATGGAGTTGTGTGGAAGATGTCAGCTACTACCAACTCTGAAAGTAGGGTTTTTTCCTAGCAGAACACTAACTATTCTAAATAGTACCAATAACACCTGGTTTATGTCAGCCTTTAAAATTAGGCTTATTTAAAAGGAACTACAAAAAGGAAAAGGATCTTATAACCTTACTCGGACAAATCAGTAAGCCCACAGAAATTTGCACAGGAGTGAGAATACGAACTGGATATTATGTAGCAAAAAGCAAGTGCACTCCGGGCTGGGATTTGGCCTGAAACGGACTCACACACGCCTTTGTTTCCCTGCAGAGTGAGCTCATTCCCACAGAGGTTCCTCCTTCGCACAGAAAACAGACTTAAAGTGCTAAAAAATAACAAAGCCCCATAGTTTTCTGAGACTAAAAGCCTGTAACACTAGTGGAAAGATAGCTGGTTAGACTGCAACCTGTGAGTACCGACAAACCCCACAGAATCATGAAATTCAGCCAGAGAAAGCAAATACAGTAATAATAGGTGTCAGTTCTCGTACGGGGAATTTTCTATTACGTTATTCAAATATTTGCAATCTACTAAAAATCTATTGATTTCATTCAGTGATTCAAAAAAAACAGTGCAGAGAGAAAGCTTCTCAGATTTATCCATCATCTAATGTTTTTCCACTGCTGCCAGTATTTACACGGCTAAACCTCCTTACACAAAGGTGTAACACAACACACTCCCATGATTTCAAAAGTGCAGAAAATCTCTTACCTTGCAATATTCCCTGGCCAAAGCACTTCTCCACCTTGTTGCCCATGAAGAATTCCAGGAAAGGGGCTCAGATTTATTTTGCAGGTTGATACCTTCATTAGGCTACCATCCAATACCCCCCCTAAATAAACCAGCCTGAAAGTTGGCTATCTAGGAAGAGACTCGGGGAAAAAAAAATTTGGAGCAAGGTTGTTTTCCAACAGAGCCTTCCACATTCAGCAGCTCCGAGAGGAGACACTGGAAAGTAAAGCCTAGCTAGAAGGTGATCATCAGAAACTTCCCCTGGAAAGAAATCTGATCCTTCAACAAAATTAACCTCTGAAGTGCTGGAAAAGTGAGAGGTCAAGACTTTCTGCTGGGACTAGGTCATCTGTGAAAGCTGTAACCTGATGGCAGTAATCAGGCAGACTGGTGCCTCCAGATCATGTACTGTGTCCTACAAAGTAAAAGCTCATGTCAGCAACCCTGTACTTGAAGGCACCAAATGACAACATTTCATCTCAGCTAAAAGACTACAATCTCTAGAAACACTTTTCTTACTCTGATTGTATAGGGGGATTCAACAATGCTGAAACTGCTGAAACAATTGTAGTTTTATGTGAAAGTAGCAGGAGACATACCCCAAATGTTTTAATATAAAATATTGGGAATACTGGTAAAATACACGATTTTTTTCTATTTTGGGGGAGGGAAGGGAGGGGGTAGAAAAACATTTTCAGTATGAATGGTACTGAAAATAACAATTTATCTGCTGGTACCTCCAGCAGAGACCTTAAGAAACTGAGATAAGATATGCAGTATTTATCTGACTTATCCTTATTTAGTGCTGTAAAGTAAGGGGGGCTTACTACTTCCCTTTATTTCAAGGAGAACAGAGATAGTTATTTATACATATTTGGTTGATAAAAATTTATGGTGGTCAGCATTCAAAAGTCTTATTTTAGCTGAACATAAATACTTTGACAGGATTCTTCCCAGACCTCTGCATTCTGATACAGGCGTGGGATTTTTTTTTCCACTATGGGAAATTACACCAGCTCTATTTACCATGAGTAGTAGTGCTCAGAGGCAGTAGTTACCCTTATTCTGCATGAACACAAGCTGTAAACCTCAGAAAACCTGGAAGACAATGAGAACTTGGAAAGCTGGTCACTTACAGTCCACGTGGACTCATCACTCTTGGAGTCTCCTGAGTGCTAATGGGCACTGAACCAGAAATGATACGTGTACCCCAAAAAGAGAAATACAAGAAATACAAGAGGAATGGTAATAAAACATAAAAGATGGTATTGGATATAAACGGTATGAATGACAACAAATGGTATTGGATAACTGTGACTAGTTTGGCATGGAAAGCAGCACTGGAGCTTGGAGTAGAAGAGTTGTGAGAGGCTAAGAAGTCCATGGGTGCTGAAGAACCAGGAGACTGGCTGAAGGTCATTGTGAGCAGAATAGAATCGGTGCAAGAAATGCTACAAGTAGGTGTGTAAGGAGTCTGTGGAATATGCAAAGACCATTTCCATTATTACTGAAAGATTTGTTCACTAAGCAAGAAACTACATTTCAAATCCAACCAGGATAGATTTCTGCTACCAGTGAGGTCACCAGCAAGGGATCCTGTCATGGAAAGGAGATGGGCAGCCTTTTAGATGGAGGAAATAGAGAAGACAACACCATGCTGTTGCCTTGCCCTCACCTTAAAAAAATCATCAATCATTCAGCCCAAAACAAAAAATCAGAGAAAGAAAGGTCAGAAGTCAACTATACCCACATATTTATTAACTCAGTTAGAGTACCCTTGTCTTAAATAAAATTTTAGCACCTTTTAGCACAACACAGTATTGTTGGTTGAAAGAGTTAAAATGCAAGTATTCAAAGGTTATAAAACAAAGACTTTGTGGAGATACTCTGCTGCCAAGACCTTCAAATAAATGAGTCGCAGTCTGAGCTTGCCCTTCTACCTCAGAGTCTATACTTTAGTGGCTACAGTGTAACTATAGCAACACAGAGGACGGGTAATTTAGAGGCTGGTGGATGTGACAACTTGCAATTTAGAACAATCCGAATAATAAAAGTGGCTTGGGAAAGCATCATTTAACACAAATGTTTGTATTTTAAAATTAAAAAAGCCTGCTCATTTAATTTTAAACTTTTTAGATTTTTTTTTTTTTGGTTGGATGATTATCTATATTAAGTTAGTCTGGTGATGAATAAAAGATAGAAACATGATTCCTGTGCTTTTTGGTATGTTTGCACCATAAAGTGCAGCCAACCCACCCCTTCACAATGTGTACGTGTACAAATGCAAAGCTGCTGATGTCATTATCTTTGCTGAAGATTAGACAAGAATCACATGGCTTTTTAAAAAGAAAGCTAGGTATTAAACACAAAAAGAGACTCATGGACTATTATTATTTCTTTTTTGCCTCTAGTGCATTTTAACTGCTATCCTGTACCAAAAAAATCCTGCAAACTGCTTCTTTAATTGCAAACCCTTACTTTAATTGCAGAATAGTGACTAGAGATAACTCTCAGAATATGTCAGATACTTAAAAGAATCACAACTGCAATAGCAAAGCTTTCTTTTCATCTCTAACATCCTTCCTATCTTCATCCAAATAGTTCTCACACGTGATGGTTCTCAATTACCTGCTCATGGAGTTTTATAAGAAATTAATGACTGACCCATGGCTAATGGTAAGCAAAAGTAGTCAGAAACATTCTAATTAAAAGAAAACAAACAAACTCAAATCTGAAATTGCAACCTAGGGAAAAAGCCAGAACCAGAACATTGCATCTGTTGAATCACCAACTCCAAATAAAACCAAATTCTCATGATTAAGGTACAGCATTACACTCTCACGCCCATCTGCAACCCCATTGTCCTCCCCTTCCCTGGCAGCCCTTCCACTGCAAAGGAGGGATTTTGCAACACAACACCCATAACACTAAATACAGAGGGATATTTCCAGATGAATTTTACATGTAGCAATAATCATAGTTTTATGGGTCAGGAAGTTCAGAAGATTAGTGTGTTATGGTTGTAGTGTATAAAAGCGTTTGTGTTAGAAGTTCCACATAGCAATTGGGTGAGATAAGCTGTGAACAGCTTTACATTAAGTTCTTTTATGGTAGTTTAAGTTGGGGAGAAGTAAAGAGACCCCAGGTATTAATTTACCTAAAGAACAGCTGCTTAGAAAAGGCTGCAAAGTGTCCTAATACTCAGTGTCATAAAATCATTGCACCTCCAATTGCTTTTCTTTCCTTACCCATGTGCTACTCCCATTAACCTCAGGCAGAACTGTGACCATGGTCTAAACTGGGCTAAAACTAGTTGCAGCAAAAAAAAAAAACTTATCAAACAAATGCATGGTTTGATTCTTCCTTGCAAAGGCCTAAAGCCATAATTACAGGTTTGCATTCTGGGTTAAAGCAGCACAGATCCTGCTGCATTTCAAACTCTCCCTTGGAGAACACCAAAACGCCTGAATATTGGGGGTTTACTGCAATGTTAATTTCCTTTTTTTTTTTTCTCATTATCTGAGATGTATCAGTTAGTAGCTTATAAAATGTGTGCATTTGATGACTGAAATGATTTTAAAAGTTAACACAAACAGTGTAGGCTGTAAAGACATTGCTTTTCCCAGTCTTTGTAAGCTCTTGTATTATGTGTGGTATGAGGCATCTGTCACATCTTGCTCTGGAAGAGACTCCACTAAAACTGGATAAACCAATGTCTTAAAATAATCTCAACAGTAATTTTTTAAGATTTCTTTTTAATTTCTTTCCTCCTGAAGAACACTAAGATTATTAAAATGAGAAAAAAAGTATTGCTAACACTAAAACGTATTCTGAACAGACAAACATGCTTTTGGACTCACTTCTATCCTTTTAACTTGGGTACATTGAACAAAGATATACATTTGTAAAAGTGCTTTCACTGATTAAATATCTGCATGAGAAAACAAAAGCAGAACTACAGCAGCACTGTTGCACCATGACAACTATTATGCATTATGCATAGGGCTAAAATTCTATGTATCAACCTAAACAAATGACATTTTGTGCTAAACTAAATTTTTAAAAAAACCAAACTACACCAACAAAGAAATCCCATGTTGAACTCATATGTAATTGTTAATCCTGGGTAGGTACTTCTAGTTAAAACCAGAGGAAATCTGGAAGCAACATAAACCTTCAGTAAGAGATATGGTAGAAAATAAGCCTAGCTGCTACAGTTAAGTGAAGTTGTGGGTTTTCAACGAGGTTCCAAAGAGAGCTTGGAAGACAGGAAAAGTGGGACTGGAAAAATGAAGATCCATTTTTAAATTCCCCTCATTCTGTTGAATGAAAGAGGCACTGAGTTTGCAGACTGATGGGGAATATCTTTACAAAATACCCTTCACTTTCTTAAATCTCAGTGGCAAGAGTCCTCTGTTGCCTTAGACTTCCCTGAGAGCTGACAATTATATTATGGTGGTGCTGTATGAATTTCTTTATTTTTAGAAGTGAACACATCAAGCATAGCACACTTTAAGATTTTGTTAAAATTGCTCAGGTGGCATCACACAGAAGGAAGTAAAAAGGAATCATCAGTGTGTGCTACTGCACAGGTATGGATCGTAATGCACAGGAACTGTCCAAGCAGAGATTTGGGGAAAGGTAGTGAGATTTTTCTAGTCCTAAGGCAAGGCCCCTAGCAAAATTTCACTTGAAGAGTAGGTATTCTGGTCCCAAAAAGACCGTGCACTTGACCAGAGAAGTCAAATATGGGATAAGATGAATGACTTGGAATAAGATTAATAATTATTGCATTGATAAAGCAATGAGACAGACTTAGCATCCACCTCCTAGGAACTGTTTCTAACTGACCAACCATTAAAGAATGCTACAGCTTCCTCTTACAAGGCAAGAAGTATGCCTGATGGAGAAGAAAAGAGTATTTGTGTATGTGTGGTGTATGATTAAAAATGGTTCTATAACATTTTATATGTACTTCAAAGATTGTTTAAAAAATGCCAGCAGCCTCCATGGAGCACCCGTGTTGACACAGTTGTGAGGCACAGTTTTCACTACACCCACTTCAAATGAATAAGCACATCAGAGTGAATAAATACAAATGGCTACTTTCTAGTGGCAGTGGAGAGAGAAAAAAGGCAGGGAACTGGAGATAATCCAATAAAATGGGGGATGCTGAGCAGCAATGCACGTCATTATCCACGAGGAATTCCAAACGAATGCTGAATCCAGGGGTTATACTTGGATGATCAAAACATTTGCTTCTATATTTAATCACATTACCAAGTCTCAGGCTCCTTGAGTGAGAAATAATATCAACATATTTACTATGTACACATGCATATGCTTTCATATCTATGTTTTCTATGCTTTTTTGTTTTACAGAGACAGCAAATAAACCAAACAACAAGAAGAAAATGTAACAGGGCAAATAGCTCATTAATAAGAACAGTCTATATAAAAAGGAAAAAAATCTGATCTTAAAATGCAGTTAATGTAGTGAAACACAAGAATGATGTATCATTCTCATTGTTTTAAATGCAGTTTCCTTTGCATCCTTCTCCAAACCATAAAAATCAGTCCTCTCTCCAAAGACCATAACACTGCCCGTCACAGATTTTAACACAAATGCCACTGACTAAGGAAAAAAAATGTAATTCTTAGAATCTAAACTGCTGAAGAGAGTAACAGTTTACTTCTATGTTGTTGTAAGACTTTATAGTCTTCTGGAACCATTAAGATTTTCAGCTTGATCCCAAACAAAAATTACAAAAATAGTGCAGCTGGCATGATTATTTTCTTCTCAGGACTCCGAAAAACTGCTTTGGGATGAATATATGACAGATGCCCATTTATCATTTACAGATTGTTTTCTGAGCTTTCTAACATAATGTCTATGTCAACAAGCAATATGGTAGAGAACAGAAACAGATAATGAAAGAAGCTGTGTACCCATAATCTAGGGGCAAAATTCTTTATGGCCAATGAGGTAGAGAACAGCTCAGAAAGAGAGCAGATTTGAATTACAGGTTCTGTTTTGGCCAGCAGGTCTAGGGGACTGCGTCAGAGGACGCATTCAGGCCCAAGAAGGATATGCCAGAACTACACTTGAACATTTTTGGTTGAACAAGCAGCTCTCCAAGTAGTTGTGGTATGGTTTTGAAAAGTCCTATAAACCTTGATTTAGACTCCCCTCCCACATCCCCCCAATACAATGCTAAAATCATTAGTGTTTAATCAACAGCAGTCATTAACCATGTCACAGCACCCACTGTAAAACCACTGCTGTCATCTATATGTATCTTAGTCAAACCTGGTTCAGTTATGATCAATAGAGTTTACCCATCTTAATTGCTTCAGCCTCCCCCTAATTAGAGATATCTCTGCATTTACAGTTGTTTATTGTTGCTGTGGCTGTTGTAAAGCTAATCCATCCCACTAGAAAAGCAAACTCATTTATTTTAATTAAATTGAACTATTAAATCAAGCTAGCATCATTACAACTTGATCTTTAGTGTTTGCAAATCCTCTGTATCACTGAGCCTATAAACTTCCCAACCACACAAACATTTCAACTGAGTAATCAGCAAAGATGCAAACTCTCAATTTCAGCAAAAATTAGTTTTCCTTTATTTTTTGAGAGTCCATCTGCATTTTCCTAATAAAACAAAGGGCTCTGCTTCACCCCACAATATAAGGATGTCCCAGAGACTGTATCTGAGCCAAAAGACTTTGGCTCATTCTCAGGTTACCTTGCAAAATATTTCCACTCTTTTGGATATGCTTTCCCCTGTGAATTGGTTTTTTTTCTTATTCTTATTGGTATTGTCTGTCAAATAGACTAACCTGCCATTTCCAAATTCACAGTAGACTCTTAATGCAATATAGAATTTCAGACATTTGCCCCCTCCCTGCCATTGTTACCTAAGCCTGGTTACAAAAACTAAGGTTTTTGTAGATTTATAATCTTTCTAACAAAATGGTAACAGAATCATACCATTACCTATGAGATAGCATCTCTAATTAGTGCATGCTTTTAAATTAAAGTCTTTCCTAGCTCCCAGGTTTTGTTTAAAATGCTGGCAACCCTTATGGACTCGATATTTTTGCTCTAGAAAAAGAATTAAGCCTGTCAGATAAATCACTAAATTTAAAATAACATTTAAAAATTGCAGCTGATCGGAGGCACGTCCTTCATGAAACTCCTTATCTGATAAACTCCTGTGGTAATCACAGCTTACCCACGTGAACTTCTGACCTCCACTAAGTCCTAATAAAATCGTAGCTGTAGATCACCTGGGAGTGGTCCTCCAGGTCAGGTTATGGCAGCACACATTTCAGCTTCACAGAGGCTTGACTGGAGAAAATTTCAATTGGTAGACTTGTGTCTCTCAAAAGGTCAACAACATTTTACCTGCAACATCGACAAACTAAAAGCTTACTTTCCATTCCTCAAGGATTGCTCACATAGAGAAAACACTCTTCTTGAAAACACAGGGAGCCTCTATAAGGATGAAACCTGCTTTTATTCAACCAGAAGGATCAGAAGATAGATGTGCTTAGACTCTGCAGCCTACCAGTTGTCAGGGTTGCCTGTGTTTCTGAACAACAACGACTCCGACAGCTTGGTGCTCCCTGAATGTCTGTCCTTTCACAGACAGGAGAAGCTACTTCAGAGTAACAGTAGTGACATGAGCCTAGTGGTGAGGGACAATAAGGTTTCCTCTCCATGAAAAGTGACTTGGAGCAGAGGTTGCAACTAGTCCACAAGTGAGCAGACTCAGTTCACAGTTCCCATGCCAGGGATGAAGGTCAGTATGGACACAGTGGGCTACTCCAGTCACAGTGCTTGGGGAGCAGTGGATCTGCGGAAGGAGCAGCAAAGCTTAGTGGGTAACAAAATTATTAAACCCACTAAGTTTTCTCTAGAAGAGCAAATCCTTTTAACTGCTATAGATGCAATGATGACTATAAAACCACCAGATTGAGCTGCAGTGGGGTGTGGGAATACCCATGGCAATAACAACCGAATATTGATGTGATGAGCTACTGCATGTAACAGTTATTTTCTTTTGAAACTGAACTACTAATTCCAAACACTTGTGCCTTGTAGGGCCCAGATTATCTGATACCTGAAAAATTAATCTGGTAATGACTTGTAAATTATCTTCTTGCAGTTTCCTAACAGGTAAATATTTCTTCTACATATCTTGTAGATGTTAAATATTTAGTCTGGAATGCCATATAATAACTCTCAGATTTTTTCCCAAGATACTACAGGTTGGGGTTTTTGGGTGTTTCAGGTTTTTTTAAATTTCATTGTAAATAGTAAGGTGAAAGCAGGGCTCAATCGTGTCAGAATACTATTAGAAATTATAAATAGAAGTTATAAATACAGAAGACATAGCTACACAGTGTTATGAAACATGGTTCAGAGATTTTCTGAACTGGTGCTGCATTAACGCTTTATAGATGCATATCTGAAGATATTAAAGTGGGGCTGTATGCAACTACCTCAGCTGTCACAGCATGGCATTTCATAGGGCATCGTTCACTTCTACTATTCAGCACTCCCATCTTGACCAATTTCTACTTGACTTACTGAAATTAGTAGGTCAGGAGGACAAGTGAGAACTTTCTTTAAGCCAAAATAAAATGAGAAATGCCAGACAACCCAAAGATGTGTGGGAAAGGAGGGAAGAGAAGGAAGACTACGTGGAGCTGCCCTTCAGACCCAGCTCTACCAAAAGTCCAGTCTTGCTAAGAGTCAGAAATACTATTGTCACAAGATGCAAAGTATTTTTTCAGGGAGTAGCTCTGCCCACACTATCCCATCTCTCCACAGAGCCAGGCCTCACCTGCCCCCCTCCCAGGTGACAAAAAGTCAGACTAAAACTACTAAACTCTGTGTTCTGGTATAAAGGCACAGCAACGTTCACAAGCCTGCACAGTAGTAATTAAACCAACAAGGGGTTAATTATTATTGTGCCTTATGGCATTATCGTGCCTTTTGTTTCATTTTATTTTCATTATAATCAGGTGCAAGGACAGATGTTGCCAGGGTCAGAAGTGATGCTAATCCACAATTGTCCCTGGTTATCTCAGGGCTATCTGGCTCTTTATTCTATCAGCTATTTATTTGCACTTGAGAACTTTGCAATATTCATTAACATGCTGCATCATTTTAGAAATGAAAATGCTAAAGACAAGACCTAAGATGTGCATTACTGGCTATGTGCACAGTGTAATTAACATGCATATGATCTGTATGCAAACCATGTTATTGGAAATAGTGACTATTAGCATAACAAGTGCTTATTATTTATTGAGATGCAACTCGAGCAGGCATCCTGCTGGGGCCTGACATCCTTCGCTGAAACAGCACCATCTTGTCTTTCTTCGTTTACACATTCTTCTCTCCTCCTGATGATTAACAGCACAGAAAACAGGGAGACTCCCTTCTGTGCCTTTGTTTAAAGGGGGAAGTCTTGTGTGTTTAATTACCCTCAAGCATCTGATCCAGTTCAAAGCTCAGCGGAGCCTCTCCCGGTGCCACGCTCCCCTCCCACCCCAGCGGCTGAACCGCAGGCTGCTCAAACGCCCCCTTGGTACCAGCTTCACCTACGTTATCTCTCTGACTCTTAACTGATAACAAGTTTAAAGCAGCTAGGCTTCTTTCTCGGTTCTCCTTTTTTTTAAAGAAATAAAATGGGAATAAATTGTGAGAAAACAAAAGCTCAACTGTGCAAAGCCATAAACCTTCCCAATGTCACACCACCCTTCTCCTATCCTACTTCAGAAGAATTTAACCTTTTAATTGTTCCATGAAATTTAACAGAAAACCACAATTCGACTGTTTTTCAGCAGGTGAGCAGGGCTTTCTTGCCGGATCAGTTCATCAGCCCTGCCTGTTGGGAGCTCTAGATCACTGATGCTGGCACTGCTTCCATGCTCTGCTCCTGACCCTGCAGAAGTCTTGAGGTTCCAGAGTCTCTGTGGGACTCTTTAACCTTTCCTAGCATTTCTGTAAGAGCAAAAACGTGCAAAACTGTTCCTTGCCCAGTAAGTCCTTCCCCAGCCCTGCTGGGGCGCATGTTTGTTCTCTCTGAGGCTACACCCACTGCTTCAGAGATGGCTGTGTTACAGTAATGAAATAATTAGCAGGGGGAATGAGTTCAATTATTTTTCACTTTGCCAAAATTGAGCTGTTTGGCCTAAAATTTTCCAAGCTGCATGCCAACCTAAGGATGGACTTTGGTCTCAGTTAAAAACAGCACAACAATTCTTGAGTATCATTAGAAAATAGATATAATTTTACTATAAAGTTATATTGATCTTCCCTTGCCCTGCAATATAAAATTTTTCTTCGGTTCTGGAGGGGCCTGGAGAACAGAGACAGTAATTCATGAAGGGAAGCTGAGACTGTATGTGAAGATTAACTGGAAAAAAGAAAACAGAAGGGAAAACAAATTTAGACAGAAAGTCTGGAGCTGAAGGTTGGGACCTGCTGGAAGTGGTGGGTCACTGCTCTCCAAGGATGATGGCTGTTCCTCAGGGAACCTTGGCCTGCCTGTCCCAGCACAGAATCATAGAACAGTTTGGGTTGGAAGGGACCTTGAAGATCATCTCGTACCAGCCCCCCACCATGGTCAGGGATACCTTCCACTAGAGCAAGTTGCCCTAAGAACCATCCAACCTGGCCTTGGACACTTCCAGGGATGGGGCAGCCACAGCTTCTCTGGGCAACCTGCACCAGAGCCTCACAACCCTCACAGGGAAGAATTTCTACCTAATATCTAATCTAAACTCACCCTCTTTCAGTTTGAAGCCAGTCTGTCTTGTCCTGTAACTCCATAACCTTGTCCAAAGTCCCTCTCCAGCTCTCTTGTAGCCCCTTTAAGCATTGGAAGGGGCTCTAAGGTCTCCTTGGAGCCTTCTCTTCTCCAGGCTGAATAACCCCAGCTCTCTTAGCCTGTCTTCCTGGGAGAGGTGCTCCAGCCCTCTGACCATCTTTGTGGCCTCCTCTGGACTCACTCCAGCAGGTTTACAACCTTCCTATGTGTGTGCGTGTGTGTGGAGGCAGCAGATGGACTATGCACATCCTCAGTTTTCTGTTAATGCCATTTTTCATATGCAATACATCTACAGGCCCAAATTGTTCCCTATGATCCGTTCTTTCTTTGAGATCCTGAGAACTTTCCAGGCCTGCCTTCTAACCAAACACAACAACTTTACACCACAGTGGTGACAGAAAAGTAGCTTAGAAGCAGTAACTGGAATCCAGTCAGAAATTTATTTTGTTAAAAAGAGGCTTTAAGGCACTTTCTCCCCCCACTGTTTTAGCTTTAGCTAAAACTCTCCAACTGCCAGTTCTGCTACTGCTACAGCAATGCTTCAGAGATATTTGGAATTTTTTTATTAAATATCCTGTTGTGTTATAAAAAAAAAAAGTAACTTCACAACACCAAGATGACTCCCTTGTTAATTTTCATAGTTAAATCAGCTGGGGGGATGTGGGAGTTCAAGGACTTCAACCTTAATTCTTTTCATCCTGCTTCCTGTCCCAATAGCTCCACAATAGTCAAGAGTCCAATCAATACCTTTCAGTATCTTATGCTGATATTATTTCCAGCAAATAGTTTGGCAGGAGAGACAGAGAGAAATATTCTTAAAGAAACAACCCAAGCAGAGGAGGCCAAAACAGACATCACTGCCCCAGTCAGGCACAACAGAGACCTCAGTTAACTTTGTGTATTAGAACCTCAATCACTGCATCTCTATTCTGTAGGGGAAAAACAAGAACAAAAATCAAACCCTTATTTTCCATTTTATCCAAGTGCAATAATGAAACAAACATAATTTTTAAACCAGCCTCTTGCTTCTCTCTCCTATTTCAACATTGGCAGAATGTGGCCATCTAGTTAAGGCTGAAATGGTGTCTCACTTTGCTATCAGAGACTTGAACTAGCACTGATAAAGACAGCTCTATTTCAGTGAATTCCTCTGGAATTAAGGAGTGGTCAGTGGATAAATTTGTTTAGGGACTTCACTGAAGGGATGACAGGATGAAAGGACAAAAGGCAGTAGATGTATCCTGCCCCTTCAAAAATTAAAAAAACCAGACTACTACTTAGATTAATGCAAACATATTCTGCATCTTAACAGGCACATCTAACAATCTATGAGGAAAGTCCTTGCCTTCAGGATTAATAACGAAATAAACAAAGATTCATCTGAAAAACCCCTCCTTGGTTATTTCCACTAATGTGCTTTTGTTCAGATAGATTTTTAAAGACACAAAGAACAGACTTCCCAGAGACTAGTTTATAAGACAGTAAGTGCAAGAGAGGTTTTCCTTCTAATCACCCTGTTTCCTTGTCTGCCTTAAATCCATTCTGCTTAAGTTATAGCAACAGTTCACTACTATTTCTGAAAATGTCCAAAGAAAGTTTTGTTCTCCTCCTATGATCTCACCCAGACTTGCTTAGCCAAGTCATGTTACGTTTGGATCTATTTTTTTTCTTTCTAATATAATCTCTTATTCCTAAATGATTTGATAACATACACATTGCCATAATAAACTCAATCATATCACCATATATTGCAAGCTCCCTCATTCCAATGGTGTTAAAATCTAAAAGTGAAATCAGAGTCTGATGTCAATAAGTAAGAGGAGAATGTATCCAAAGTGGGGAGTGACTTTAAGATTCAAACACATTTCACGAACAAAGGGGGGTTTCAGTAATTTGTTGAAGATACTGGTAGATGTGATGAAAGCCCATCACTGACAGCACAGTGCATTGGTTGGAGAGAGATGAATGGCTGCAAGGGAAAGCTATTTGGTAGCACAGAGGGGATGATATAGGAAAGGTAAAAAAACTGGGTATGACTCACAGAAAAGAATGACTGGAATTGTGGTGGTGGAGAGAGGGGAACATATGGTATGACTCACAGAAAACAGTGATTATTTTATGAGTCTCACGTTTAGCTCATTACAGCTAATGTAAAGTCAGTCCATAAAAACATGGTGTGAGAGATGAGAATGTCACTAAAATTGAGAACTGGTCAGAAGCTACTGCAGAAAGGGTCCCAAACTCTAAGTCACAGCATGGAAGACACCTCTGAATCTACTCTCTGCATGTTGGTTTTGGAGGTCAAACCCCCAGCATACTTTCACCAAAAGGAAAGACAAGCAACTTCCTGTTGCCATATGGCATTTTGGCTTTTAATCTATATTAATAAGGAACAGCTCAGCGGTTATAGTTAAAAGCCAGCAAAGAATTTCAGCAGAAATTAGAGCACAGAACTCACAGCCTGAATTCAGTTTGAAATCACAATCTTCCAATTTCAGAAAATTTCTGTCTTTCCTTTGCATGCATGTTTAGGACATTAGGAATGGGTAAATGCAGATTCCCTGCCACCACCTGATGAGTCCTTTGGTTCAGAAATGCTCTCAAAGCACAAACTGATAAATTCTCTATCTAGGAGTAGATGGAGAATATATACAATCCCAAAAGATAGACTAAGCAGAATATAAGGCTTTCCTGGGTGAATGTAACCTCTGTGAGCTTTATTTGGCACAACATACTCATATTTCTTTCCCATAGGCTCACATTGGTGATTCTTCCTTCTCCTTTTCCCTCTCACCTTTTTCCACAGAGATATGTCTATAAATACATCTCTAGCCATTTCCTGATAATATTCCATTCATCACTTCTGCATTCAAAACAGTTCCAGTTTGGCAAATACAACATTATGTTTCAGTCATCTCTGAAAACAAAAATTAAATCTTTGCATAAAAATGCAAATGAAACATAAAACTATGTATGCACATATCAGATAGTATCAAATAACATCAATAGTTTAAAAGAAATGTTTAAGGCATTAAGTCATGTCAGGAAGAGCCTTTCTAGCTGCAAGTTTCATAACAAGAATAAATCAGTCTTGACAATGAACATGAAAGAGGGAATTAAACCTTTTTGAACACTCAAGGTGGTTTGCTCATTTCCCCCAAATCAAACCGAACGAATTAGTTGATATATATGAAAATTAACTTAAACTAACAGCATAATCAGAGAAGATAAACTTTAAAGTTAAAATTAGATTACAAAGATAAAAATATTACTTGGGGCTGAGGAGAGCACATGGTAACTCCACAGTAGCTGCTGAGCTGAGCCTTTGTAAGTTAAGAAACAACAAAAAACCCCCATATATTTAAAAAGAGCTGACCTCAGCCCCTGGACTTTGCTCAGGCACTAATCAAACTTTCAATGTTTAGCGTTTATCCTCTGGCTACTTATTGACCATCTATACCTGGACACACACAAACACAGCCTCCAGCAGTGGGGTAGTTATTGAGGCTCCCTGTGCTAACTCTGCACGCAGGTTTCACACGTTCCAATGCCACTTACGTCAAATTAATTAGTTTCCAACTGCAGCAATCAGTTTTAATAAAATTAGACGTTTTATTTTTAGTGAGAATATAAAAAAACCTTGAACTAATAAAAACAAATTACACACATTCTCATAATTCTGCTGTAACAGCACAATGTAGCTCCAAGTATTTCCACTGTGGAATGTGCAGTTATTTATCGAAACCAAATGTATATTTAACTGCATATACTTAGGCAACATAAGAACATCATGTGAAAGCCTTAATGCCTGTTTATATAATAGCAGACTGTTTTTCAGCCCCATGGAGCTGTGTAGCACCAGGCTGTTTAAGCCTCAGGATGTTGGGGCTCAACAGGAGCAAAGTGACCACTTGTTCTGTGGAGTCTCAACTTCACTGTGAATCTTATTAACTGTCATAAAAAGGTCACAAAGTCACCTTATCATACTGCTGAAAAATCCCTATGCCACGAGGAAGCTGAGGAATGGAGGAGAGCAGAATAGGACTTACAGATAAGAAGGGTATGGACCCCCAATATGGAATACCTTATTGGACACCAAGGAAGTTATCATGACACCAAGGAACAGGTGACATAAGCAGGAGCTGCAATAATTATGGGGCAGCAAAATTATACTTATGTACTTTTGTCTCTGCCACTCCACTCCCCAACTGGTAAAATGCAGCAGAGCTCCTCTGCAGAGATGGAATTGTCCTTCCACTGGGGACAGACATTCATTCTACATGTTCCATACCCTCCACCTTCTGCTCTTCTGTCTGTAGACATACATGGGGAATGAGACATTCCCTTCTCTATGTCAACTCAGTTATAGTTGATAGACAAGGTCTGTAACAGAAGGTGAATACAGTGCATCTCTTTAAGAAGTGCCATGGAAACACGGAATGAACCTTCATTTTATCTGAAGACACCTTCTGCCTCCATGAGTGCCAGGTCAGGGATGCTTTCATTTCCTTTAACATCTGTCAGCCCAAAAGCATCCCTCTTACTTCATTACCTTCTAAAACACAGGAGCTACCATTGAGAATAGCTGAAGGAGACGACTGTGATATACACAGCATTTTAAATATGAGCTCAGAGTTGTGGATACCTTACAGCTTATTCCACTGTGCTGCAGATGTGGATATCTATTGGATATACCAGAGTCCTGTCCAACTTTAGACATTTCAGTTACATGTCCAATTTAGGAGTCTCATTCCCTTGTACAGGCAATGGATCAAAGCACCTAGATATCCTGAATTCCTTGGAGGGGTCTCCCTGATGGAAACTTCTCACCCCATCTGCAGTGTTTGAAAGCTCTTCACTGAAGGGGACAAAACTGGGAATAAATGACTGAATATTCAATAAACTTAACCAATAGAGTAAAAAAAAAAAAAAAAGAGGAAAAACACTCCAGCAAAGCTCAGAAGAACATGCAGGAAAACGCATGCATCTTACATTGGGACTCAAAATTTTGATATAATTTTGCAAACAATACTATTACAGGAAACATTCATCTGCTGAACAGAAACCTTAGATTCTGGCCATTCACATTAATATTTCTACTGACATGGAAGCAAACACTAATCGAATATTATAATCACAAGCTGTAGAGCAGAATTATTATGTATTATTATTATAATACATAGCCATAGAGTAGAAGGAAAAAAAAACCCAACTAATTGAAAGGTACAATTATGGACAACAAACTATGATGAACAAACAAAGATCAGAGGAAGAATCTTTAGATTTTCCAGTAATGAGACATTTAATAATAAACACAATAGTTGAAATCACTTGTCTAGAAATTTGCTTTACAGCCTCAATGAGTTTCCATGAAGCCCAAAACTGTGATTCTTCTTTTGGAGCCTGACAGCTGTCTGCTATTAGTTTTATCTATTCAATCTCCAAATCCCAGACTCAGAGGTTACTGGTGTAGGTCAGTTGTGAGACCATGTTGACTCTCTTGCCATTCGACATGGAAAACCAAACAACAAAGTCTGCACTATGTCAGCAAGCATTTCACATTCTTCGGTTTGTCATGCAAAGCACAAAGACCCTGATACAGTTCAGAATGGTCTTTGTATCTAAAATCTTGTTTACCCTTAGAATACAAGCTTAATTTCCCACATGCCTAAAGTGCTTTAAAAGCCACTTCATACAACAGAAAAGACAGTGCTAATCTCTGGCAGTGGAACCAGAAATAGAGAGCTTCAGAAGAGTCTCCAAATCAGCAGTGAGATCAACTTTATACTTATATACCTCAAGTGGGGGTGTATGAAAGGAAGCATCTCTTCAGAAAAATCTAGTTCCAGTGGTGTAGGATCATGATTTTGCCATCCCTAAAAGCAAATTAATCATCTGCTTACATTAGGAAGTTTTTCCTTTTTCCACAGAATCAGTATCCAGAATTCTGGAAAAGGTAAGGTCCCTTCACCTGTCCACACAGCTCAGCCTTCCAGGGGAAGTGACAATCTGTGGAATTCAAGGGTAAAAAGAAACTCCTGGCTTAACCATGATGAATTGTTCCCTTGAGGGCACCTCCCACCTATCATTAGCTTTGTAGTGAACTTCAGCTCCTGGCTTAAACATTTTAATTAGATGCTAGAGGAGAGATGTAAATACCCCCTAACATATATAGGAATGCAGAATCACAATCAAAGCAACAAAAGGAAGGGCCATGACACCAGGGGAAAAGTTTCAACAGGAAATGCAGCTCCTAAAGCTTAGATCCAGCCTGTCTCTTCAGTGTTTACATCTAAGCAAAAAGGAAGTTCTGAAGAGGTTTAGAATTATAGTGACAGTCAAGCACGTAAAGATTGCCTAATCTACTAATTTTAGACAGAAGAGCTTGCAATTGCAGGTTGGTTTTTAGTACTGAGTGGTAGAATTGCACCTCCTCAAACGAAGAAAGTTTTTGAAAAAGGCAAAGAACTGCCCTCAACTGCCTAGTCAGCCTCTCATACTAAACCAGGTATTAGAGAATACCTGAATAAGAGAAGAGTAGGATAATTCTTGGCTTCTTGAATGCAAATTTTATTTTTAAAAAAAAACAGTTAACTAACAGGAACAAAACTGCTTCAACTACCCCCTATCAATCATGTATCTGCTATTGCTACACGATGTGGTAATTTGGAGCCTGGATTGAAAATTTTACACTAACACAATTTCTGCTGAAAAATTATCTACTTCCTCTCCTCAAAACTCTCTCTAGCCTTCAAACAGCTCCTAACCTCACTAAGTTGACTGTTGGAAGGAAACTCTTTGTTACCATCATGCAATGGGTAAAATTAGATCCAGCCTGGGAAACAAACAAAACTTGCAAGCCTATCTCCATTCCATCACACCTCTCTAAACAGAACTGACACTATCACCAAATCCTACAGAAGTACTTCCCAGAATACTTCATCCAGCATACCATATGTATCCCAAAAAATATGTCTGTGGAAAAAAAAAAGAAAAAAAATATTACTATGTTCACTGAACAAATTCACACAAAGTTGGGAAGAACCCAGTTACTCAAGTGGGTCATCTCTGACCTCTTCCTTCTCATCTTCAAGGGAGCTCTATAAAGCATCTTCAAAGCATCAAAGAACAAACCAGAGTATGAAAATAATAACTGTGGTGAATATTAAAACCCAGATTCAATAAAGAGACAGCCCTTAGAGCCTGTAATAATCTGCTCCCTCTCCCCAGTTAACCCCTCCATGTTACTCAGGTGATAAATCATCCATCTCTCTCTCTTCTGCAGCACAGAAATGTCACATCATGCCTTTCCATGCTAAATCTTCCTCTGCTTTGTCTAAGAGTTAGATTTAGAGTAACTGCTCTTCAACCAGTGTTAAATAATGAAAATTATTTAGACCTGAAAAAAAGTTTACATGCTGAGAAGTTTGTCACCTTTAGACCATTGGAACAGATCTGTCAAAAGTCATTGTTTTCCTTGACTAACCTTGCCTTGTTTGAAAGTGGAGTGGCCTTTCTTTCCTTCTGCTAATGCTAATTTCAGCCCTCAGGTATAGCTACTATACCTTTAGTTTCAACTACTGTTTGTTGCTTAACTTGGCAATTACTTTATGTAACCTAAAACCACTTTGGATTACAGCTTGTGAAAAGAGTCCTTGGAAAATAAAAGTATATGGTATTGTGATTCTAATCAGCAGATCCCAAGGCTATAAACTTCAAAGAATCTTTGCAATGTGAATTTTCCCTGTTTCTGAGAGTCAGTTTTCAAGATAAATGTGGGATCTTTCAAAGACAGAGAGATGGGTATCTACAAGTACCAAGGTACAACCTGCATATTTAGGAGCAGTAGTACTTTTTTCTAATGTACTGATATAATCCAAACAGATGGTCAAGCAGAGTAGATGATCTGTTAGGCATGAATAATTTCACCAGTCCTGTGACTTTCCTGTTAAGCATCTCTAGATGGGCATATATATACAAACTGCAGTGACTCACAGCAACAGTGAGCAATGAATGCTCAAAAATACTTTTGTATCTATGTTATCTTAGGACAACTTAGAGACTTTAAAATTATTTTCTACAAAATTATGCTTATTTAGTATACAGGATCCTTAAGTAGGGGTGTAACACTGCCCCAGCAAGGAAAAGAAATGGGAAAAATAGACCTTACAAATTATCTCAATCATAACAACAGAATGCCAGTAGAGCTGCCAGGGCTTTCTGGAAGTGAAGGAACTGTGAACTGATGGCATGAAATCTTCCAGGTAGAGTGGTAACAGTGTAGCAGCAACTTCCCCAGCTGAGATCTCCTGAGGGTCTGTAGATGATTTCAATGGATATAGTTACTCCTTTTCCTGACAGAAAGGACACCCTCCCTCCTTCACATAAAATACCAGAGGAATCTCCCTGCAAGTTCATTTACAGTGAAACTCCACAAACACTTACATCAACACTCCTCAGAGAGCACTGCAGGAGGAGATGCTGCGGGGGAAGGAGATGATGGGAATTCCATT
Source organism: Manacus vitellinus (assembly GCF_001715985.3). Taxonomy (NCBI): domain Eukaryota; kingdom Metazoa; phylum Chordata; class Aves; order Passeriformes; family Pipridae; genus Manacus; species Manacus vitellinus. Next base: position 2,801,117 of record NW_021940711.1, read on the forward strand.
GCCATTACAAGGCAGGAATATCTATTTCTACATATTATTACAAGAGTTGGGTCCATCTCAAGTTTAAGATATAACCCAGTCACGCTTTAAGATCTTAACACAAAGACTATCCAGTCTTTGTGTCTATATGTATCTGTTCCAGAACCATTTTCTCTGTTTTTTCCCCTTTTCTTATTTATCATGCTACCACTGCTAGAGTAGTAAAACCACAGCAATGATGAGATGGGTAGTGATGGGGCAGTGTTGCTAACGGATATTTTCTGTGATTGGAGGACTTAACTCCTCATCCTTAAAGCCAGGAATTACAGACACCTTCATTTAACTTTAGCTTCACTGTCTCAGTTAAGAAGAAAAACTGAAAACACACAGTCAGGACTTAAAGCTGTTCTTATCTTACTGTAAAATTGCATAAAGAATACCTTAACAAAAATTTCCATTTTCTTTTCCTTATGTTATAAAATTTTCCATTGTCTACAATAAAGCACCATCCAAAAAAAAAAAAAGAAAAAAGAAAGGAAATTTGATGCAGCTTCTTAAGCAATACCCATCAACACCATGGCTGTAATTCTGCTTTCAGTGGAATTTGCCTCCTCCCAAAAGCAGTGACATCTTCTCTCCCCACTTTTCAGAACAGGCCAATATTGCCCCCAACCTGAGGATTTGCTTCAACTTGCTTCTTCAGCCCTTCTGAAGTGTGATCCAAGTTCCCATGGTTATGAAGACAATCCAACAATCTCCCTCCATCACCAAGCACTAACCTATCTTTTTAGTAATCTCATCACTGTAGCAGGATTCAGGAAATTAAACTGCAGTTAATTAATTTAAACGTACCCCAGTCAAAGGAGTCTACTTCGCAAATAAATATGAAGCATTGTCTACTACCTTAGCCAAAAGACATATAAATAACTTTAATCTGTTTTTATAAAATGCAAAATAACAGCAAAACACTAGTCTTCAGCTATTTTTGAAAGCTATAATTTTTACCATTCGTAGAAATTACTAAAAATCTGCACTCAATGACATTCTTATTAATGTTGATGTCTGTGTGCTCTGCATGGAATGTCCTCTGGCTTTCTGCTCAGCTTCTGCTTCCCTTCCAATTCTTCTTTCCTGTCCATCTCCTGTCCTGGTTCCACAGTCTCCTCTGGGATTAGACAGAAAGCTTTCCAAAGGCAGGAAATACTTCTAAAATGCTACTGACTGCCAGGAAGCAGCTTCAGTCACAAATCCTTCTACAAGTTAAACTGAATATGGACTTTTTTACTGAGAGTGTGACAAGATTGGTATTGTAGTCATCACGGATGTGAACCATGATACAGACACACTTGAAGAGCACACTCAGAACCCAGGCCATGTTTTACTCACAGATGTAGCTGCTGGAAGTATCAAGACAACACAATCCACTATTTGATGAGACAGGTCCTTACAGTCAGAAACTGGGAAGGCCTTTTTATACCTCTATGCAAAGCCATGTAAGTCATGCAACCTCAAATAAAATTGTAATAGAGAAACGATACAAGTTAATCACACCCAGTAGTTGCTAAAGCACTTCACCCCCGAGGATTTTTTAAAAGGTCATATAGACATTTCCCTAATAACAGCATTAAAGTTACTCTCAACAAGCGCACATTCATTAAACAGTCTCCTGTCCTAGTCACAAAGATATGATAAATCAACACAGGTCTGAATTACCTTCTCTAAATAACAGGTTACACAAGTAAAGAATTACAGAAAGATTTATTCAAATCCAAGTTTCAAATTTCTTCTCTCTATTCTATACATATTTATAAATGCAAGTTATGAAGGCAAAGGCAGAATTTAGTCTCAGATCAAGCAGCATCTGCCAATGTGAAATCAACTTAAATAACCAGATGGTAACCAAGTCCATATATATAGAAGTGACAAAACAATAGGAGATTAATTTACAACTTTAAAAAAAAATAATCACAAACTAAATAAAAAGATTTTTTTTAATGCCTTTTTTATTTAAAATGCCTTTGTTCTAGGCAAATAAAAATTGTCTTGAAGTCAAAAAATAAGCTCAGCTGTGCTGTGCAACAGTTCCATTAACCTTGCAATCAAGCATTAAATTCAAGTGCCTTGTTTGGATTTCCCTGCTGCAGGGGAAAATATACCTTCTAAGGTCTGTGCTTTATGTTACCAGAGCCAATGAGTAAAAGCCTCACAACTAAACTTCTACAATTAATAACACAAGAAACTAAACAAGCAAGTATATTGCAAAAATTCCTCTGATAACTTTTTAACTATTAACCTCATACTCACAGGTTCACAGTTTTTCACACTTGTTCTCCCATGCATTCAACTAACATCTGCTTTGAACAAGTTAAATATAATCCTAATGTGTTTTCTACATGTACCAATAAAGCAACTCAGCACTCCTGCTCACTGCTTCCATTCACAGAATGAAGAAAACAATTAGTTACTGCATTTTTTATTCAACTCTTTTTGCCTATGCCCATTTTCACCCTGAAAAACTGCTGCTCAAACTAAAATTAATTTTTTGTTTAAACTGCACATCACGGTCACCAAGCAAGCAAAGAGGAGCTGTTTTTAAATCACTGCCCTATTGTCAGAAACCTTTCATCTCCTGCATAAGGTGAGTAGCTTTATATTCTAAATAGAAAAGCAACACACAGTAAAATTACCAAGGGTAATTATTCTGTGATCCTGTGTCGCAGATAAGTCATCAGCCATACAGAGAGTGTGTTGTGTGTGAAGTCTGTCCCCTCCATACGAACTGAAAGGATGATTTTCAAAGGTGAAACAACTGACAAACTAAGGATTGCATTTCAGTGGGTCACAGTCCCACTCTAGGTGGAATATATTTAAGCACACAAATAATCTCTCTTGTCAAATGTACCTAATTGGTACCTATGTGTTGTATCTTCAGGGAAGGAGCTCAGCAAAGGAAACGTGTTACAAGCACAGAAAATACTGGAGGAAGGAACCAATGAGGAGGAATGTATCACTGGCTCTCCAGAAGGCTGACAGTTACTTAAACAATAATATACTTTATCTTAGACCAATGCTGTGTTTTAAACTGATGCCTTTGTTGCTGTGGCAATGTTCAGAAGCCACAGCAGCAGAAGAGGATGATACTTTAGATTAGTCTCCAGTTGCATCACAAAGTGGCAATGCCTTCACCCACAGCACCAGCAGGGAGTGCTGGTTGGGTTTCAAGTTGCAAATTTCAGAAACAGATACGAGCTCCTGAAAAATCCAAGCATATTTTACTACTGGCAAGCATATGTTGACTTGTAATTCAAACTGAGCTGTGATTCTCTGGGAGGTTTTAGTTCTTTTGTTTAGATTTACCATCCTGCTCTTTACCAGTATCACAAGGACGCTGAAGCAGATTTTAGTACAGCTGGCTTAGAAAACAAGGCCAGATTCTCCACCACTTGTATTTCCTTAGGAATACATGCATCACTATGAAGAAAGTGTCATATCAAGCTCAGTCAAGTGCATTATGTCCCAGGAATGACTTATTGATAACAAAAAACCTTTTAATTCAGACATTGGTTCGAACATGTACCTCAGAATTTATGTTTTATACACAGAGGCCCCTCGTGGAAGAAAAAGGATATGGGTCACTTACTACATCAACAGTAACGCTCATCAGTTTTTGGGTTTGGAAGAGAAAGAAGCAGCTATATGCTGATGTCATTAAAAGCAACAGCATTTAACCCAGTTATCTGAGTTCTAACAGAATATATCCATCTCCCTGGGTTCCTTTCTGACTGCACTCCCATAAATTATGGATTTTCAGTCCCCCTAATTCTTGATCTTTGGCCTTAGCTGTTCACACTGAATCACACTAGACTTGGAAGAATCAGTGGAAATCAGGACAGAATTAGGTCTTTTGTATTTCAAACACTATTAAAATAGAAGTTTAACATTTTCTTGTGCTATATCCTCTCCACAAAAACCCAGAGGACATTTCAGCAAAGCAACCAGAAGACATAAAATCAGCATTTATCTTGACACCTCCGTGAACACGTAATACAAAAACACTCTGAAGAAACTTATTCCCACGTACTCAACATCTGAATTCCCAAAGCTATTTTTTTCTCAGGAGATCCAATATGCAGTAGACATAGTGGGAGCTGCAGCATTATATGGGAGCAGTTTTTGGCTGAGGCCTTACCTGTCAGCATCCCCGAGCCCCAGGGACGTGTTCCGCTGCAGCGTCTCCCGCACCGCAGCCATTCCATCGGGGAGCCGGTTCAGCCTCCGGGTGTAGAGGCCCAGACCTCCATCAGTCATGTACCTTTGACACAGCAAAACAAGATGGCACGCTCAGTAAAACAATACAAATTTGACATTTTATTGTAGCACTTATTTTCTACATGTTTTTAACTGTGTGTTACAATTTCCCCACTTTTAAATTAGGGATATGACTTGGAATTAGAAGCAAGGAAAACTTCATTCTTGATTAGATCGGAGATGATTTTTGCCTCTCATCACTCTCCATTACACTTTGCACTCTCTCTCATCATCAAGAATTGAATTTCAACATAAATGCGATAAAGGAAGAATACTTGACTTTCATTAAGGATGCCTACATGGAAGTAATTTAATATTTGTGAATGCTACCATTAATGATCCCTTTCTGGCCCCAAAAAGACATAGTTTATACTACCCTGAATTTTTCTGCATGGGCTAAAACAACACAATCAAAATCTCAAACCTTCACAAACTAACTACAAAAATCACATTGAATTCACCCCTAGATTTTGTCAATGATCCGTGAACATTAAGTATCCCAAGATTTATAGCAATCAAAGTTGCAGCATGAATGAAAAGTTTTTTTCAACCTTGTTTCGGCTCCTGCATTCTACTCTGGCTCCAACTGTGACCCAGAACCACCTGCATATAAAAATTGCTAAGACAGGACATTTCTTATTTTCTAGTTTAGACAAATGAAAAATTAATCTGAAATTGAATGGAGATGACATATGGTGGTATTGAAGAGTTAGATATAGTTGATGACCACAAACAATTCCTCATGATAACGTAGGTAATGTCTTCCAGAATTTTTGCTGAAGTCAGTACTGAAGCAGACAGCAACAGATATCACGTAATGTAACTTTAAGAATTAGCAGTAAAAAAGAAAAACTGTGCTATAGTTAGTGAAAAAATATTTTAACATGAAATTAATATTGAATATTGAATATTAAGATGTCACTGAAATACTGAAATTAAGATGTTTCTACAGCCTTGCCTTCTTGAATAACTTCTCAATGAGCTTCCCTATGCCAGTGTTTCAATGATGTCTTAAAATATTTTGTGGCATTTTATGAGAGTAGTAAGTCAACAAGTCCCAAGTGTCAAGATAAAACAGGAGGATTTTTCTCTTGGTTTAGCTTCATTTCTTTAGGTATTTCTGACCACAGATATACGCAAGAACTTTAAACTGGAAAGGTAAGTTCCATTTGCCTCTAAAGACACTGGCGTGGAGTGAGCTCTGTGCTACCACCACCAGTTCATAAGCCCACACAGATCTACAGGAGCAGCACTGACAATTGAGTGAACACACCGTAAAGATTTTCACACACCTGAGACTGAAATAACTCCAGCAAGCCCAGCACCATGGTCGCTGTTTCCAGCACAGTGCTGGACAGGTAACACACCTCACTGAGTTCAGCGCTGACGGGGTTGTATCTTCTCAATCCTTCAGCCACTAGCAAATCAACAGCAGCCCATAGAGTAATATCTAGATACTGAGGACACCTTCCTCTTGCTTAAAAAAGCACAGAGTTTTCTCCCTACCAGGGAGACACCCTTACCCACAGCAAGAAAGGAGAGATGCTCCGAGCTGCAGCTGGCAGTGCCTCTGCTGGTCAGATCTCACTGCAGCAGTTGTACTTCACCCAACTCAAATTGGTTCACAACATTTATAAAAATGCAATGGTGAAAAGCTGGGAAGCCTTGCCCAGTCTGCTGGTTAGCATTTCACTTACATGTATAAATCTGTACAGAGCCATCCCAGGAGCAACCCAGGAGTCTCTGTGGAGTTTAACAAAGAGGTTGTTGCTAAGCCAGTCAACTCAGACACAAGAGTATTCTCCATTCAGCAAATCTGACTCTCCAAACTCATAAACAAAGACTGTGGAAAGCATGGGGAACAGTTGCACTGTAACATGTGGAATTTGCCTTAGGTCTGGCATTCTAACTGGTGTTTGACAGTTTATAAATATTTTATAATGGAAGAATATTTTTTCCCCTAAGCTACTAAAATAAAGGGAAAGAAGAGAGAAGCAGAGCTTAAGACCATATTGTTATACAAACATGCAAATAGTATTTTGCAAAAGCATCTAATGCACATACACTGATTGGTTTAGTGCAGCTACTTGTCTGCACATGAAACACATTTCTGTATCAATACCCACTGCACACGTACTGGAAAATGCAGCCTTTAGCTTGTTGTCAGATTTCTGGCATATGATTAGTCCTTTAATAAAAAAGATCTACTACAGCTGAAATACATTGTTTTCCCTACCTATTACTTGGAAATAAAATGTTACTTTCAAGAGTTAGCCATGCTGAAATCAATGTTTTCATCAGCATCAGCATATTTTATGTTCTACGCAGAAGCTCAGCAAGCTCAAAGATTAGAATAATTCTGCAGTTGCAACAAACTGAAAACTAAAGAGTCAGATTTTTATTGTTTTCAAGCACTGATAAATCTTACATTAAGTCAATGGAAGCTGGATGCCTTTGGCACCTTTGACCACTAGACCACGACAGTTTTTCTTACCAAAACCATGTGAAAAAGTACAGACATAAACAGTGACTTTTAGCCCCCATACCACTAGGACAAGTTTCTTACATGCCAGAACAACACAAGGTAGATCTTTGTATTTTGAAACAGGTTTGTGTAATCACAGTTTGAAAGCTTTATATCTTATTTTTATTTCACGCAATATCTTCTACCCAGGAATGATTAATTCTGAAAAGATGCCAAAATCAATGATGCCTTAGTCCTGCATGCAACAGTGAGGTGAAGGAAGAAGGAAAGGTAGTGCTTCTAAAGTCCGTGGAGAAAAGCACATTTACAATGAATATACTTTAAAATAAATTAAACAAAAAAAGTTCTCTACTATCCATTTGTTAGTACAGAGGAGATTAAAAGTTACTGGTGCCACAAACCTCCAATCGTTGTTTCTTTTTCCTCCTCTCCATCCCTTCAAACTTAAAACTGTCTTGGCTCTAAGACACTGTCTTGCCTTTATGAACACACTATTATTGCTGTACATATTTGCTTTATGAGAAAGGAGAATATAAGGAAGGCATATTTTTCTAAAACCTTACAATGTTTTACTTGGGGAGGAATAAAACTAGGAAATATTATCCTGTATGTAACTCTAACAGTACTCAACACTACCTGAATTTATTGTCCTATTACACCCACACAATATGGAACACAAGAATATCAGCTTCTCCTCTGCAATGACCCATTGCAGACCAAACAATTGTATAAGGCCAGTTATCAATTAGGTGTAATTTATTTGACTTTTCTTATTAAAAAACATAATAAATTTCCACTACTTGCCCTGCTAATTTCATGATTCCTAAAAACTCTGCCAGCACACTCAATGCAAAAAAACCCCAGGACTTGGAAGTACTTTTTCACTTGCCTCAAAATAAGAACAAGTTTAAACATATGATCTGGGGAAGACTGTCATATCCAGACTGACTTTCATACAGATGGGTAAATGCTACAAAAAATTCAATCTTACACATGCTTTAAGAATGGTACTAAAGGCCAGTGGGGAAAGACTGCCTTTAATGAAGTTCAATATAATAATATTTAATGAATGGACAGTGACACAGTGATGACTCTGGTTAACAGGAGTTTCTAATCTTTCCAGGAATCAATGTTTAAATAGTCATCGCTATAGTTTCACTCTTCATCAGCAAGGAAAAGAAAATAACCAAACTGTCAATATGAAAAGACTAAAGTTAAACAAGAGAAGTATTATGCACTTCTAATATGCAACTGAGACTTACAGCCCGCTTTCTAGGTGACAATTTTTTTCCTATAAGAAAGTGGCTCCCTGCCCTGCATTACAGGCATAAAGTAATTTGCTTTGGACAACCTGGACCTTTAAACTTCTCTTTTCTTTAGCCAAATACACTCTTTCTGTGCCTCTGAAATTTTGAATGCCATAGCAAGCCCTTCCAAGTGTAATATTTTTAGGCTATTTCTGATGCTAAATTGATTTATTTCCCTTTCCTGAAAGGCACTCTGAGGAAACAGGAACAGGTTATGCCAGGGATCAGTAAAATCCAGTGTTCTGAGTCACTTGACTTCTGCCTGCACTCCCTACTTACCCATGGATACACCCAGCCAGCACCACACTTACTTTTATGGTCTGACAACTCTACCACTTCAAATATATTCATTTCACTCCTTAATGTACGAATACGAACTTTCCAAGTTTGAAAATAGATAGCCAAGGGACAGGCATTCTTTGCTTAAGTATTAGGAAGAGAAGGAGCAGCACCTCTTGGTGCATTGGTTTCCAGGTTGGTTTGGAAATAGCTACCCAGGTATCTCCTGGCAGAAGATTTGCCCAGCAACCCAAGTGCTCAAAACTTTAAGAAACAAAAAGCTTGTAGGAATTACAGTCCTTGGATTATATCACGTATCAACATCCGCTTTGAGGTGCAGAATTGTTCTCCTACAGACAGTAACACTGTTATCCTTAATGTTTTCCTTTGTAATGTTTACTTTTTCACTAGGCTTCATCTGTCTCGTTACAGTCAGTTAATTGAGATCAAGAGGCTCAACAAGCTTTGAGTATCAAAGAACAACTCTAACTTTGCCAGTCACTAAAATCCAGCAGGAGAAAATTCTCCACTGCTGTTTCTGAAATACAATAAATGGGATCAGAACGATCCTGTTATTGCAGCTAGGAATATGTCCTAAATTTGACTTACAAAGAAATGCTAGACTAATGGCAGGATGATGACAACTCCAAATTTCTCACTTTAGTATGAATCTGGCACGCATTTTCCATCATAACATTGGCATTAGACCATATGGTCTTTCCCCATGTTTATATCCCCCAAAAGTCTTTCCAATCCCTATTCTTGCCTGGCCACTCTCCGTTAGAACATTCTCCCCATTGGCACAGTACTTGACTTCTCTCACCAAAGGGTTTAATACAGACCCTGTCTACAAGCCTGTTCCTCGTTTAAACTCCATTCTTTGATCCCTGTGAATTTCAACAAAGACATTCAGGAAAAGGATTAGATCCTGAGTTTCAGTTTGGGACTGGTAATACAATGCTCAAATCCCTAATATTAGACCAAATCCTACCTTTCAGGTTCAAAGAAGCACAAACCTATTGCTCAATTTGTTTAAAATTTCATTTATATATTTAAGGTAGTCTATAATTTATAAATTAATAGACTTTTACTAATAATTAGCAACTATTTACAATTAACAAACGAATGAACGAACTATTAATTGTTTTGAAGATGCTCCATCCAAACATGGAGTAAACCCTGAACAAATTACTTGCACTCTCAAAAATCCTAGTCATTGCTGGATACCTGTTTCACTTGACAGGTAACATAGGAAAATGGAGATTGTGCAAAACTTAATAAATATATTTTAGTTTCATAGTTTACTTAGGGAAATCTCTCACCTGTAAATCAATAATAACATGAATGGTACTGCTTATTCACACTGTCCAAACCAGCCTAGAAGCAAAACAGGTTCACCCCTGTTGACTACTTAATGCTCAGATCTTTTTCTGAGGAAAAAAGAAAAAGAAATCTACAGAAATAAGTGGTCTCTGTGAAATCAGTACTTTTCTATCTGGAGATGTATTAAGGTTGCCTGGCACATAAGTCATTCAGCAGCAATCAGTTAACAATTTTTGAGTACTGCTGTCCAAAGCTAAACTTTTTTCTACATCTTCTCCTCTTCAAGCAGTCTGCAGGCAAGGAATTCCAAGGCCTGCAAAGGACTTGGGTGGGTGCTGCCACTATAGCTCAGATCTCACATGTCCCCCACATTTGCTCCCTCCAGGACAATGGCTTTTGATTGAGCTTCTGAAGAAACCAGTTTCCTGTGGAATTAGCAGTCTTAGATACACATAGTCAAAGAGAAACTGCCAGTATATAAAAGAATATTAGACTGAAAGCATTTCTCACATCACTGCATCCCTTCCTGTTCCAGAGGAGAGTCCCCTTACTGTATGATCCTCCTTTCAACACTCACTCAAACTGTCAGCCAAGTGCACCTTAACCTCAAATTCACCTTCACCTCAAGCAAGAGGCTGACTCCACCACTGCTTTTAAAGCTCTTTCACAAACCTAGTGAAAACACCCAGGAGGCCAATCCCTTCAGGTGTGCAAATGTCACTCTGGACCCCAGGGATACCTGGGTGGAAACTCATTACATAAAGAGGATGACACACCCCCCAAGCACAGGCTGATAGCCTGAAGCCAGGGGAAGGCTCATTAGAATCAGGCTGCTGTTCAATGGGGCTCTGCACGTGCCAATTGTGATTTAAATGCCTAAATCCTTCCTTAGAATCTATTTCAATGAAAATCATAGAAATAAGCAGTAGAATAAGTTTCATTTTCCTCTTTAATTTTGTTCAGGAGAGGAATGACCTGTGATCAAAGAGGAGTATGGAGGGAGTGCTGCTTCTCCAGAGGTTTTCAGCAGTGTCAGCAGCAGAGGAACAGTAACTCCACAGTGACTTTGGATTCCTACTCTTTTCCTGCATATGATCCATATTGACACAGTGTGATTGCATCCCCCTCTACTGGCTAGGCCCAAACTGGGACCATATTTTGTCCCTTAGAAACTGTCCTTTCATTCAAATTACAAAAATCTGCTGTCCCTGATGCAGCAGCTCAAACACTGCTGAGGTGTTTACTACAGAAAGGAGCCCAGAGTGAGATAACTGCTATTAAACGGCATTTTGGTAATTATTAGCAATAGGACAGTATGTAGAAGTAAGCAAAAATACAATACACCAAAACTTCTGCATTTATTAACACTACATATAACCTAGCACAGGTTTTTTTTTACCATTACTGAATAAAAAGTTTGATTCCAGCTGATGTCTAAGTTTATAACTTAGAGGCCTACATTGTCTTCCTGAATCATTCACTGCAAGAGAAGTTCTATGACAGCATGTAATTGGAGTATCATTTGTGATAAATGATAAAACACTGTCTTATTGATGAGGCTGACACAAGAACTATTCCTGAAATGAGTGTGATATTTAAGAATGTTTAAAACAATATACAAGATTAATAATATTGAAAATGCTTATGCAATATCCTATTCATGTCTCCAGTAAAGAACTATAAGTACAGTTCTTGGAAGAACACTGCCATAATTTTTTCTTTTCAGTCTTACAGCACCCAGATGTCTATGACTTTAAATCCAAACTCAGTTTCAACCTGGTTTCCTGCAAAGTCCGAAGTCTGTTTCCTTATACCTTATCATAAAAGTCAAACTTCTGATTTTGCTTGCCTGACCCCTTCATTATTTGTGTTAATTATCTATTTACCATATATAGATACTATTCAGCAATGTTGAAAAGATCAAAATGTAAAAGAAGTCAGCCCTAACAAGACAAAAGGCAGTTCAAATAAACACTCTGCTCAAAGACAGAAGAAAAATAAAATAAACGTCCCAATGAGTCTTAGTCATGTTGACTTGTTAAGAGCCATATAAGGAATGCAGTTTTACTCATCTGCTGTATTTAGATGAAAACTTATCACTAAAATCATACCATTTAAGGAGCAATATCCAGTAAAGAACTAATCCACTGTAACTCAAAATGTACAGAAAAATACAGGGGTAATAACCACGGCAAGAAACAGGTCAGAAAAAACTCTACACAGACACTGAATCAGGATTAACTCAGCCACTCCTGATTTCCAGCCAGCCACATGTTACCTGGAGCAGCAACCATTCCTGTTGCAGGCAGCTTAGAAGGGAAGGGTTTCTCTTACCTACTGTTACCAACAACAAATTCTCATTAGCAGCAAACTGCATAGTCCTCCTTCTCTTTCTCTGAAATCTTAGCCCAAGGGAAGGTCTATTATGCCATGTATGATCCTGACATCTGAAAAAGATGCATCACTGCCTGACTGAAAAATAGCACAAACCAAGAAACTGAGCTGCAAGAATCCTATAAACATCAATTACTTTCAACATCCAACAAAATCAGCCCTCAATTTCAGCTTTTCTTTGCCTCCTAATAGATAAAAATCCTAAACTTAAGCTTACTTCAGAACTCTATTTCAATGATGGTGTTGATCCATGAAGGGCACAGTGTTTCTGTGTGGGTTTGATAGACCTGAGCAGAAGGGCCAAAGTTTGGTTCCCCAGTCCAGAGTGGCCTGTTCTCCCCTTTAGCATCCTTTATGCAGGTTCCAAATCCAACTGCTTGCAGTGCTTGTAGAAAGACCCCCAGGGAGCATAAAGGTTTGAATAAACAAGAATCATAATCCCATGAGCATTTTGCACAAAAACACACTATGAGGTCACAGAAATTGAGATCTGTAATGGGAATGTATCAGCCCCAAATCGTCAAATAAATGGGGAGGTTAATAAAATAGAAAAATGTCTCCCCCCCCCAACAGCCACTGCACCCATGAGAGGTCACTGCAAGGAGAATTTTAACACAGTGGTCCTGAACATTGTATGCAGGCTGTGCCCTTCTGTCCTTATCTAAAAGCTGAGGGAGCAGTTCACTGCTTGGCTGGCCAAGTGAGGTTTGAGAGTCACTAGGCAACATTTCTTAATGAGATACACTCAAAAGAGTGAGCTGGGCATGCCTCAAAGCCCAGCCTGGCATGGACCCACAGCCCAGGCTGCTCACTGCCCTGCCTTGAAGTTCAGGCTCTCAAGCAACTGAGTTGTCAAATCATCAAACCTACATTTTGTTGGAACATAGCTGGAACAGCCATACTTCTGCAAAAAATGATTTTGACAAAGGTGTGTTTGCAGAATCAAAGCCATTTCCTGAGAAAACATGTGACCAGCATTTTCTGCAGAGAAAGCTGCACACTAAGGTAATGGAAACAGGGACAGAGGATTAATTAAATTAAAAGCAAATAATTCTAAAAGGCTTTTTTTGACCAACAGCCCTGTTGCTGCATTCTAAAGATAGATACAAAGAAAATTAGCTCGACCAAACCTTGTGAACCAACCCAAAAAACCCATGAGGATTAACATTCCCACCTGGGACAATCTGTGGGGTAGGTATGTTCTGGGTTCTGAGGTGCCACTTTCTCATGAGGCTCCAAGTCTTGAGCTCTGCCAGCCACCAAAGGGAGGGGGCTGGGGGCTCATTCCCCAGCTCACATGAATCTTAGTCCTCTTGCTTCATCACTGGGTTATGTTTTAGCTCCCGTAATAAGGCAACTTCTTACCTTTGATCCACCTCCTGGAGAATTCCTTAGTTTAAGAGCTGTTTTCTGTCCATTTGGCAAAGATACTCTTCCTAACCCTAAGAAAGCAATCCCGGTGTCTGCCAGAGCTCTGCTTGAGCCGATTCACCAGAGGAGGCCAAACGAAACTTCCCATGACCCAGTACATTTCAGAGAAAGCATCAGGATCACAGGGCTAAAATAGTTTTTCTTGGCTATTGGATTTATTTTGGCTGTAACAAATATTTTGGCTTCCTTCCCTATCAGTTCGCCAATGAAAACACAGATCCAAGGTTTTCAGACTGCAGGATTGTAGCAATTCTGAAAAATGACAAAGTGAAACACATACCAGCTAATAAAGAGCTATTCATGCTCTAAATACTCTCTTGTGTTGTTCTCCACATACTGTAACTCAGCTTCTGGAAATTCTGAGCCTGTTTGCCCTAACACTGATCGTGGTGATTTGTTCTGCAGCAAGTCACACGGATGTTTTCTTTACAATCAACCTCTCTGATTTCTAAGCAGTTTATTATTCCTGTCCTATGAAAACACAATGCTATCTTATTTTTTTACTATTTGGATTAAACTGACACTAGGGAAGATAACTTATGGAACAGGCTACCAAACATTTGTTCTCACTGGAGATGGTAGCCCAGTGTCATTAGTGATACTCATTTTTTTCTCTCTCCCGATTAATATTGGGATTATATCCAATGCTGTTATTGCAATACTCCCTTCTCTGGGAATCCACACACACAATTACTCTCCATAGACCGTGTAACCCCAACAGTGTGGGGTTGCTTCCAGCAACGCTCCCTCCAAGTGCCCACCAGTGCAGCAAGGAGAGAACCCCCAGACTGCCCACCTCCAAACCCTGCCCACAACCTGGAAACAGAGCTGGATCTTTCTAACAATGGATTGACCTACAGTACCAATTCTGCCCTTGGGACCTAGTCAATGACTCCAACAGTGCTGTATAAATCAATAAACCAACTCATATCATTTAGCAGAACAGGTTTTTGTAGCTAAAGGTAAAAAATGTGGACTGCTTGTCCGAAGAACTTTGAGATCTCATTAATCAATCTGTGGCTAGTCACATGAGTAAAAAGTGAAAGTTATCTCCTCTAAAAACCAGTGGGGGAAAAAAATGTCAGTTAAAGATGTCCTAACACTCAAGGCTAGGAGTGAGGTGGGGGGGAGTATATGACTCTTCCTGCAAGGTTCATCATTCTTGGCATTATTCTTGGTATATAACTCACTGGTGACAGAAGTACCAACTCACAAAATAATTTTATTATACTATTAGTTCCTTAGACCCATAATATGAAGACCACACTTTTACTTTCAGACTATGGATACTCACATCTTTTACCTTGTGGGATGACCAGACTGACACAGAAAGAAAAGGAAATGATACACAGAGATGAGTGAGGGCAGAGATTTCTCTGGCAATATCATTCATAAATTCAACTGCTTTCTTTTTCTTTCCTTTTCCTCAACCTGGAATCTGAACTTTATACACTAAGTAAAGATCTGCAAGGACTGGAGCTCCTCTGGGATATGAGCAGCAAAAGCCTGAACTGCCAGAGATACTTCTCAACTCCTGCTGAAGGTGTTTTATAGAAACCATAGTGCTACTCAGAATTTATTTTCCTCACTTACAGATCAAAACTGCAGCCACAAGTTTGAATAAAATTCACAGTCTAGAGAAAAAGCAGTAACTTACTACAATAAACATTAAAAAACTCAGGTGTAAGTTGATTTATTTGAGGAAAACACAAGGTGCTTTAGGGATATGATGCATTATTAATGCAGCTACAGCTACTGGTGCTTTATCTGAAACAGAATTTCATACTGGTTTTTGCATCAGTTTCTTTACTATATGCTTCCCTAACAAAGAATTAAAAATAAAGTGTCTAACTTTTTGAAAAGTGTGAAAATACCCAAGTATTCACAATGGACAGAATTACTGGAGGTTTCCAGATGGTGTAACTGAATTGGTTAAATTAGTGATGCAGCAGAGGCTGGATTCCAGCTTTCTATTCCAGTATGAGACACTAAATCTTCCAAAGAAGCCGATGCCACAAGAAATGTCACAAATAACAAAATTACAAAAAAGCAAAGGATGTAAGATGGCCAGACAGGGAAAAGGCTGATGCACTTGAGCTATGAGAAAATGACTGTACATTACAGTAGGAACTGAGAGCAGACATCCTGACTTCAGAGCAAAGAACAAATGCTTTTTTCATTCAAGGCAGAGACAAAATGTTCATGTAGAACCTTGTTAATAATTGTCTATCCTTTCATACTTCTGCCCACTAACTTGTTCTTTAAACTTCATTTAGCATGTACACCTATTTTACCTAACACAGAGACGCAAACTCATTTCCTTCCAGTGAGTTGTCCCCTTAAAGTTCAGACAGCAAAAGAGTTCAGTTAAGTACAAAAAATGCCTCACTCTCTCCATCTCGTGGGCATAAATGAATGTTGCAGCATGTGTTTGTCAACTACAATGAACCTTGACTCAGGAAAACTTTTTAGCATGTGTAAGGATATGTTTATATATAGGAATATTTTCTTAACATGCACTTAAAACTTAAATCATGTGTTTAAATCCCATTGACTGAATGAATTGTGACATTGAGCTGTCTCTCCAAACACTTATTAAAACTAGTAGAATTTATTTGGTGTTGGTTTTAATTCTCTCTCCAAATAACCGTGGAAATACAGCGCCATTAGAAACAACAGGAGAACCACACAAAGCAGGGCCTTAACTTACCCACTGGTGATGTCATCGGCTCTGATATTCTTGCCCAGCACATCCCCGTCGCTCATGTAGCCGGTGGCATCCATGGCGATGCCCTCCAGGTCCATCTCCTCGCCGCCCTTGTCCGAGATGTCCACGTGGCAGACGCTGCTGCCGCGCGAGGCCAGCTGCCGGCGCAGGGGGGCCGAGTACATGTAGCGCCCTGACTCGGCGTGGATGAAGCGGCTGGCATTCCCCCGGGGGGGGTACCCGTTCCCCATGGACGGAGCGTCGCCTGCCTGCAGGCGAGGGCTGGACTGCCCCAGTCTCCAGGACAGAGGGGTCGGGCGCCCCGTCAGGCTGAGGATGCTGCGGCCGCTGATCTCGGTGGTGACGTTGGTGTCGAACGTGGTCTCCAGTGTGCTTGGGAAAAAAAAGAGATGCGTCCGATTAAATGGGGCTGCTCTGGGGAAAGCTGGGAGATTTCAGGTGACTGCAAGAGCTACGCCCTGAATGCTCACCGAGTTACAGACTGCAAGGAACAGCACTAACAGAATTTACCTGCTACAACACTCCGTAAGAGTAAGGTCCACTCCTCCATGACACTCTTGCACACAGACCTCAGGTGCTCAACATATATGTGAGAAGACTTAAGCAGGAATTTTTAATGGATTGTCCACAGTATCAAAGCATAACTTTTTCATCTTCAATCGTATATAATTCCATTATACCATGGGTTTGCCACTTTAGGTAAGGGAGTGGGACAATAAGATGACTAAGGGAAAACCAGCTGAAGTACTACTTTTCTGATACATTTTCTTTTTTTGTCTGCATTCATTAAAGTCCTAATATTTTGGAGATGTGTCCAGCACCAAGATGGAAGCTATTTCTACACTGACTAGAGGATTAAATGAAAAAAATAAAAAGAAAGGTAAAAAAATTTCTCTTTCAAGATGTATTTTATATATCAACAAACCAATGAATGAACTAGGAATAGTTTTGAAGTTGGTCAAACCCAAACACAGGAGTAAACACAGGAAAAATAATTAATTACTCATATATATGCATGACTTAAGTATAATTTTAAGAATATTAGTATTATTTCTATATGGAACCCTAAAAATGGGACTGCTACACCATGAGATTTCAGGGGATGTGTATAGATTGCAAGACTATACCCTGAATACTCACAGCTTAGTTGCAGCTAATCCACACCTGCAACTTCTCTTACCCACATGAACTCCTCTTTTCCTTTCCCACTCAACTAACAGTGTCCCTTTTTTTTATTTATTGTGGATATTTGTTAAAATAAACAGCACTGTACCATTCACAATACAATGTCCCATACATGCTGCAAAAACCAACGTATCCTCTGGTTACAGTAATTAAATCATAAGGAGTTGTTGCATTAATTGAAATTTGAAAAGAAAAATAGCATTGGGAGTTTATCTTTGCAAGCTCTGCCTCAGTTTTAGATATAAAGCCAAAACACAAAGTGTGCTCCCAATGAACTCATTTAGGCCTGGAGTCTATAAGGCCACAAACTCATTAGGGGCCAAACAGCTTATTCTCCCAAACCTCCTGTTCAACACCGAAAAGATCTAGGTCACAGAATGTTTAAATGCAATAGCAGTCTATGTTTATTTACAGCATATTTTAAATATTGCTGAAGATTTCCAAATGCTGCTTTACAAAATAAAAGCAGTTAACATGGATGACTAACAAAATTACAAAAATTTGTTTGACCAAAGATTGGTCAGGAATTCAAGGTATCCACTTGATCAAGTGGGTCAAGCACAGTTCAGCTGCTTATTTAAACAAAATATTACACAGAGGAGGAGAGGGGTGTAATGCACTTCAGTTATTCAACAGTAAGATGAAGAAGCATTTTACTTATATTCAAACATCACCTCACACATTTAACAAGAACTCATTATTCTTCATCTTTTATTCTATACATAGCCTGTTCCATCAATTACTCCTCAGACATCTCAGTAACCAGTGGAAAGTATTCAGAATCTGTGCACTCAAAAACAATAATTACAAACCCAGTATCTTCAGTGTTAATAATTTTTCAAGGATGCAACCCAGCCAGGTCTAAGAGATGTAAAGAAAGAGCCCAGTGATTTCTGTTTTCTCATAACCAGTTGTCCCATTACCTGTGAGTGACCTGGGTTCCCCGTAAGCTGGACATCGTTTCCTCCAGGTTCTGCCGAAGGTCAGCGATGTTCTTCACAGTTCGTAACCGCCGCGTCTCTGGATCCTCTCCTACAGGGAAAACAAGCCATGAAAAGGACAAGGCAGGAAACAGCACAGAACCGAGCTGTTACCTGTGCCTGAATCTGGCTCAAACACATTTTTTTACTGACTTTCTAAACACTTTAAACTGATTAGGATTGAAGTTCCATTCCCCTCTGCAGGCACCTGTCATTGTCACATCCTGACTGAGACGAGCTCTGCACAGGTGGCCTTTGAGATGTTGCTGTATTGTCATTTCCCCATATGACCCAGTTTAAATTCTGGTTAACTTTCAACCTCATTAGAATACATATCCATCAATACCACCCTTTCCATTGGAAAGATCTTCTTCCTATTTCACATAGAGCTCATTCTACAATAACAGCTTTCCAATAAACTAAACTGTGCTGACTCAGTGCTCCATGTTTCAGGTAAAATAGCAAAAGTTCTTGCTTGTTAACAGCACAACACAGCTGCTGTTACCCAAATGTGCTACATAATACAAATTTGGGAGATGACTTAGTTCTCATGGCATTTAGAAACCCTGCTTTTTAAATACTCTGTTCTAAAACACATTTATGTCCTGCTCTTTAAAAGCACAGTTTATGTAAATAAAAAAAGTCCTCCTACTGCCTCAGTATAATTTCTTTTTATAAAATTAATAATTTAATTAGTGTCTCAGCATAATTTATTTACGTGCTCTCAGATGTCAATTCAGAAATGCTTTGGTTGCTATCTCAGCTGAGCTTTATGGAGTTAAACCTTCTAAGAGGCTGAAGAGAAGTGAATTTCTAGTAGTGCCAGCATATTCTTTGTAAGCTGAAAGCTGAAACAGAAAACCTCCAAAAAGCCATCACAAAGCTTCTATTGGGCACAGAAGGAAATGATTTCATTCTAAAGGGTTTACAACTCATGACTAAAGAAAATACTACAGTAAATGTAAAACTCTTTATGTTTTGTATCTGCCTTGTCTGTACAAGTGCTGCATTCTTAAGCTGCCAGAATCCTTGTCATCCATGCCATTGCTAGTTTAGATGGATATCTATATATTACAGATAACAGAAGTGTTAAGAACCAGATAAATAAACTGTTGGAACTTTCTACATTCTTTGTTTTGTATTTCATGTTTCTAAAAGATGCCAGGTTGGTGGCACAGAAAAACACAGTCACACACTGTTGCCTACAAAGCAGCAGTGGCACAAATTACAGACCAAAGTGCTTATTGTCCATGTTAGCAATTTTTTTTCATCAGTCTCTACTCCCTGGGAAATCATCTCCCTGACTTACAATTCACTTAAGCCAAAGGGTCAAACAATTATGGTCTGTTTCTGGACTGGAAACATTCAGCTAACAAAACAAGACTGATTCCTTTAGCCAAAGGGTCTCTAGGATAGAAAACATTTCTATACTCATGGATCTACAAATTTTTGCAGTAAAGAATATAAAATATTTACAGGCCTTTAGCTTAACAAAGGTCACAGTGCTTTTTACAGATCATTTCTCTCACACGTACAAAGGCAAACGGTAGGTAACTTCTTACAAGAGCACATAGGAGACAAACTAAACCAATTTCCATTGAGATTCCTCTTATGCCTCAGTTCATACCAAATTTTCACTTAAATTGTATTCCACTGCTTAAATTATAGGTATACTTAAAAGGCAGATATTGGATAGTGCCACTAGAACTTAATTATGAAACCACTTAGCTCCTCATGAGCAGGCAGGATCTTTAAACAATTCCCCTTCCATTTTTCCTACCTATGCTCTCTTTTGTTTTATATGTGCTTTTAAATTAAAAGCTATGCAGGGAGAGAATAAATCTGCCCCTCACTTCTTCCCATTCAATTGGGTTCAGGCACTGTTTTGTCTTGTTTGCTCTGTTTCCCCCAAGAACCCTTTCTGGATGCTGCTGTTGGGGTCTGGCTGTGCACAGCTGGGTTTTGCATCTCTTGTTTGAGGCTGTCAGCTGTCTTCTGCTTTTGGATCCCAAAACTTACATATTCTATGTAAATAATAGTTTGTATTTACATAACATCTGTCATTAAAGACTAAAGCCCTTTTGTGGTCTATAAGCACTTCTAAGTGCTATGAGCACAAAAACCTTCTCAAGGATTTTATCCCTTGCACCATTTCTTTGCCTTTCAAGTACTTAATCCATCCATATATAAATTGTACACACAGATACACTCATTTATGCATCCCTGAAGCTCTTTTCCTCCCTGATGACTCTGCCTCTCACCTTTGCCATCAGCACATGTGCACACAGGTCTAAAGGCAGATTTGACAGAATACGTAACGCAGCATGAAATTAGTCTGATTGTGAAACTTTGAGTCACATCATTTTCCAAGGAGGGCATTCTTGGAAAGTTTCAAAATCTACATTAAACTCGAGGACACCAAGACCAAGTAGATGAAAAAAACCTGAGATATTCTACAGACTGGATAAATGCAAGAACATGCAGTGAGCAAAGTCATTGATATTGTTGAAACTGGAACAGGAGGAGACTTGACTGTGACTTTAAAAACACATTTTAGATCTACTAGATTCTACTGTACATCTGCACATTAATAGAATATGGTTGCTAAAAATCACTTTGTTATATTGACAAGCTTAAAGATTTTTGCTGATTATCATATACTTCTTACAGTAGTAGGAATTCTAGATAAATATATGAAGTACTTTCTAATTCAGACTGCTAGTCTTCCAGCTACAATCAGTTTCAACTTCTCTATACTGGACACAGTAAATTGTAGCTGGATTTTGGTCCCTGTTGCTGCAAAGGCTATTTCTCAAATTGATCACATTCATGTGAGTGATACTGAGATTCCCTCAAACCTATAAACAAACCAAAACATCGAGGAAATAAACTTAATTTTTTCTGTAAGCTCTGAAATAACGTTTTTAAATATAAACAATAAATATCAAATGTTTGGAATACTTAGAATCCTTATAATAGCTTAATCCTAAAAAATGCTGCATGTCTGCTAGAGAAACATTAGGTACACAGAATTCCTAATAATTTCAAGGAATTTGAGGAGCACTCCATTGTGCTGAACTCAAGCATCTAGCATTCAAATTATTGACACCCAGTTTCCACTGCTGACAAGCTGAAAGAAATACCATAACTACTGGGAACTAAAGCATTAGGAATAAAACCAACTTGCTTTAGCCCATTCTTATTCGACCAGATCACAGTCAGTAACTGGTCATGTTGCCAGGACATACCTGAGAGGTCTTCGAGAGCAGGCTGGGCAGTTTTCACATAAAGAGCAGAATCCATGCTGACCCCTCCTGTGCTGGCCTCGGCTGTTACGTTCCCTTCATTGTCTTTCTGAGATCTGGGAGGCAAAACAAGACAGGGATGTGTAGTCACTCTCCATCAAAAGTATCTCCAGTATAACAAGGACACGAGTGCACCTGCCATCAGCCACTCTGTCCCACTCTCCAGAACAGACCAGCAGGCTGATTTTACATAATTCATTAGTCCCATGTTGAATTATGTCCTAGAAATGGAAACAAGCACTCAAGTGTAAAAAATAAAAAATTCATAGTCAAAGACAGGCTTCACAGCTCTTCAGACAGGGTCTTAAGACACTTGGATTTCCAGCTGTATTTTAGTTATCAATTACATCAGTTGGCATGGCTAATCTGATCTTCTCTAATAAAGTCTGTACTGCATGAAGGTAAAGCAGGTAGTGTGTGATGGCATGTTACACTCCTGCTAAGTTTCCCTTCAATAACTGGCATTTGTATTTTAAAAGAAATGACTGGGTAAAACCAACTTCAAACTCCAGTGTCTGATATTGTGGCTGTCAGGTGATGTGGTATGAATATTTTGCCAGATTTGAGTATATTGTGACTCATTTCACTTTACTAATTGTGCTGTGTTTTGCTCATAGAGCCACATAAACAAGCATCTGGAAGTTCTCCTGCCCAAGTACTGTACAAAAGTGAAGACACAGTGGGAAATGACTATTGCAATATTCTTAATTTCAGCTGACCCTTCTAGCAGGATGCTCTGCCTGAAGTGAGGGTAAAACAACATGAACAATACCCTATTTTCAAAGCTGTTAGTGGGTGAAAGGAGAAGGGGGTCTCATGCTGCTGAATTTTGGTGTTGAATAATGTTGAAACCAGCCTGACTTATCAATCCCAAAGTTAAACATCTTGATAGTGAGGTGAAGAGGCGGCAGACCTGATGAAGTACCTGATAAAGGAACAAACAAGTGATACTTCTGATAACCAAAGATGCTAAACTGACACAGTTGCCCAGGAGACATATGACTGACAGTCAATCTCTTTGTACTACTAAAGTCCAGTCCCACTCTTTAAAAGCAGAGTCTTCCAACACACCCCTTCTTGGAGTGTGTGTGGAGATTCCTCCCTCGAGTGGGGATGCCCTCAAGGCTGAGCAAAAGAGATTTGCCCACAGTTGTTGGTATGGGTGAGTAATATCAATCTCTACATAATAATTGCTTTTGCTAGCTTTAATATAATTCCTTCAACATTGCTTCAAAATAATGCACTATACTACACCAGTAGTTACAGCTTCCCATATTCTGTAGTAAGTAATTCTGATTAAGATCTTTTAGTCTAATCATTATCATAATAAATAATTTATCTTTATATAAATATATCTGGTTTGCCATCCTTAATCCTGCAGGACAAAGTTACATAAAGTTCAATTACACCTATATAATCCTTTAGGCATGAACAAAGTTGACAAAGTCTGGGGCTAAGGACTGGGTCCAGCTGCACCTGGACTCCTCTCTGAGGAGGAGTTTAGAAAGCAAGGGGGTCCTTTCTGCACCTTGTGACTCAACCAGAGGAGTTCTGGAAGAAAAGGATGTGATAAAGTCTCTCAAATCATGAGCAGAAGGAAGATGAAGACAGAATAACTGCTTGCATCCTCTTCCTATAAAAAAATTAGGTGGTGCCAAAGAAAACTAAAAGATATCTGTCCAAACCAAAAATCCCACCATCCAGCTGAGGAACTTCTTGTGTCCCAGTCACATGTCTTTAGGAGTCTTTGCTATTGATTTCCCTCTTGTTACACTTCCCATTGTCTAACAGAAGATGCTTCAAACAGAAAAGGGACTAGACAAAGGTTAGCTGTGACCTCATTTGGCTGCTCTTTTGCTGATCTCATTCAGGGTTAATGCACAGAACAGCAGACTTGTTGTGTGGCCTTACCTATACTAATGGATGTTTTTTATTATTTTTTGTAATTTCCCATTCCTGCTTACAGTGAGGCAGGTCCATCACTGTTCGCCACCCTGAAGACCACGAGCGTATTTACATCATAAATTGGTGGTGTTACAACTTTTAAAGTCATGATGCACGAAACAAACCTGATACATGTTCTGGTACCACGTAGAAGAGCAGCACCTGGTCAAGAAGCTGTTCAGATTCTCATCTTACCTATTAGCAGTGGCAGACACAACAATTACTCCCCCTCCTATCTACCACATCTTGGTCTGACAGCCTTCGCCCTCAGCTTCTGTGTAAGGGCATAAATTGTCTACTCTCTTAAAGCAAGAACTTTTACATGCAGCAGCATTTACCTTGCTGCTTCACCCCCGCCCTCCCGGAAAGAGCATCCAGAATGAACCTCCCAGGCATCCCATTCGAACGTCCCACTGGAGGACTCTCCCATACCTGTACATGAAGGGGGCGACCGTGGCGGTGTTCGGGTGGCTGTATTGCTGCTGGGGATGAGGTAGCTGGACACTCACAGTATTGCTCCCTGTGGTGTGTGTTGTCACGGCAGGCCCGTTCACAGCCTGGCTGCTGCTGCTGCTGTTGAGGCCTCCTGCGCCTTTTCCCTCGGAAGAAGCGAGGCTGGACGAGGAGCTGGAATGACGGCTGTCCAGCTGGGACTTCTGATGCGACAGCCCTGAGCTGGCCTTCCCGCCACGGCTTCTCTCGCCTTCCTTTGCAGGAACGGGGGCACTTGAGGATTTCCCTGTGGTGTTTTTCATTCCTGGTTTTGGTATTCCACTGTGTGAAGGGGCAGAGGCCTCCTTCTTGGCACTGTTCAGCTTTCCTCCTTTAGGGATAAAGCTTGCGATCTTGGAGGACTTTTTTGGCATCTCTGTTGTTGCTAGTGCTGTCTGTTCTTCTTTTGGTTCCTCTTTCAGGTCCAGCTTTTCAGTGATAGACGTTCTCTTTGTAATGTCTTTACTTTTATCCTTTTCTTTCTCTTTCTGTTTCTCCTTCTCCTTCTCATTACCCTTTGGAGAACTTTTCTTATTAGTGAGTGCCCGGCTAAAAGTCCTTTGTGCAATTCCCTTGAGTGCAATTTTGGGACTACTGGACATCGATCCCAGGTTGTTCACGTTCTGATTGGCAGCATCGATTTCTTCGCTCTCCTCAAAGCTGAGAAGTGTCTCCAGCTTTTCACAGCTGTTGTCCCGAGACCCCGGAGCCTCCAGCATCGTCCCTCCTGCTTTGGAACCTCCTTTGCTGTTGAAGAGTTTTAATTTTTCAAGCATGGATTTCTGACCGTTGGGAGCTGTTTTGGCGATTTCTGAGGGTGGCTTTGGAGGCTCCACTACTGGCTGCTTTACAGATAACATGGAAGACGTAGCTGTGTGCTTAGCACTGAGGGACTTGCTGCGCCAAGGTTTAATAGCAGAGCTGGGCTGAGGGATGGCTGATGAGTTATTGCAACTAACAGTGCTGCCGCAGCTTTGAACTGAGGATGAGACATTTTCATTCATTCCTGTGGGCTGGGAGGCTGTACTGTCTGCAGGCTCTGGAAAAAAACACAAAAAAACAACCCAAAAAATGAACACGGTAGTACCTCATATTACAGTTAGCATAAGATTTTTTCTGTAATGAAACATTAGGAATTTTACACTAATAGCATTACAAAGACACCTATCAGTATTTTCAACATCAGGATGATTTAGAGAAAATAAAAGCCAGTTTTCTTTTCCTACCCAGCAGAAAAGCAATGAGTTCCTACTGTATAATTTACATTTACTTGCTGTTTCAAGAAAAAGAAGAAAAAAAAAGAATCTCTTCCAATTCAAACCAAAATGTGTTTTGCAATGTGTTCTCCCTTATTAAGTCCACAATACGTTTTCATTAGCAAAACACAGCACTATTTTCTAACTAAGGGTTCCCTCTGCTTTTGGCAAAATACTTGCTGTCCAAGTTTGATTCTTAGAAAAACCTCAAACATATATAAAAAAATGCAGAAGTAAGGAAAAAAGTAAAACTGAAGTCTTTTCAGTTATTGGGGGTGGTAAGATTTTCAAATGCAAAAGGTAGAAGAAAACTCCACATACAAAAATAAAACTAATTGTGTCCTTTTGCAATGAACCTAAATTAAGTATTACTACATATCTTAATCCAGCTGTAAGAGAACCTTGTGGCAGTAACTGTACAGCCCTCCTCCCGCAGAGAAAACAAATCTTTTATTTAGTTAGTTCCTCCTAATGTTATTTGTTCTTTTTAAGAAACTATTCAGAGCTTAAAGAGAGCTTGAAAAATCAAACTCACCTACCAGTGGCCACTTCTCCTCTGAAGTTTCTCTCTGCTGAGTTTCCTTTCTGGAGATGTTACTCTCTCAATTATCACAAATATGTTTTCTGTTAAACTGCTCATGTTTCCAATTAAGTTTTGTCATCTGTGTCTGTTCCCCTGCCCAGCAGCCTGCTGGGGATTAACGGTTCTTACCTATATTTCCCTGCCCTCTCGCACTAAAGTAAACTGTGTACAGAGCTGCATTTTTTTAATTCAAAAATCAACAGCAGTGGAGAGCGTGCGTTCTCGGCAGCAGGAGCAGCCCTGTGAATCCAGTCCTGTAAATCATGAGCTGCTGCAGCCACATAGGGGCTGTTTCCCTTCACTTTCTCAGTGAAGATACGGCTCTGTTAACCTCCCTCCTGTGATCCAAAGCAGATCTACTGAAGATTTAAAGCACATACATCTTCCTGTCTTAACAAAGAATCAGGTTTCTAAGAGTGTTAGAGACTCCTTAATAATAAACTCAGCCATTTCACATGGTTATGGACAAAGTGGGATAGCAGGCAATAATGATACTTTAAAAAATATTACTGAAGTCAGAAGATTTCCAGGACACTGTTATTAACCAGCAATCATTATATTGGCCAGGTTTGCTAGTCCTTTTCCTATGGCAAACTACCCACATGGAGCTGGAAGGAAGCACAAGTTGGATTACGGACACAGAAAGGAATCACGCTGCTTTTAAGCTTTTGCCAGCCTGCTGGCTTCCAGGGCAATACTCCCACTTTACTCTAGTACTGAAAGAAAACCAAGCCACCAAATGTCCCAAACGGTAATGCCACCTGGTCTCTAGTTGCTCTGCTCAAGCCTTCTGAATCCAACCTGATGGGTTAAGGAGAACTGACAAGTGATGGCACAGGAATCATAGAATCCTTAAGGTTGGAAAAGATTTCCAAGATTGAGTCCAACCATTAACCTGGCACTGCCAAGCCCACCACTTAACCCTAAGCATCATATCTACACTATTTAGAGCAATTCCAGGGACAGTTGACTCCACCACTGCAGGAGTCACAGTGACTCCCAGTGCAAGGGGCAGCAGTGACCTGCCATCACAGTGCCCTGACACACACAGGAGAGGGGAAGGACAGTGACAACTTCTTCACAAGCTGCTGGCAGTGCTCCTCCCTCTGCCTTTACAAGCTGGGCACCATTGCTCTTTCCTTCGTTCCTCTTATCCTACACTGCTGCTTTGTTATTATTTTCATTTCCTGAAGCCCTCCTACTCATCTCAATCCACTTCCCATTGCCGCACCACACCAGGCTCCTTTTGTACACCCAGAACAAGTGAGCCTTTGTCTCAGTCTGCCTCCCGCAGAAGACATCCAGCAATGTACTGAAAGCTTTGTGAAAATCCCAATTGTGCATAATTTACAGTTAGTTTTTATAGATTATTTTTAAGAACAATAATTACACATTTCAATATTGAGATACTGCTATAGAAACTGGAGATTGACAGTACTTCCAACACTAAGTTTCTAATCCATATGTGTTCTGACCTCATCATTCTCAACAAATCCTAAGGCAGCACAAAGTATACTCATGCCCAGAAATCATCAGAGCTGCCTGAGATTCATGAACATGCCTAGGAGGGATTTACAAGCAGGTCCAGGGAGGAACCTGATGTACTAATCAATATGGGCAGGGAAGCCTTTACTTGCTCAGGACTGGGACAATAAATAAGAGTTACAGAAAGAAAATTACCAGTAAGGGATGTAACTGCAAAATAGAAGAGCTGGTTGTACACTTGGTTAGTACAACATATGCAGAAGCAAACTCAGCTCGGGGTCTTAGCATGCAGCCACCTGAACAGACTTGGAAAAGAAATCTGCCTTCTTCTCAAACAGGCTCTTCACAACAGTTTACCAGCTCTACAGTGTGAAATGAATGGAAGCTGTTGGTTCATTTGGGACCTCAGCTTCATCCTAACAGTCCAGATGAGTGCTTGAGTGCACAGACTTCTGGGCTTGGATCAAGTGGA
Source organism: Manacus vitellinus (assembly GCF_001715985.3). Taxonomy (NCBI): domain Eukaryota; kingdom Metazoa; phylum Chordata; class Aves; order Passeriformes; family Pipridae; genus Manacus; species Manacus vitellinus. The sequence goes on from NW_021940711.1 coordinate 2,829,053, forward strand.
ATGGCTTGTTTTCTAAATCCCAAAGTATTGCTCCAAATTAATTTCCCAATGAAATCCAGAACTTTTCAATTTCTCCTTTTTTCAAATGTTTTCAGGAAATTAATTAATTAATCAATTCTGTTTGCTCACTGACCAAAATAAGCTTTTTTCTGTTCATTTGTTTATAAACAAAACGTTCCTTTGTCCCAGCTCCCCCACATACACCCTCCTGTTTGGAACTGAATTTTGCTTCCGTTGCCAGTGGCGTAGGATGAGTACAATGCAGCTCCATTTGCAGACATGTCAGAGAAATCAGAATTAGGACAACAATACTATGAATGTAACATTACCAAAAAAAAAAATATATATAGGGACATTAATGTAATTTTCAGAGTCTCTAGTTAGCATTTTCCACAAAGTGAATTCTGGATGCTACACACCTGAAATGAATAAAAAATATTTACAAACTCTTCATATACATGTTAAGCAGCAACACTTCAGGAAGGAAAAGAAGATACTTTTTTTTACACAACTGCAGTGGATTTTGATTTGTATTTGGGTCAAATACAGTGAAACTGAATATTGAAAATCCTTGAGTAATTTGTTACCCTGCACCATGCAAAGTTACTGCAAGAAATAAAACACCCTCATGAAAAATTGCCTCAGCTTAAGAAAACTTCAATTTTAAAGATTCTCTGTTTCTTTTTTATGAACAAGTCTGCTGGCTCTTTTACTCCTCTGACCAAGCTTGGTAAACGAAAGGAGTTCTGCTGCCAGAATGCAGCTTCAAATGTTGGGTTTCCTAATGAAGCAGTAACAGCAATTCATGGAGAACACATCAGCATGCAAAGGGGAAAGTTTTATTCAGCATAACATAGGCCCTTCTTTCATGAAAAGGAGAGCAGGTTTCATGCATTCAATTAATAAGCTTATTATTTCCCATGTGTTTCTTTGTGAGGGAGATATTTTCTTTCTCCAGCAACTTGCATTAACTAAAACTGACTATAAAAGAAATGTTTTCAAACCCAAGCTACAGGCTACAATAAATAATGATCGCTTTCCTCTTTTCAAGGTCAAATCTTGGCCCAAAATCTATTTTGTTCCTAGCGTTCCTGTTAAAAAAGATGTTGGTGGTCTAGTTCCAATGCCAATACACACTGTAGCATGGGTAAATCTGATTTCAGCTGCTCCTGCAAAGACTGAACTGCATCTGCAAACCTACCCATTTGTGAGGAAAAAAAAAAGAATCTGAAGGCTTATGATTTAATTCTTCCACTGAAGTCTTTGAGAGTTTATTTTATAATAACATCAGGAGAAAATATATGCAATTTCCCATCATTTGTCATGTTCACTCCAAGTAAGTGGACTTTGATTTGCTATAACTGAAAACTTTCAAAAGCTGTCATTATAAGCATGAAAGGCAACACACAGACAAAGGATGTTCTCACAGTTACTTCTCCTTAGGAGGGTCAAGAACTTAACAGCATTGTTATCCATTTTCAAATGAACAAACTGCTATTTTTTTTATTTCACAGCTATGGGAAAAATAAGAAGCTCTTAAGAAGAGAAATCGTCCAGCCCATAGATTAGATAACAGATATAACAGCAAATCCACAGCCAGATTCTAATCTAGGAAATAAAAGCAGTTCTGCTCTATGACATTAGAGCATCAGAACTGCAGAAACCACCATGACAGTTTCATCGTTTCCCATCTAGAAGAATAAATGGTGAATCTTGACCCTTCCCACCCACCCACCAGACAACTATCCTTAAAAGCACTACAAATAAAGTCCAACAGAGAAAAACTTTTTAGCTGAGTTGTTCTGTTCTTCCATAATCATTTATCATGCTCAGCAACCCCTGGAAGTACGGAAATGCCTGCATTTCTCCAGGAGCTGACTATAAAAATCACAGTCTTTCCATAATCCAAACCACAAGCAGGTAGAGCAGAACATTCCCAAAAGGAGTAACCTGGCACACAGTCCTTCCTCAAAATAAGCACAACCCTTCTGGCCCACAGGAGTTTCCATTTCAATTATAACACTGAGGACAGGAGAGAACTACAGCTGGGTGGAAGGGGCTGACTGAGACAGGGCTCAGTGTGGGCATGGCCTCCACTCACAAGATGACTGAAGCTTTCTGTTCTCTCTTCTATTCTGGACCACAGAAAAAAGCAACAAAAATTATTTTTTTTTAAAGCAGAGATTGCCAGACAGGGAAATTCTGTATAACCTGAGAAAAGCCTGGATAGAAAACATTTTGCTTTGCTGAGGACCAAAACTCAGAATCATAGAACCACTAAATAGTTTGGGCTGGAAGGAACTTTAGAGATCATCTAGTTCCAACCCCCCTGCCATGGGCAGAGACAACTTCCACTAAAACAGGTTGCTCAGGACCCTTTCTAACTGAGCAGAATTGGTTCCTTCAACTTCTGCCCACTGGCTTTCCCTTTAGGGCTGATTTAATTTATTGTAACACAGGAGAAAAATTACCTTTACTCCATGATATTTTTCTTTCCTTCCATCATATCTACTTCTTCAATCCCACTGTTGTAAACTTTGTTGCTTCAACAGCAGTTCCATGTATTCACAGAGACGTGCTGTATCTCTGAAAACCCTCACACCAAAGCCCATGGATATGCCAGAAACTCAACCTGCACATTTCTGTAAAGTCTCCTTCATTCACACAGAGCTCCAGCACATGAAACAACAGTTCTGCTGTCAGCTGGTTCACATCGCCAAAACTCAGCATTTTTGCTGAGGTGAGGGGAAATAAAACTGGAGCACAGGCAACCCTTTTCTCATTGTCTTGACATAACCAACTAAGACACTTGAATTCCTTGTTGTTTTTGTTTAGTTACTGTAAAATTCAGAATGCTGTCCACATGACTGCCTTAAGAGAGAGGTTGGAGGGACCTCTATCGACCACATTCCGGTTAGATGATCACAAAAATTATGAAACCAAGTTTACTGTGCCATTCAAAACAAGTTGCACTCTCCACTTAATACTAGACAAATACCATTCTTGTTCATTTTTCTCCATTTCCTTCTCATTATTTGTACAATCTAATCCCCCAAGAGTTCTCACAACAGACTTATTCAAAAACATTAGTGAATTCCAGGCAGGGAGCTGTTATGGAGTCTTTCATTAGATTTTATTCTTAGCTGGAGTGGACAATATGTACACTTGGCAGCCTTGGTCTGACACATCTCTCCTGCAGGTTATATGAAATACAGCATATACAAATTAGTGGTCTGAGAACTGCAGTTAGGGAATATTATCCATTTGACTATTAATAGTGGCTCCAATCAGGGCTTGGAATGACCATGGAGATGGAGGCAGATTTTTAACAGAGAAGGGACAGGCAGTAGGAAAAAATATATAAGAATGAGCAGACAATATGCCAAGGTAAACTACATTTCAACTCAGAAATATCCCACTCTGCTCAGTGAGAAGTCACACTCTGTACACAGCAGAGTGGTGAATAGCAGTGCCCATGGAGGCACACCCATGGGGAACACCAATGCACCCTGAAACATGGACAGTCCACGTTCAAACTGAGGAGTTGAACCAAACCATACAGAAATAACATACTTTACCACCATGTACATACACACCTAAAGTTCAACATACATAAATATGCAAAAATCTGTTATATTTTTATATCAAAACCAACCGACAGTCACATACTACTATTTATGGTGGGGTCTTCATTTACTCTCTCTAGTCAATAAAACTACCTTATAATCTGTAGCAGCAGATCTTTCAAACCAGGCCAATATGCAGATAACAATATGCTATTCATGACAGTAGTGAAGGGTTGGACCATGGCTTTAAGCTCATCAGCCAGCTCAGAAATGGTGGCAGATCTATTTGGTTATGGATGAGGAACAGGCAAAAGATTCAGTAAAGAAGCCACAAATGGAAGGACTAGGGAGGCTGGATGATGCTCTTACCCAAGGAGAAGGGGCTTCTACAGATGTGGAGAAACATGCTGGCACCTGGAGAAGTCTGGGATGTAGCACCACTACTGTTTGCTTTCCTATGATTTAACAGTGAACTTAAGTTTCCACAGTTGTTTTCCTGGCACACGTCACCCAGCAATAAATTTACAAGAAATTGTAAATATTTATTTTAAAAGGAAACATCTTAGCACTGTAAAGACCATGCAATGCTGGACCAGCTCTTCAACTGGTGTAAATTAACGTGGTTCCAGCACCTCCAGTGCAGCTCTGCAGATGTACACTGGGCAAGAAGCTGCTTCTCAAGGTTACATTTTACTTCAAAGCTCAGAATTTTATCTTCATTAACTGTACAGCTAAGAACATGTCTTTGGCTAGGTTTTTTTAGTTGTTTGGGTTTTTTTCCCAAAAAACCTTTATTTAAATACATTTTTGGCTTGTTTTATGTATTTCTAAAGCTTACACAACTATGGTAAAGACCTATGGTCTTGTAAAGATCCACTTCAGCCATGATTAAGTTACAGTAGAATGCAGCTGCATACTTCATAATGTGACACTAAGGGAAAACAAACATCATTCAGAAATGTATTATGAGTATTACATATGGAGTCAGAGACTTGCAGAATCATAAGACAGAGAACTTAACTATTCCATCCTACTCAGCACTAAATAAGGCATCGGGTAGAGTGCTGTGTCCAGCTCCAGCACCCCCCTAAAAGAGACTGACAGACTTCAAAGAGGCCATTAGAGACCATCAAGACATTTAAGAGATTTATCACAAGGAACCTATGAGAAGAAAGTTGGAATAGTAAAGATGTCTTATCCTAGAAGAGAAAAGACTGAAGGGGGACACTGTAAGCCTTCAAATACACGAAGATTGTTATAAACAGGACAGAGATCAAGAAAGAGCAAAAATGTGCCTTATTTTTAGCCACACAGAATGATTTTCATATATCTTTTTTTTTAATAGCTACCTTTAAGACCAAATGGATACTTGAAGGGATACACTTTAAAAGATGGTCAAGTCCAGTCATGAGACATTTCAGAACAGACAAGCAAACACCTCTCGGGCACAGATATAGTTGATTTTCCTTCAGAATTGGAGCACAGACTCCACATGTTATTAACAAATGCAAAGCTACAAATATATAATGTCAGCTGTAAACTTGGCAAAATTTTAAACATGGATCTTTGTTAAACAGATTTAAAACCAGAAGGTATATTTACATTGCAAAGTTATGATTCAACAAAAGAAATTATGAGGTTCCTCAGACTATCTTTCAGATTTCCCCACACTGTCTCTCTATATTTTTATTTTTACTTTTGTCACATCAAATTCGTGATCACTGCACTATAATTCAAAGTAAAATAAATCATCCTGAACATTTGGCAAATACCTTCAATGCAAATTATATTAAAAAAACTGGATAGGGTTATGCACTACTTTTTGGTAGTGCATACACAGAAAACACCACCTGCTCTGGTTATGGATTTGTTGAGACTAATTCTGTAAATTTATTTTACCATCAGTCTGTCTTACAGGAAAAACCCTTGGTCAGTAAAACCAGAGAGCATCTTGAGTGCCAGCAGAGATGAGCAGAGCAGCAGCATCCTAAACACTAAGCAGAATATGATGTTTGGTTCCTGCCTGACCTAGATGAAACATTGCTATATTTTTACAGGGTGGGATGACTGACATTTAAGTAATTATCACATTCTCACATTGTTGAGCCAATCACATTTATTTTCCAAGGAAAATGTGAAAGTGCAGGTAAACCTGTTTCAAATGTTATAGACTTATGCCTCTTTAAAAATATAAAACCTTTTCCAATTTTGCAAAACTTTTAATCTTAGTGAATTTTGCACAGTCTTATCAAGTCAACGTTTCAAAAGTAAACGTTAGGTTCATTCAACTTCCTACAGAAAGAGAAACCTAATAATAAAACTAAACTCAAGATGGATATAGAACAGGAAAGCAACTGCTCCAAAAGTCAAATGAAGGAAACTTTTTCTAAATCTATACAGACATGATTTTCAGTCATGAAGACAGCTATAACTGCCTAAAAAATAAATAAAATAAGTAAATATTTAACTTACTGCTATCTGTTGCATGAGCCAACTGTTTCATTCTCTAAAATCGCTTCCCAGCTTTCTGACATTCATACAGTATTCCTCCATAAGGATAGGGATCTTTCAATCTCAGGAGCTCTGCTTATTTTTGCTAGTCTCTAGTTTACTGTTAAGATCTTCCTCTTGGTCCTGGTTTCCAAAGCTGCCTTTGCTCTACTTCTCCCCCACCCTTCTCAGCAGCCTCGCAGAGCCGGGCTCAGCACTAGTTGATTGGAACAGTTAGAAACAGTTTCAGTGACGACCTGGCAGTTTGTGCTGGAAGGATGAAAGCCTTTTCAATACCAACTTCAGTGTATCAGAGTCCTCAGCTGGAAATTTCCAGCCTGTAAAGAACACTGAGATACCAGGCTTAATATTTCACATTTCTGTCCTACCTGTGTGCCACCAGATGTTGCAGTGACTGACTGAACAGAGAGCACTGTGATAATTAACTCTGGGGCTTTGTATGGACTCTCTGTTCTTCAAGATACCACACACCTGAACACTTCAGGACTGTTCAGTCTTTGATTAGTAAAAGAAGCAATTAAAAAGGATGAGACTTATTATAACAACTGTTATGTAATCATATATAATCATAGGATCATAGACCGGTTTGTGTTGGAAGGGACCGTAAAGATCATCCAGTTCCAACCCCCTTGCCACGAGCAGGGACACCTTCCACTATCCCAGGTTGCTCAGAGCCCCATCCAAACTTGCCTTGAACACTTCCAGGGATGGGGCAGCCACAGCCCCTGTGGGCAAGCTGTGCCAGGGCCTCAATACCCTCACAGTAAAGAATTTCTTCCTAATATCTAATCTAAACCTGCCCCCTGTCAGTTTAAAGTCATTGCCCCTTGTCCTGTCACAAGCTCCCCTTTGTAAAAGCATCTGTCTGTTCAGCCATCCCAGTAACCTTTTGTCAGCACTGAGTCAGCTGGCTCAGTGCCACAGGGATTGAATCCAACATCTCAGCTCCCTGTCATAACTGTCATGACTAACTATTCCTGCACCTGAAGCCATAAAAAGCCTTCTCTTTCCCATTCAGGCTGAATGCTACTATAAATGGGCAAAAAAATATTAAAATGTTAACTCTCTAAGACAAATTTCTATCACGCTTTATAAGTCTCAGAGCTCTTTTTTCACCACTGTTTTGGTTTTTCTTTTTTGGTTTGTTTGGTTTTTTGCTTGTTTGTTTTTTTTTTAATTCTTACACTATTATTCAGCACAAATGCAAAAGCCTGTGTTTTGACTCTGTTTATTATTATTGTTTTGCTTGGAATGGAAAAACTGCATGATGTTAAACAGAACACAGGGTTTTTTCAGCAAGGAAGCTTGTGCAACGTCACTTGACCATCCTGTACTTGGTACAGTAGCCAAATCCAGTCATTCAGAACATCAAATATTTAATCTCATTTTATGTGCAGCTACAAAAGAGGACTTGCCCTCCATTTTAGCATGCTTAAACGAAAGATTTTTCATTCAAGAAAACTCTTAGAATCATCTAGGTTGATCTAAAGATAATAGGGCTCAAAGACTTGCAATAAGTAATTCCTGAGCCAAAACTGGAACCTCTGTCTGAACATCAGCTCTGGGCAAACATTAAATTTTGACTCATTATGTCTAATTTAATCTCTTTCAATGGCTAAGCATCCTCATTCTTAAAATTTCCTACATTCTGAGGTCTGAGTTGGGCTCATTTCAGATTCCTAACAAATGGATACTCACATAGTGCCTACTGAAGTAATGAAGAATTGTTGTTACTATAAATGTCACTACCTACAGGTTTCTTGTAGGCAATAAGAAAGTTACCTTTCTTTTAGACAGAAAACATAAATTAACCTTTAAAATACCAATCTGCAAAGGAGATTTTCCAAAGCTCTAATTATGCAGTGCTCTTCTCTGTGTTTTATCAGCATCCCTCTTTTTCACAGAATGCTGCTGAAAATCTTAGCCTTCAAGACACTAACCACAAGAACTCTGAGTTTTGATCTCCTTCTGCACAATTTTTGCCTTGCTCCACACGAAGATTAATTTTTTCCTCGCTATTACTGAAGTAGCATTCTTAAATTGAATCTGAGGGTTGGACGTAATCCAAATCTGCCACTTTTAAATGACCTTAAGCAATGCTGAGTTCAAGACAAGCTCAATATCACACAGAACCAAGCCATGAGAGTGTGTTCTCATGTGCTTTTTATATCAATACAGGATTGAATATGAAACATTTGTATCATTAGGAAGAGAAACTTCAATGGCTCAGTTCCAGATTTAGGATTTTTCTACTCTCTATGTAAAAGGCCATTTAAAGAAATAAATATGGATTTCACAGTAAAGTTGACGTGAAGATACTGATTTAACTTTTAAGAGCTGTTCTTACCAAGGCTCTGACAAGATATGCTGTGGCCTGTTGAACTGCACCCTTGACCTTGATGGCATGCCCTCTTGAACTCGATAAATATAACTGCCTACATATAAGGTGCACACATTTTTAGCACACATGTGGCATGTGTAACCATACACCATGGTTACTCAGTGGAGTGGGGGTGACATTTCCTTGCTAACATTCTACTGACAGTAGTCAGTCCTATTTTGATAACACAAAGTCAAAAACTTAGAGGAAAGAAATTCCTTAACTGTCCTTCAAAATACCTTAATATATATCTTCCTATTTAACTAGTTCATACTCAATAGAAATTTTGAAGGAAATAATATTTAAAGGTATCATAATGTGGTAATTTTGCACCTGCCAGAGTTCAGAGTCGGACTCAAGTAATATTAACCCCTTATTGCTGGTTCCATGCAGGTCTGATCTATGCAGAATTGTCATGGCAATGAGACACTGTCCTTTGGGAACTGCAGGACCCTGTACTTCCCTTTGTCCCTATGCCACCCAACTGGAACTGGTTTTGCTGTGTCAGCAGGTTAATTATGTCTGCAATGGGTGTAACATGGACTGGTTTGAGTATCACTGAATCCCAACACACACAGCTTCACAAAACAACACACCACAACTGAGCATCAATATGAAAGGAGAGAAAACATGGAGCATGGAAATAAAGGAGGAATGCAGGACACTCACAAAATATTAAAGATTTTCCAAAGAGCTGGAACTATCTGTCCTGAAGCACACTTCAATTTTGCTTTGCCTTTTTACCCTCCGCCAGAATCCCTTCAATAAATCACTGGTAACTCTTTCATCCATGTCCAGTATACTTTTAAAATTCCAAGAAACTAACCATACATTTAAATAGCAGAAATCACAGAACAGTCTAGGCTGCAGGAAACCTCTGGAGATACTCCTTCCAACCTTCAGCTAAAAGCAGAGCCTTAGAGGAGGTTATCCAGGGCCCCATCAAGGCAAGTCCTAGATACCTTCAGCAAGGGAGATCCCAGCCCTCCTCTGGACAATCTTCTCCAGTATTTAATTCTTCTCACAGCGAAGAACTTTATTCCTGTTTCCAGACAGGATTTCACCTAGAGGAATGTGTGCCTCCTGTCCTTGTGAACACGCTGACTACTCTTTACATATTAAAAGACAGTGATTAAATATACACTATGTCCCAAGTTAAAAGAGTTTACCCAAAATTTGAAAGAAACAAAATAAAAGGAGCAGAAGAAGAACACAAACTTTTCTTACTCTCCTGCCCATATGGTATATCCATACCTAAAAAACTGAGATGTGCAGAACAAAGATTATTGCTGAGTTGGCAGGATCTGGTTTGAGAACACTCTCATGAGACTTGTATCAAGTAAGTTTGCCAGACCAGTGCTATTAAAACAGTCATTTATTTCACTTGAGTGCCTGAATCTGTATACATATATTCTTGGGTGGTTTTTTTGCTTTTTCTAATGCTACCAATATAAGAGAAACCTGACATCATTAGCACTGCCTTCTTCACAAATCTGAGTAATAAACATCTCCTTTGATCTCTTTGATGTGAAAATGGCCAAAGTCTGGCAGTGCTTTTTTTTCTACTCACATTTTTACCTTACATTCAGCTCACAGGAAAAGTGTCATTTTTCCCACAGACTTCTACTGCCCTCTGTAGGATTATTTTAAATAAAATATTAGGAACAAAATATAGGAAAAAAAATAAAGTGTGTAAGCCTGTCACATTACTGCATCACATCCTAAATGAAATGGAGATGGCATATCAAGTTGATATTTCCTATAGCTTCATAATTTCATTGATTGTATAGACTGGATCCAAATAATAAATAGAATATTTCCTTACGATGTTACCGGACTTTTGAGACTGCAAAATGCAAACTGAGTGCCTGCACATCTCAAAAGACTCTCCATTGTGTGTAAGCAAAGCACTGAAATAAATTAATGAGAAAATCTAGCGTATCAAGGTCCTTACTGAAGCTGTATGTTTCAATATATTTAAGTTTCATCCTTGATACTACCTAGGATGCAGTTTTGCTCCACCTTGCTCTGGATAAAAAAATACATTGATGCAATCTAAATTGCATATGCAAATAAAATATTGGCTATATTTTATTTGCTGATCACATTAGACAATTAGAAGGACATGGTAACTGGGAACCTAAAAATAACTAGTAACTAATAAGTACACAAAGACACAGAAATGCAGTGCTCATCTGCCTCTTTACACTCCTTAGAAATGTTTTTGATAATTTAGATGAGTTCTGGACACCAAAGTAAACCAAAGGTATACTTAAAAATGCATGAAGTAAACAAAAGGTATTCTAACGTAAGCATAGACTAAGTAACTGACAATTCAGAATTGAATTAAAAGGCTCCAGTTGTATGAAGGGATTAGGAAGACATAAAAAAAAATCACAAGCCTAAGTTGCTTTTTTCACCACAGTCCAAAAATGCAATTAAGACCTTAATTGCATTTTTCTTCTAGAAAAGCCCATAACACCAGTTATACACCTAAAAATACCCGGTCTAGAACGTTACTGGAATTATAAACGGCTAATCACTCTGGTAATAAATAAAAAGCCATACCACAGCATGTTACCACTTTATAATGTGAGGAATGAGAGTACTGAAATTCCCTATAAGAAGGGAATTTTGCATATAAACTGAGCAGCTAACTCCAAAATGCAAGTTAAGGCTATCAGGCCCTACCCTCAAAGAAGGTGCCCATAGGATTGAAGTAGGTTGTCTAAGTCATCCTTACTAGAGAAGACTTCTCTCTTTTTGATATTACTTTAACCCTTTCCCCAAGATTTCTAGAAAGTCAGTGGTCTCATCAGTAACTGATTCACAGAATCTTTCAAAAAATGTAGGTTATTTATTTCCCAGTAGCTAGCTATTCTTCCATGCTCCATTTGCTGACCTTTTCGTTTCTGATGCATTCTGTTTCAATTAATGCACTTTCATTGCCACAAGACATAGACGATTGACTAACAAGACAATTTGTATTTGGAGGGAAAGGCCATTGATTAATAAAAGCTAAAAATTACAACCTACTTTGTAAGAAATGATTCAAATATAAGGCACTGAAGGCGACCTTCTATCACAAAGTGACCCACTGAGCCAAAAGAGGCATTTCCTTTCTCAAAAACACACAGCAGAGCAGGTACTGGGGTAAAGAGATGAAAACTTACCAAGACTGGCACACAACGCAGTCATGTAAGTCCCATTTTTTTAGGCAAAATACAGGATATGGGTCAGAAAATTTGAACTGTCTTAGTACCTTGAGAATAAAATTTATCTGGCAATGTTACAATTAACTTCAAATAAGCCAAAAATTTGTTAGACCAACTGCTTTTGTTTCTCATGGATGCACACCAACTTTGTGTCATGATTATGTTTTTATGAAAAGTTCAACTTTACATAGGCCCTCATTTTTAATTTTTTTTTCTAAGACTATAATTTATGACTGAAAATTTTGACCAGAGCAAAATTCTGAGTATTTCATGCAATTTATGTAGATTGTCAGCCTAAAAACCAGGCTTGTTTCTTTCGGTCATTTGTAATATCCATAGGAAGCAGCTCATCCCATATGCTTCTTCAGCAATCAGTTTATCTTTCTCAAGAGAGGAATTACAGTGAGGAATGAGGGTTCCCAGAACTGCCTGTCTAAAGCACTTGATATTTAAGTTACTCAGTTGACAAATTATTGTTGTTTCTCTGTATGCATGAGGAGTTTTTTTTTTAAAAAAACACAAACCCAAAACTAAAACCAGTACTTTACTTTCCTTATTTAGTAATCTTGGCAAACTGACAGAAAGCCAAAATAGATCCAAGTTCTCTCTTCTGTGCAGCATAACATCATACCACTCATTATGTAGAAGGGACCATCCAACCCATGCTTCAGGACAAGATAAATCCCACACCACATCTCCCCAGTCCAGTAGTTATGGGACACGAGCAGAAGAGGACAGTATTGACAAGGAGGACACAGAAAGAGACTGGGGAGATACTACACAGGAAAACAAGGTTTCCTCAGTTCTAGTGCTCACACTATAACCTGCTATCTTGTTCTTTTAACTGAAAGCCAGATCTAATTCTCATTTAGAGATGACTACTGTGTGCTGATTGTACAGTTAAATCACTTCTGTTTACACAATGTATCTTCTAAAAGAGTAAGCGTGGATTTACCAAGATAGAATGCTGCTAATTTATTAGCATATTATGCTAATACATTATTTCATAATATAATTATAATAATTCTATTGTACAGTTGTGAATTTAATTTTTTTCTTTTACGAAATCTGATCAGGGTGCTTCAGAATGTTCCTGGAGGATGCTGAGGACCCTCCAATGCCATCATCATAGGGTGAGGTTTTGGAGTAACACTGCAAAATCTACAGACATGCAGTCCTAGGACAAGAATTCTAGAGAAGGAAGAACACAGTTTCCTGGAAAGAACCAAGCAGGAGAACCACGGGCAAGCTCAACCAGACCAGTATTTTTCCCTCCAGCAAAATCCTCTTTACAGTTATTAGAACTTATGCAAGGACAGCGAGGAGACTTCGAGCCTCAAGGCCGCAACTGTCAAGTCACTGCAAGGAGACTGCTCTGAAATCCAGTGTTGACCCGGCCTCGCCCGAGCAACGACTTTAAAGACGCGGAATTGGCCGCCAGCCTGCGCCAGCAATTTGACCGTATCAGACCAGAGTGACTGGCTCAGTTCTCATCAGCCACATCCCCTCAGCCCCACTGGTAAATGCTGCATTACAGAGCTCAGAGCTACAAACTCAAGCTAATGAATGCTGTCAGATCACTAAATTACTGAATGGACAAAACCTCAGTAAATGTCATTCAAAAAAGCTGCACTTCAGACACAGCACGGCACTGAGTGTTCCTGGTGCACTGCCACAGATGTGGCAACATTTCACTGCAACATTTATAACATATAACACATTCCTGCCTTCAAACACAGCGCTATATGATTTTGAAATTAGATTTAAGTCGTGTACTTCTGTAACTTAAGGGATCTTCCACAATAGTGAAGGATATGAAAGCAAATGGAACTATTTATCCTATAAAAACATGGAAGAAATCTTAAGTCACCATTTTTCATTCTTGTCAAACTACTAATCAAAATGTCTTATTTTATGATTAATTCATTCCCCCTTATCTGTGCTTGAAGCAAAATGAAAAAATATGGTTCACCAGTGCCAGGTTTTTTTGGAGTTCTTTTTTGGATGTACCTTCAGGACAGCAAGCCACAACTGCAGTTATATTAAAGGAGGACTATAGCTTTTTCAAGAAAAGCCAGCTGGTTTTTGGATTGTAGGTGTCATGTTTACAACATACAGCTTTCAGATACAACATACAACTTCCACAGATTAATGGAGAATTGAAATTCCCCCAAACGAAGCCACTAAAAAGAAAAATCTGAGGATGCTCAAATCTCAAGTGCTTACCTTTGTCATTGCTACTTGTTGGGGTTGGAGGGGGAAGTCCAGGCTTAGATTTGTCGTAATTGTTAAAGCTCTGGCTGCGTCGGTTGTTGGCACTAATAGAACCACGAGCTTTGGCCTCACTGCCAGCAGTGGACACCCTCGTGGTGGGACCTGGAAGTCTGATGAAAGAATTACAGCATGATTAAACATACTTAAAAACGCATGGGATACAATGCCTAAGCTGAAAATAAAAGGGTCAATAGTACAAGTATACACTCATAAGCATCTTTCTACTTCCATAAGGACAAATCAAAGAATCACCTTAGATGAAAAGTATATGTCAAACAAGCTACAGTCTGAATGGTTTTACATCATAAAAAAACCCTGAGCCAAAATTAACGGTCACTTGCCATAAATCTTGTGAATCAGAAACAGTTACAGGTAAATTCAGTGGAGCAATACCTCTAGTACAAGGCTAAAACTAAGTGAGTCACTACTGTTCTTAAACCGGAGTGCTGGACATATAAGGGCTACCTCTATTTTGAAAATATCAATGAGATGGAATCTGGCTGCCTTTTCCCTTATAGAGAAGCACATCAAATCTCCACTCTGAAAGCTATAAAACTCAGCAGCCAAGCCCAGCAAAGCTTTAACTTAGTTTAATTATCTGAGCCTATAAAAATCACACAAAGTTTAGGCACCCCGTCTTAGAGCAACTACATTACCAGTGAGCTGGTATAACCTTCTGGTTTAAACTGGGCATCTGTCTCTTCCAGCATTTTCTTACCATAGCCTGTATTAACCAGATTTAGCTGATTAACTAGAAAAAAAAGTAATTAGGATTCTAGAGTAAGTAGACAACCTTTCATGCTTTTCAGGGCAAAACAGAGGGGGAAGACTTTTCTAAAAAGCCCAATAGAATTAGGAAAGCCACTGACATCACATCCAGGAACACTGTGTGTGCTTGAGTCCTTCAAAGACAACGTTCATACGTAAAGTTCTCATGTTTGTACTGTATTTTGTGCACTAACAAGTACATATGTATACATACCAAACAGATGAAATATTAAAAAATTAAAGATTTGGTAGTTGCTCAAAATGCATACTGAGGACTTAGTGAAACAGCTCGCTGCTTTGAAGAGCAAGGGCATCCCATTAAAGACTGAAAGACAGAACCAGTTCCCATCAGCTACAGTAGCACTGGAAGGGACCACTCTTTGCCTTCTTTGTATTTTCTGTGTGGTAGAATCTTTGTATAAAACACAAAAATCTAACTATTTAAATAATTTGTGGTAAAATGAAGAAGTCCCAGTTGTCAGAGAGAATAGGGATGCAACCCACCAAATCACAGTTGTGCCTCTGAGCAGGAAGAGAAGCCAGGAAGGAACCTGGCAGGGCTTCCTAAATAAATTCACTTCCTCAAGACCAGTGAAAAAATAGAAAATATGAAAAGAAACATGAAGAGAAAAAGCAAAAATGCCAGCAGCTGCATGCACATGCTTTTGAAGCTCAAAAGAGTATAAGACATAAGGGCATCATTCAAATACAAACCCAATTAATTTACAAACTCAAACCACCACAGATCCGGCACAACACATCATGGTTCTGAGGTTGACTTTGCTGAAACCTTTTAGAAGAGCATCTCAATTAATCCAGCCTTTTTCAACACTGGGGGGTGCTAGAAAGTTGTCCCTACTCATCATTGCAGCAAGGTGGACATGGGAACACCCCAGAGGTGCTTCATCCACTGTAGAGGAGACTACAGGGCAAGAAGCAGAGGGCAACCAGTGACAAACACTGTTCCTGAGAACTTGAAAGTCACCAAGACAAGAAAGTTCATTAAAAGTTTACTTTGTTTGACAGGAAACGAGCTAGGTTTCCTACACATGAGCTTAAAGTTACCACCCAGTTTTGAAACACTGAGTATGGACCAACCGCCCCAGGAGAGCCCCAGTATGGGAGGGGAGTCTTCCAGCAAAGGTTGGCAGGGGGGAAGGGACAATGTTCCCGTGCTGATGGATAAGAAAAGGCTCCCTCCACACATGCCCACACAGGTTTTGCAAATCTGTCACATTCGAAAATAAATAAAGCTACTCAAACCAAGTGACCACTTAAGAAGTGACAAGTTTTCCATCCAAGTCAGTATTGTCACTGCAAGTAAAAACACACCAAGAATAAAAAACCTCTGTGCTAAAAGCACCCTTGAAGATATCCTTTCTCTTAAGACTTTTTTTCCCTCCATAGAACTGACTGGTTTTAAGCCCCTGCTTTTGGTATTAGGTCAAGATAATTCACAGCAGTGCCTGTGAAATCTAAGGGGGAAAAACAGGTTTTGAGAGACGTTTCCAGGTTCTTGCTATTAGAGACAAGGTACTGAGCTTGGAGAACACTCTCCTTTACTACTCCTCAGCACCTCTGATAGGCAAATATGAACTGTCAAACCATAATTATGATCAAGGGAGAACATGAAAAGGAAGCATGGAACTTTTTAACAGGGGTTATTCTGCAGGGTTTCACTGTTATCATAAAAGAAATAAGACACGGGAAACAAATCCGAATTTTACAGCAGAAATAACAATCTAGACAAACTGAATAAAGATCATAAGTTATATTTCACAAGCTTAGCAAAAAGGGTACCAATGTAAAACTATATTCTATTAGAACATTTAAATATAGTAGTAAAATAAACATGATTAATAACACAGCAACCCTTATGATCACTGAGATGAGATGGTCAGATGAGCTAGCATGCAAGTCATGCTGGGAGCCAGGAAAAAGATTGACTGAAATATCTAATAATCACTTTGAGGGAGATTTACATGTGCTCAATGCGAGACCCTGGGCAGTGCAGGAGCTCTGATGAGACAGACCCACATGGTGCTGTCTGGCTTATATCATGCATGTGATGTTCTCCTCACTAGCTAAGACCTGATGCAACTCAGATGGGGGTTGGAACTAGATGACCTTTAAGGTCACTTCCAACCCAAAACATTCTATGATTCTATGATTTCAATAATGCAGATCAAAATATAATAAGTATAGTGGGGCAAGAACTCCCAGAACCATGTTTTGTTCTCAAAAGCAAAAGCTCATAAGAACAAGAAAATCAAATTATTTTCTTGCGGGCCAAAATGCATTCCACATCTCAAAAAAAAAAAAAAAAAAAAAAAAAAAAAAAAGAGAGAGAGAGAAAAATTAAATCCATCTAAAACTTTCACATTTCAGCTGTTTGTAAACACCTAGTTACAAACTGTTTTCAACAGGAACCCTAAACATGCATCCAGAATTATTGCAAAAGGATTATTCATGCTTTGCAGAAGATGAAGAAATGCTAACCTAGAAGACCTTTTCTGACCAAGAGTGAATCGGATGATTTTGCTTTGAGATGAGTCCCTGGGAGATGCACTGTGACAGGAAAGAAAAAGCGGAAGATAACAGTGAACAAAGAAAATTCTTTTTTAAGCCACTGAACCCAGTAACCTGCTTTAGGGAGGAAAGAGCTTTGACAAATTTCACAGGAATAAAAACCTTCTTGCCCAAGTGTGACTTCAGGTCAAAACTCCTACAATTTGAAATTAAGTAATTTTTACAGAGTAATGAACGTGCAAATCTGCATGCAACCCCAACTTTATTCCTCTTTTCCAACTCAATCCTTTATTATACGTATTCTCTGCAGAATCTCAGTACTTTTGGATATACTACGAAAACATGACATTTAAGATCTTCAGGATGTATATATTTCAATCATTTGAAACCCAGTCTGATCCACACAATAGACTGAAAGTATCAAAGTAATGTTCAAATGGTCCCATGGATCTTCACATGCTTTTGACAGAAAAGTTGCAGAAATATGTTCAAACACATCTTTGTTTTGTGCTAATTATTTCCTGTACAAGCTTATAAATGCTGTAGCAAGATCATGTTTTTCAATTACACAAAGCTATTCCTTGTACCCAAATGAGCATAATTCGTGAAGAAAGACACAGAAGCAAAACCCAAAAAAGCTCTGAGTAGTCTCAGTTGGAAGGTTCCAGTTAAACTGTTCATATTCCTCATAAAGCAGCAACTAAGCCAGTGTTCACCTCAGTATGTATGAACACAAATACACCTTAATTTGAGATATGTAAAAACAAAAAGCCTTCATACTTCAGTAACTGTGCAAATATGGCTTCTGCTTTTAATTCTGCCCACTCATCTCCACTAAACCCTCACTGTCAAAGCAGTGGAAGGGCCAGACCAGCAGAAGGCTGTACATGCATTCACTGTGGTACAGCCTCATAAATTGTTTTTATTCTAACCTGGACAGAGCACTCCTAGTATTAAAGACATTCAGGAAACAAAGACCCTTTCTATTCATCCATACTCTGATCTAGGAGCGCCAACAAACACCAATCATGAAAATTATTTTTCATGTAAAGCCAGCAGCATATTATTTTTGACCAAGCAGCCTAGATTTGATTTTGATTGCCACCAGGTGTTATGAGCTTTATTTCTTTTACCACTGTCAGAGCCTTCCACTTCTTAGTAGGGACTGAAACTCTTGTAATCTGAGAACTGAAGTTGGTTTTCATATGCCTAAAAAAAGATGTTCTGTAAGGGCAACAGTGTGCAAGCTTTGTGACTAGAAAGCAGCAAAAGAAATAGTGAGAAAAACATCGTTTAAAAACACTGTGGTTCCTTGGTCTAGCAGGTATGTTACACCCATTGGGCTGCAGATTTCTAGCACTGAGAACATATTTAAACACATCTGTTCTGATTTCCAAAGGCACGAAGTCAATTGCTACTCAGCATTCCATTTCCAACACACTTTATTCTAGAGAAGAACTAAAGAAAGGAGTTTCTTTGGCTTTTCGAGACCTTTAATGAGAAGCAAAAAAAGAGATAAACAATGAAAAAAACAACTCAAAGGAAACTTCCCCACCTGGACTGCATTTCTGGTTGTGCTTTGAGCTGATGCTGCGCAGCTTGCGGGGGCTGTTGGCACGGAGCGTGGAGCGGAGCTGGAGCCCCGACCTGGCACTGGGATGGAGGCCCTGCTTGCTGGGATACTGGGGGAGCCTGCTGGGATGGATGGTGGTGTGGCTGCTGTTGCTGTTGCTTGTATCGAGATAAACTGAAGAAAAGGCCCAAGATGGCCTTTAGATTCCCATTCCTGATTTCTGCAAGGCAATGATCAGAGGTCACTCGTCAGCCACCAGTGATTTTTTTCTCTCTGACAGTACAGTGGGTCAGCCACTGCACCCCCAGAACTCTGTCTGAACCAACTTCCTTTGGGATATCCTTTAGGACAAGTTTCTTTCTGCACATCTAATTGGCATTACAGTTGATTACCACTGAGCACCAACAAAAAATAAATAACTGATTTCTTCCCTGCGGTGACTGAGCGATATCTCACATTTCTGCTATAGTCTGTGTTAATGCCAGTCTGCTTTCAAAAGCAAGTTCCTTTAGTTCCTTTAAATTTTTCCTTTATACTAAAGTAACTAAAAAACCCAAAACAGAACCCCCCCAAAAACAAGTGTAATAATGACAGCACACTGTAAATGATTTCTCAGCCCTAACTTTGCACAAGGAAGAAAAACAACTTAGTTCTCACACCGTACTATATAATTTCTGGAATATCACACTAATAATTCCCACTAAGGAAGTCTGATGCAAATTTTGCACTAGAAAATATGACTATGGGTGAAATAGCTGTATTAAAATAGATAATTACCAGCTTGATATTATCACTGGTTGATAAGGAATATATACCCAACACACCTAAAGAAAGCTTGACATTGAATGCATAAACTTTTCAATTCCTAAATGTCATCCTGTTCTTTTATGCAGTATCAAATGCAAAAATGTAAAAGCAAACAGAAATAAAAAGATGAAGAGGTTTATCAGACCATGCAGTTGATAATTAATATGCAAAAGTGCAAATTGTCTTGCAGACAACCTTAATGTGCCATGATTTAATTATGTTTAAGTGTGTTTAATTTCCTAAATTTAAAAAGTGAATTAAGAAAGGTACATCAAACAGCCGAACTTCTGTGTGCTATACAGAGCACTGGAACAAATACAGCTTACTGCTGCCCTATGTTTTTATATCCCTCTGTGGGGGTTAGTGCAAGATGGGAAGAAAAGGACATGTGGCAAGACATAAAGGCAAGAACCAGAATTTTGATTTCTGTTCCCAGTTCTGGCTGAAAGGTTGCTCTGAGTTTGTGATGGGTTCTGCTCTATCCTCTACTCCCTCTCCCAGCCACATTTCTGCTCATGTTGCTCATCTTGGCTGTATAAACAAGCTCCTGCTCTTAATCCTAAACACTTTACTGAGCAAATCTCAGGTTCATATCTTAAAACTGTTGCTTTCCTTTCTGTACCAGCTTCTAGCTTCAGTCTCCTTGTCTACCTGCACCTCAATCTACTTTTTCTTCCTAACCACCAACAGAAATTACTTCCATTCTTAAATTTGTTTCGGCCCATGTCCTCAGAGAATCCTAGACCTTCCCTAAGTGGCCCTGCCATCACACCCACACCCAGGATATTCCTTTCCCCTCACACTTCTTGGCTCAATTTCCTTATCCATTTTTATCTCCCTGCACTCTGGTCCCTCAGTGCTCTCTCCCATCACTGTCTCCTCACTCCCTTGTTTAAAGGATTATCATTCACTGCCAGTGCCCTGCAGCAGACATTTTCACTCTTTGTTTTCTTGGCCAGTTTTAGTCTCTTCCTGAACAGTAGGGTCCCAATTAACCTGCCTTTTTCCCCTTCTCCCAGTACACTCCTGCTCCCAGGCAGTGCCATGCACAAACACAACCTTCTCCCACTGCCATCAGCATCAGGCAGGTTCCTTCTCTAATCTGCAGGTTCTCTTCAATAATCTTTGCTTAGCTAGGAAGGACAGGGATGGCAGTAGACAATAAAGTAAAACAGACACAAAAGACAGCAGAGCACACTAAAAAGGATCTCTTTATCTCCAGTAAAGAACTCAAATTACTCACGGGAATTGCAAGGAAAGTAGCATTTAATCACAGGTTGAAGCATAACTAAACAGACCCAGAGGCACTGGGAAGCTTAACTGCACAAATACAGGCCAGAAGATAAAAGAAATTACCATAGGCCTGCTTTTTTAAACTTAGCAAAGCTATAATCAACTGGAAACTGATTTCCATATGAAATGAGAGGCAACTATAACAATAACCCACCTAAAATCTGTGGCTTTCTATGGCTGCCTGTCTTCTGTTGTATTTATCAGAAGAGCAACCTGCTTTTGACTTTTTTCCTAAGGTGACCAAAATATGATAATCGAAAGAAAAACCCCTTTAATGAGTTAAAGCAGTCTCTTTCCCTCTGGATTTGAAGCAAAATATTTCAAACCAGACTTTCAGAGGTAGCCATGTTTCTCTTATCTTTAAGACTGAGGTAATTCTCCTGGCAGTTCACCCCTGCACTTTGTACAAAAAGAGTATTTCAAAGAGTACAGCAGCCTCACTGCACTCTGCCCATCAGCACAGTCTCAACTGCTTCCTGCTTCCAGTCCCCTCCAGTCCACGGTCAGCTCCGATATTCATATTGACTTAGATAAGGACAAGGATGTGACCCATCCATTTCAAATGTGGAGCCAAAAATGACTGCCTTGGATACTGGAAACAAACACTCTGGATATTTGAGAGGGAACTGGAACTTGGTTTTCACAGGAATTCCCACAAATCTACTCTTTGGAAATTTTCACCCTGGAATATCTCTGTTGCTGCTTGTTTCCCGTACAGCTGGAATTTCACCCCTGTAACTTGCCAACCATCCTTCTCCATAATCTTCAAAATCTTGGCAGAAAGGAAATATTGTGTGGAAGGAGAGCTAGCTTTGCTGGGCAGCTGCAATTCCAAGAGTCTAAAACCTTGCTCAGTGTGGAGACAATTTTAAAGAGCGTGGATGTGGAGAGACAGCTCAAAGCAATGGACAGTGAAAAACTGCAGCAAGAAGAGAAATTAATTGTCTCCGTAGTTTTCTTTACAAAAGGGGATCTTAGGATCTAAAAATCTTTGATAAGGGAATGCATTTTGCCTCCACATTGCTGGGGAAGGGGACCTGTTTCTAGCATAATAACATGGTCATCATCAGTGATTGCAGATCCTTAGGATCTCCACTGCATAAATCCATAAAAATGGACTATGTCTAAGTGGTACACACATATATCAAAGCTGGACTTTTCAATACTGGAAGGATATGACACATGAAGTTCCAAATTATTTCAACATTTAGGAGTCATCCAAATTCCAGCTTTGACTCATTAACTTCCCTGCACACTAAAACTGCACTATTGAAAAATACATGTTCTTAAGCATTCCAGGAGACTTCAGTGATTATTCCTGTTTGGAAGCAATCACAGCCTTTTCTTTCCTCCTAGATGAGGATCTGCCAGCGAAGTAAATAAATTATTTGCATTGACCTAGCAGGTCTTGGCAGCTTGCACAGAAACACTGGCTTGTTTGGTAATGGCACTCTTCACTTTAAATGATTCTGTGTTCCTCAGCACAGTTCAGGAATGAGTAAAAAAAGAAATTTACTTCATTGTTGCATTCAAAGTCTTCTATTTTATAAAAAAATAGTTCCTTCCCTCCCCTCTCCAGTTGTCACTCTCTTCCTTCAGTGTTAGTGGTGGAGCCAGTAAATGTTCTCATTTGTGTGCTGGCAGCAAACATTACGGGTCCCTTCTTAGCTTCTGCGTGATTTAATACACTAATTCCTACACAGTGTAAAAGAAAGGAAGAAACACCAAATCAGCGAAGCCATGGGATAACATGGATCCTGCTGGGTCTGACTTGAGACTTGGCAGGAGCACCATGAACATCAATCATGCTGTCCCTTCCCCAGTGCGAGCAACACTACGCTGCCAACTCTGTACACCCAGACAGTTTTCTTGTCAATTACTCTGCTATTTCACTGAGATTTTGCCTTGTATCAAGCCAGGTTAAATAATGTGAAATTTACTGTATCTTTACAATATTTATACATATCACATCAAGGTCAAAATTGGCTTTTACAACAGACTCTGTGGCATTTTCTTTTTCATCATTTCCTGGTAAATAAACTTTCTGCTGTTTGAAGTTTTAGCTCACACTTTCTTTTCTTGACATGAGACTCCTCCTGATTATAACTGAGCAATCAAGGCACTCAATGCTGTACTCAGGTAGAGCTTAGTAGAGCTTCACCTTGGAGGAAATACTTGTTGCTGTTCTAAACCAGCTTAAGGATGCACCTAACATTCAGCCTCCTCTTCTATTAGTTGTGGTATATTCAGCTTAGAACAATGTGTACTAAATATGCACTATTTTGCTTTCCACACTTACAAACCACCTCAAAGTCAGTGACATCGCATTTCAAACACACATTTTACAGTGACTTGTAAGATCTCACGGACTAGGAGAGTTCCCTTGGAGGACAGCAAGGAATGTTTTAAGCTATTTGCTAAACTGTTAATGTGTAATTTTAAACTGTAATTTTTAATGATTTCTTTTTAAATAGTAGCTTTAATTTTCCAGTAATTTTATTTTTTTTCCTATTTTTATGGGTTTTTTACATGTAGGTACATATGTAAAAGCTGTGTACACAATGGTTTCACCATCAGGTACATCCAAGTGTTTATCTGGCAAACATTCCATTAACATCTTTTTTCATCAATAAGGAAAAGTGTGTTTCAGCAAAGATTTCAAATCATGCTCATGAGGTATGTTTTTGATTTGTGACTAAAGCAGTGTTAACAAGGCATCAGTGCTCTGGCTCCTGTTGAGCAGTACATGCACTGTGTCAAGGCTTTCTCTTTATCCAACACCGACCTTCCCTGGGGCATAGGATGGAGGTGGGCAAGAGGCTGGAAGGGGGCACAGCCAGGACAGCTGACACCCAAGGGATATCCCATGCCATGTGACATCACATTCAGTCACAAACATTGACATGGGTGCTGGGAGGGTGTTGAGGGTGCTTCCTGGTAGGGCATCTGTCTGCTTGTGGGAGATGGTGAGTGACTGCCTCAGCGTTACTTGTTTTGCATTTTTCTTCCTCTTTCCCTCAGTCATGAGACTACCTTTATTTTGATCCATGTGTTTTGTCACTTTTGCTCTTCCTATTCTCTCCCCATCCTGCCAGGACTGCGCCAGCAGCCATGTGGTGCTCAGCTGCCAGACCA
Organism: Manacus vitellinus; assembly: GCF_001715985.3. Taxonomy (NCBI): domain Eukaryota; kingdom Metazoa; phylum Chordata; class Aves; order Passeriformes; family Pipridae; genus Manacus; species Manacus vitellinus. Next base: position 2,853,104 of record NW_021940711.1, read on the forward strand.
GGTCAGCCCAGCACACCTACACATCCTTTCCTGCCTTCCTCATTTGAGCTGCAGGATTCCTTCAGAGGAAAAAAACCATGGCTCTAAATATACAGGCACTCCAGTTAATGGCACACAAGTGCACGATTTGATGCTGTAACCTCCTCCTCCAAATTGAGCTCAGGAAGAGTCAGTCATCGAATGTAACTTGAAATCTCACCTGATGCCACACATTTGTTCCGTGAAGCACTGACGGGGACGTTATACAATATATTCAGCTACTGAACCCAATTGCTTTTCCAGCATATTTAAATAAAAATACAAGTGAAAGTTGGTGCTCAGGATGACAGAAATCCGTTTGATCTCTTAATAAGATAATAGTGAAACAGCTTCTGAGCCAGCAGGTACCACTGGCAGGTATCATGCACTGGCATAAAGGAATATAGCAAATTGAGTCATGTTTGGGTTTCAGAAACATTCTGGTGCTCTTCAAAAAAAGAACAATTAATTAGAAGTCAAAACGTCTTCTTTTCTGTTTTGGTTCAAAACATTTGGATTTTATTGTTTCATGCATTTGGAAGCAAATTTTAGAAAAAATAACCTTTCTTTAAAAGAGAGAAGAAAGCAGGACAGTTGTTCAGGTATGAATAATTCAAGACAAAGGAAATAAGTTTCTTTCTCAAAAAGCAAGCAACTGCCAGCAGTTCATTTATATCTGTAAAATGTACACTGCTCAGTGTGTCAATTTTAGAACTGAGATAAGAAAATTCTGGTTTTCAACAGAAAGTAACAAAAAAGTGACTGAATTCTAATTTCATTTCATTGATTATTTTTACAAGTCAGCTGTGTAGAGATTAGATATATATTTTACTTACCTCTCATGCTGAGATGGGGGGAAAAAGAAGCAAAGACTGTAAAAAATTTAATTTACACTTCATGCTGTGGTTGCATTTACAAGTAGTAATTGAGGTTCCTTATTTAAAATCAAATTTTAAACAACCAATGCACTCACCTTCTGCTGACAGCCCCTGAATGTTAATCCCCTTAGCAGCCAAGAAACTCAGGCATGCATCTATGTTTTCAATCTGTTCAAGAAGAAACAAAAAAAAAGGAAACACAAAAAGAAAGTACATTGTAATAATTATTTACTTTCATCTCCTGCCACACTTGAGCACACTTAAGTCTTTGTGTCTCGTAGGAAGTCCCCTTGCTCATTATGTGGAAAGCATGGCAGGAAACTCCCTAAGTTACTGAGGTTCTAAATGGATTATTACATTGATTATAAATTGATTATTCCATGGGGTGGGGCTTTCTGTTATTTGCACTTGCATGAAGCAGGTTAGTTAATGCTCTACCCACAAGAGGCAGTCACTACACATTCTACTAGAGGGTCAAGGATTTTATGTGCCAGGATTCTTAACCTACAGTAGGTATAACAAACATGAAACTGAAAATAAACATAGAGGCCACATTTGTTTGAGAAGGTAGATTGCCACTTGCTCTGAAGTTGACAGCTGGCAAAAGTTTCCAGCCACACAAACAGTAGAATATTAAAGCTGTAACTGTAAGCCCCATCTGGAATCCAAAAAACGTTCGCTCATGACATTCCCTGCGTGCCAGAAATGACAGGGAACACTGAAGGCACATCCTGCCCCTCAGAGAGAGGGTACAATGGGAATATGGTGCATGGGATAAAATGAAGTTTGACCAGGTAGGGACTCTATATACAGACTGCAATCAAATCCTACCTAAGAAAGGGAACTCCAGAGAGGTTGGATGAGTCAGGCATGTTTCCCACAGTATCTCAACATCACAAGAGAGATCTTACAGTAGCCTCACACTTAGTTTCCCATCAAGTTTCCATTGAAGTTCTTCTGTCACAATTAGAAGACGCAGAGAGATGCCAGCCCCCACCCCAGACCAAAACACTTCAGTGCAAAAGCCTAAGCTTTGACGCCTTGAGTGGCTTCAAGGAACAACATTTTAGGAAATGTGATGTTTTGTGTGTGGTATTTTATTGAACCATAGTAATCAGCAAGTGATAAAATAGAGTCTCTGTGTTTGAATATCTCTCAAGCACTAATTTATTAATTCCTGAAACACTGCAACCAAACAGTGCATCCACTGTTTGGATAAGGAAGGAGACAGACACCAAAGCCCATATTTGCTCTTGTATAACTACCTTTATTCTGTGCATCAAAAGGAAATGTGAAAAACTCAGCTGCCCTGTGAGCTCCTGAGGTTTTTTGCCCTCAAAAAAACACACAAGTGAGGGCTGGGTGGCATTTTAGAGCCTGAGCTACCAGCATCTGACCTGAGCTCCCCATCCTTCTCAAAGTAATAAAGAAGCACAAGGGAATGCTGCCAGAAAACCTTCCACACCTACCTTCTCTCAAGGTACTTTCATTTATTGTCCATAAGTATAACAATAAAAACATTTTCTTCCATTATGGGGGTGGGAAGAGTTATTGGCATTGCTGCACTGTGATTTCAACAATTATAAACACTGATACACTCAAAACTTTTATCAACCTCATTATACTTTGAGATACGCTAAAAAGTACACAAAAGTACTTTGAGTAAATGATATACCCCAAAAACCAGGGAGATACCAAAGAACACATTTCCTGTAATGCTCAGACCTTGGAGCTCGGAGCACGGTGCAGTTCAAAGGCTCATTTATCCACAGTTCAGTGTAATTGGACTGTCAGTCTTGACCCATTTCCTTCCTCAGTACTCGACAACCCTTTCAAGTTTTCATCGTGGCTCTTTTATTGAGATGATTTGGGACTTTGCTGGAAAAGCAAAGTTCACCTTTCCAAGAATAAACACCACATAAAAGGATCAAACCATTTGTGCTACCTGCACTTGACAAGCTGCATCATTCCAAGAACATTTCCAGTCTCCCACAGCTGTGGGTAGATGGCTCCTCTCCCAGTAAACAGGTTAGTGAGTAAAGATAAGCAATATCTTATCTCCATGCCAGATCTGCAGCAGCTCTTTCAGTCCTGCTCTGCTTGCTTCTCTTTCCAGGTCCCTCATCTTTGCTTAAATTTTCCTTTAGGACTGAGTGAGCACAGGATTGAGATTTATATCTGGGTAGTGAGTTCTTCATCCACATCCTCATTCTTGGTTCTACACAGAAATCCTTGCTGACCTCCCAGTCTCATTGCAGATCCTATTCAGATTCAAAGAGCCCCCTTTAAAATCATTCCAGTTCCTGGGACAACCCCCCAGTTTTTAATTCAGTGGTTCAAATGCTCAGTAAGATACAGCACCCCTAGACTGATGGATGACTCCCCATCACAAGTCTGTATTTGGACCACAGATTGAGCAACCTGGACCTCACTGTTGTATAAACGGTCAGAGAGGCTTCCTTGACACACCAGTCAGAATGTCCAGCTAAAAGCTGTGAGAAACAGGGGCTCTTGGTGCTCTACTGGTATGGAAAAGGAATGAGAAAGAAAAAAAATAGAGTAATACAAAATGCAGAAAAAAATACACAAGGCATAGAAATAAAAAATCTGTGACTTGCATTACAGTCAAGAAATTGTAAGAATCAAAATATTATAGAAGTAGGAAAATATCCTAATTTCATCACTTAAAATCAGATGATGATATAAAGGGGGAAGAAGAGGGGTATGCAAAAGCAAACCCTTTATGTTCAGAAAGTAAAGAACTACAATAAGATCCTGTGGGGACGTACAGCACTGCATGTACAAGGAATTCACTAAGAGAATGAAAGAGAAGGATATAAATATATCAGTGACTCAAATGCTAACATTTACACAGTATATGTGATATTAACAACATTTTGGGACAGCAATGGCAGAAATGTGAGCAATTAGTTGATTTTGAAAGAAAAAACTAGAGCTCGAAAAGGAAAACAGAGAGGAATTTAATGAAATCCCAGAAGAATGTGAAACACTGAATGCAGGACTGTAGCTGAAATGACTAAAATTTAGTGTTGGTAAGAATACAAACTCCTTCCCACACAAGAACTGCTGGCCTGAGCCAAGAACGCTGATCTTGGTTGAATTAGTCTAACGAATCAGAAATCACATTGTTTGTTTGAAGAGATGAGTCCTCAACAATGTAACATTTCATGAATTTCACCTGTAAAAGCTCCCAGGATGGATTCTGCCTCTAGCCCCTGCTGTATTAATGTAAGGACTAGCTATTTATAACCCGAAAATGTTGTTTTATGGAGAAGGATGCCCCCAGTGCATACAGAGCTGGAGACAGCGAGGTATTCTGAAGTAGCACCATGTAGACCATTTACAGGTGTGTACCTAGGAGAGAAATGAAGTTCCTGGATAGATCTCAGCTATACACTAGGAAGAAATTCTTCCCTGCAAGGGTGGTGAGGTCCTGGCACAGGTTGCCCAGAGAAGCTGTGGCTGCCCCTGGATCCCTGGAAGTGTCCAAGGCCAGGTTGGACCGGGCTTGGAGCAACCTGGGATAGTGGAAGGCATCCCTGCCCATGGCAGGGCGGTTGGAACAAGATGATCTTTAAGATCCTTTACAACCTAAATCATTCTCTGATTCTATGGTTCTAAGCAAAAACCTAATGACCTGCATCATGGTGGCTTCCAACACAAAGAACAGTTGCCTCCTTATAATTGCAGCATTCAGCAGCAAATCATCACCAAGACTCAATGTGCCCTTTCTTGGCCAAGTCCACATATTGCTTAAACACTTTAAGCAGATGTGAGGAGACTGGATTTGCCAAAGGGGAGTGGATATTTTCACTGTGAGCTACAATAGTTTTTTGGCTGACGATTCTGATTTCTCATTTGCTTGGTCCACAACATTCAACACAGTAGAAGCAAAGCACGAAAAATGACAGTTGGATGCTCTCATTTCCTGCCTATCCAAAATGGGAAAGCTGTGCAAAAGAAGAAGGAAAACCAAGGACAGCCATGTGCAGTGATTATCTCCCTTGCAAACATTACCGGAAGTCTCCAAAACTGAGCCTTATTAAAATTCCCGGTCAAAAGCATCAAATAAATTTGCAATTTTGGATTGCCACATTTAAACTATTTTAGGTGTAGTCAACTATCAAAGTGTGTTACCAGTTCCACACCCTATACAATGGGTATTTATTCTGAAATGTCCCTAAATGCCAACCAAGGACTGCTGAGCCCAGACCTGAGGGGTTGCCAGCCTCGAGGGCTCCTCCTCCTTCCTCTAATTAGGAGATTATCAGAAAAAAAAAAACAACAACCCTGCAGAATTAAATTTCTGTTCACACATAATATATCAAGTGCCACCACTCTCATTCTCATAGTCACAGAAGGAAAAGGCATGTTTCAGCCAGCTAGCTGAAAACTTCCTCTTAACATGAATAATCTGGCAAGATGTGGGCAGAAGGCATCCTGGCTAAGTGTTGTATATGGAAAACTGTCACAGACCAGATTATCAGCAGTTGCTTTGTTACACCAGTAAAGCCTATCAGCCCAACTAGTGTTTTCAAGTATTTACTGATTTCTAAGTACTTCTGCAGAGGTCATCACTGCACATCATCATTTTCATTCCCACCAGACCTGCACACTCCTTGTTCCTTCCCAGCTCCTACAACACAAAACTCAGGTATGCATAAAAATTTAACAGCTTCACTGAATTCCTATGTGTGGATCAGAATACATATATTTCATTCTCATTTCACTGTGCTTTTCACAGGTGTATTATTCAAATTATCCTCTATTCTCTAAAATACCCTACAGCAATTATACAGTTCTGACCACAGTGGCCACCAGACCCACTTGAGTTTTTTTTGTTTGTCACTTGACAACAATTTCAATTTCTATTCTTGCCAGTGCTAGAGAGAAAACATGCCCTGGCCTGTATAAGTAGAATAGGATATGCCAGAAACAAAAACAAACAAACAAAAAAACCCACCAAAAATATCTCCATCCTGTAACTTGTAAATGGAGACTCACAGGTGGGCACTAATATATGTTGAACATTGACTATATCACACAAACACTTGAATGTGGAAACTTTCTACAGCCAAAGCTGCCTGTCCAACTCTGCCAGATCAAATACACAGGGTAAACTATAACTAGTGCTGCCCTTGTGAAAGATGTAAGTTTTTCTCAAACAAAAGTCAGAATTAAGCTTACTCTAGGCTCCTTTACTTAGAAACCATGGGAAGTTTCTCACATTATGATGCCAGACCTCTGCTCCCTTCTTTTACAGTAATAAATGTGCAGGTTTTATGAGCTTAACCAGAAAACCCTCTACTTATATTGAAACCAGTGCTTTCCATTTAACTGAAGGTTCCATGTTATGTGTAGTATATTAATTTTCAAAAGAAAAAAGACTGATTTCATGTGGAAGTTTTTCAAGTCTCACAAACCTTTATGCAGTATTCCAGCAGACTTCACATACAATGCAGAAACAAGGAAAGAGCCTAACACAAGCTGTTTCGTAAGGCAAAAATCTATTTTTTGTCTGTATTTTTGAATAAAGCTTTTACATTTATATTTTCATACCCTAAAGTTTAGAAATAGCCTTAAAATCTCAAGTCAATACATTGACAATCCTTAAAACCCTGGAGTTTTGGGGGAGAGAGGGTTCTCCCTTCCAATAACATCTCATTTCCTCTGTTTCCTAAACATAACTATATATAAGAAATACCAAGGCAGAACTGCAAATTCCATTTGTCCCAGAAGGATATAAATACTAACTTATTGCTCAGTTTAAAATAAATCTTCATTAGTAGTTATCCCAATCAAAATGTATTTTTTTAAAAAGACAATAATATGTTGTTCCAAGTGTTCATATGCTGCTTCTGACTGTTCAGATAAAAACGTCTTCCAAAATTAAGTTTCAGGATTTTGACAGCACTTCGTGGGTATCTTAGAAAAAAAATAACAGATGTAACATAAGGGCAAATGAAGCTAATCCATATTCTGAAGCCAGGTTATGACAGATCTAGCCAAAGAAACAAAAATCTATTCTTATGGGCATGCTGTTTTCACATTTATGTGAAGAGTTGACTCTTCTGTTAAAATTGTGTTACTTTGGGTTTTTAAAGACAAGGAGAATTTGAGCTAACTGAAGGTTAAAGAACCAGCCTAAGTCTCATCTTGTGCATTCTCTTCTATTTGACCCTGGTAAAACCTTTGCTATCCTGTGTTTCAGCTCTTCCTCTGGAAATAATGGGACAAATATTCAACATTCACTCCCAACATGCCCTATCTGAATAGAAATGAGGGCACTAAGCACCACAGAGAAAACTGTGATTCACAGTGGCCAAAATTTCTAACGCTAATAAGGAGCATCCAAAGGGCACACTCATATTGTGAATGGATTTGGGCAATCCTGGGTGACTCCCAAGGTTTGCCAAAGCTAATCTGCTCAGGAAGAGGCAGATGGAAGGGGTTGTAGAAATGTTCCTAGTTTATCTTGAAATTCAGCTTTCTTTCAGTTGTTTTTTTTTTCTTTTCAGGTTTATTTATTTAAAACTAAAACTTTCCTATGGGGAAAAACAAAACTAAAGAGTCATTTTTTTGAAGAATATCCCTGGAAAAATTATTTTTGGATTAGCTCTTCAGCATCAGGCCTTAAATATACTTGAAAAGGTGAAGTGGATAATTTGTAAGTAATTTGAAATCTCGAGATGTTCTAAATTATGATTAGTTAAGCAACAACAAGCTCAACTTTGCAAAACAAGTATCAACAAAGAATCCTGCCTCTGGAGAACCATTAATTTAGGATATAGATGAAACTCTTTCCTGGTGTCGAGAGACACTTGACTAGATTTTAGCACACATTATTGGCAGTAAATCTCTCCTTATGTGTAACTGAAAACAGGAAAAGATGGGGAGAAGCCAAGGCTGTGCTCAGTAAACCCATAATAAGGAGAACAGCATTATTTCCACCTTCCCTGGCTGCTCATGGAAGATCCTTTTCTATCTGGAAGTTATGTGTTGTGCAACTGGGAAAAGGGGTGATGGTTTTAAACTGACAGAGGGCAGGTTTAGATTAGAAATAGGGAAGAAATAGGTGGTGAGGCACTGGTACAGACTGTCCAGAAAAGCTGTGGATGCTCCATCCCTGGAAGTGTTTAGGGCCAGGTTGGATGGTGCTTGGAGAAACCTGGTCTAGTGAAAGGTGACCCTGCCCATGGCAGGGGGATTGGAACTAGATGGGCTTTAAAGTTCCTTTCAACCCAAATCATTCTATCATTCTATGATTAAATGTAAAATAACATTGATACCTAGTAAAGACAGTTGTCTTTCCAAAACACCCTTGACTTCTACATAAACCAATGTTTTTCAAAGTGCATAAATGCTTAGAAGGAAGGACTGGCACTAAAACCACTCCCTGCAGTAGGCTCAGGATTTTGCACGCTGTTTTATCCCCCCAAGCACCAGCTCAAGTGCTGAAGGCTCTGTGTATCATTAACTTCAGGAATCCAGAATCTAACGAAACTCCTGTAGAAAGAGCCTCCTGCAATGCACCCTGACAGCTGCTAATTTCTAAAAAGGATCCTGGGAAGGGAGCTCGGGCCACAGCCCGTTCCCAGCGCAGCTTCCCTCTCGCCTGGCTGACACACATACTTGTGTCTCGGTGCCTCAGGGTCACGGCTTCACCTGCTCCCAACGGATTTACTCCAGTGGCTGGAAGGGCACCAACACATATGTGCCCCCTCCTTCCTTGCACTTGGATCCTGGATAACATCTCCGACTGAAATTCTCCTGCATAACTGCTTAAAACAAGCACAAGGCTGCTTAAATATATAAAAGCAGTTCTACAGAAGAGCAAAGGAATAACATTTTTTGGATCTGTAATACCTTCACGGAGCACCTAATTAAAATAATCATTATCACACAGTAGCAGTGTATAAGCAATGGCTGGAAACCAAAGATTTGCAACAAGATAGACAAAATGTTTACTTCTCTGGGCTGTATAATGCTTTGTAACAGCTATGACCTGTTTCAGATATTCCAGAGTGAAGAGCTTATCACTACATCTCCTGTAAAAAGAAACACCCAGGCATCAGAAGAAATTTCCATATAAACAGCTTTAACTCTTATATCACCAAGCTGAAGGAGAATAATAAAAGAATTTTTACTTCCACCTGTCCTCAAGTCAACCTCACCTTTTCTCCTTAGTTAGAGAAGATTCTCACCCGATTTCCCAGTTTTCCCCATTTATGCAAAGCATAGCAAGAAGCTATGTGTTTGCAAAGTATTGCATAAAAGGTATATTTATGTAATAATTTTACATCAATAATAGGCATGGCAAAAAATAATTATGCTTCTAGACTTTTGTGTAGGTGTAAATATATAAGTGAAAGCTATAGAGATCTCCATGTACATATGTGGAATGACCCTGGTCCCTCAATGCATTTGCTGTCTCAGGTATTTAGTCCATACAAGGAGTAGAACCACAGGTACTCAAAATGCTATTTAACAGTGAAATAAATGATCAAATAGAATCTAATTCTATCTTTATAGTTAGAGCTCACATATTCCATTTTTTCCTGTAAAAATTACTTCGTCGCTGTTTATTGAACCTCACACTGTTTCAGAGGCGGATGGTGTGCAAGTTCTTGCATCACTGTATAGGATAAAGAATTAAGAGTACCTCCTTAGAGACCAGGAAGGTGATCCCTTATGGAATGACATAACACTGTCAGCAGCAATGTTTCCAGAGGTACCCTTTACACCCATCCCATGAACAGAACAGGGAGATGTAAGTATCGGCCTTTCCCAATCCAGTCTAGCTCTATTTATCCTGTTATTCCATGTAGGATGGTGGTGAAGGTGAGTGGGGGGGCTTGTGGTTTTATTTAGACTGCAACTCTCATCTGACCATGCCTGTCTCACTGATGACAGTGCACAAACAGTAAGCATGGCAGCATAACAGCAGTCTGGATACATGAGCAAAAAAAAGAGAGACAATCAAACCAATCTTATCTTGGAGCGAGAGTCATTATATAAGTTGAGGCAGAAGGACAGCTAAGTACAAGTAACCTGGCAGATCACCTCTGTAGTAAATTATTTTTGTCCACATGACAACACATGATCATACATGACCAACAGAAACCCAAGAAGCTTAGAGAAAAAGCTTTCAGAGTTCCTAAACTTGGTATTTGACCACATCCCCTCACCCACAGTCGCAGAAGTTAAGTTAGTGTCTGTCACTGGTCAGGCTGGCACAGCTCTGGGGGATGTCTTCCCCTTCAGCTAACCTTCAGCTGTGAGGAACTATACCACCCTTCAGGGCCAAAAGACACCCATTTGTTACCATAGTAACATTAAACCAGATTAAATTTCTAAACATATGCTGCCAGTAAGTTACAAACTCCCCCAGCAAAGCGGGGGAAGGCTCACCAGAAGATGGGAAAGTTCCCTTTACTACATTTGCTCAACCTTGGAGTAGGATTACTTGAAAATACATGGCTATATTTAACCCCTGGGATATCATTCCAAAAATCCTACGCTAGGAATTTGCAGAGGAAAAGTATGCTTGTGATGTTTTTGATCTTCCAGCAGAGCTGCTCTCCTGAATTAGCAGCACATGCCCCGGCAGCAGAGCCCTCCTTGGCCCGGGGACCCGACTGCAGCCCCACCAACTCGGAGTGGGGGGCCTGGAGTAACAGCCTGGAAGATTTACTGCACTTAGTTATGGCAACATTTGGACAACACTGGGTGTACAAATTGCTCAAAGCATTCAGAGGAGCAGGTTAAAGCAGATACCTGCTCTCAAAGAGCAGACACAGGGTTATCTTCCATAAGAAAAACACAAGCAACTAAGATCTTTTTTTTTTTTTTAAATACAGTAGCTGTTTTTAGTTATTTGTACATAACACAGCAGGCTCACTCACTTTGTGAATATTACACACATAGACAGCTGCCCGGGTGATGCAGATGATTTCAGCTCATATTATTCCCACCAACCAACTCGTTAACGGGAACCCAGTTCTCCCCTGCAGGTTTGGGGCCTGTCATGCTCACATTCATTACATCAATTCATTTAAGTGTTCTTTGAAAAAACAGTAATGAACATTTCAACATCTCCTCCTCCTTTGCCAATTCAAAAAAATAATTCATGAAGCTGGCAAGGGTCACACCGAAGAAGGAAGTGGATACAAGAAGTGAAGTGGATACCTGGCTCCAAGAACTGAACTACGATTCCTAGCACTGCTCGATTCAAAACAGGGTTCCACCAGGCTGGAGAATTTCCATACAAACTGTTCTTTGGGTGTCACATACATTACAAAACAGCTCATTTTCAGAATACAAGAAATCAGTCAAATATTAAAATAATAGTCAAATTCCCATCACTGGAAGTAAAGCCTCCATGAAAATGGAGTTATTGTACTGAAAACACAGCCTTCATCTTGACTTCCATAGAGTCCTTGGAAAGAAAGGCTGGCTCTGACCCATCCTGCAATACAAGATTCTTTGTTTGCAAGACAAAAAGAAGAGTGAGCAGTATTACTTTACTACTGCAGCTTGATATCTGCACCAGAAAGAGATGACTCTTGAAAAACTTCCTGTCAACACATGAAAAAACAACCCCTCCCTTTTGTTATGTGAGAATAGATACTTATATACACACAAAGTGATCCTGAGAAATAATAAGGCCCAAATACAAACCCACATGAGAACCACAGTAATTTCCTCATCTATTTATAGGAGGTGCTGTGGTGTTTGTTAAACCTACGTGCCTTTCTGTTGCTCCAAATTCTTGTCTTGGGTGTCCCACAACTTCCCCAGACTTAGCATGGAGAGATGAAAGTTTGGTGTATCCACCCTACAGATTCCCTAATCCTCTTCCTTTAAGCACTGACAGCTTTGCTACCACTCCACCCCTTCAGGCTTCAGTAACATGGGTAACACACCATCACTTTCTCAGACTTTCACATCTAATGTTTTAGTTCTTCTAGAGTATCATCACCTGTTATTTTTAATTTTATTTTCAACCTTGAAAAAAATAAAGTATTTTCTCATTTGTCTCTCCCCATACTTCCTTTAGTCGTCTCTCTCCCCAGTCCCTTCTATTCTCTTTCCTTCATCTTGCTCTCCAATTTAATTCTCTGTTCTTTCAAGCATCCTGCCCTTTGCCTTTTCTTGTACCATCTAAGCTATATCTCATGTGTTAGGATTTGTCACTTGCATGTAATAGGTAACATAACCATCTCTCTCTCTCTCCCTCCTGGCTGTGCTATATTACACAGGTGATAAAATGCTCAGCTGTCACACCACGCTAAAATACCTCAGTGGAACTTCCTTCAAAACCTGTGAGCATTTTACACAACATATTTCCTCACAGACAGAACACAGCCCCTTTAGAGCAAGACTTCTAAAGGTTGCCATTACAGTCAGACTTCATATATAACAAGCAGCAGAGACAACTCGTGCACTATATTTTTTGTTTACTTTATCATTTTATAAATGTAAGTGATATGAGCCCTTTGACAACAGGTAACACTCAGCACTTGCAAAGGTACCCATGTCAATAATAGTCTATAGTACCTAGAAGGTGAGGTAGTAACCGGTACCTCCTTTATAGTCCATAATCTGCACGATGCTAAGTGTTGAGCTCTAATATCACCCCCTAAACAAAAGGCAAATTAAAAGAAATTAAAAAAAGAAAAATATCTCTGTTTTTCTATAACCAAACAATACTAGCAAATAGCCCTACTCAGGTTTATTGACCTAAGTGAAGTGTGAAGGAGAGGAAACTGGCCTTGTTGTACTGTCCTTCACCCAGTTATGAAGAACCATGCCAACATTCTCTGGGGTTTTATTCTAAAAACCCAAATGGTTTTTAAATGGTCTCCAAATCGTCTTGGTCCCTGAGCCTATGCTCCATGCAACTACATCCTCTATTACCCACAGTATTTTCTGCATCCAGCTGGAACTAATCATCAAAATTACAGGCTTTTGTTTAGACAAATATCTACAGTACAGAAATATAGAGGTTTGGGGAAAAAAAACCTAAAATGGATCTTATGCAGAGGACAAGCTATAGAATAGTCTATAATAGATTATACAAAAGCCAGCCAACTCTTATCTGGAGCAAAGGAAGACAGGGATCCTCCCCTCAGCAGAACAACCCGGACAAGATGATGATGGGAGGATAGGTTCTCACCTAAGTGATTTTTCATGGAGCCAGTGGGGTCCCTGTCATATCATTTTTGGCACTGGGACTAGGCTGATAAGCACTGATGGTCCCACGTGGTTCTGCAGTACTAAACTTAACCTGACAAGGCTTATTAGCACTGGCTTTGAGCCTGACAGACCCAAGCTGTCTCTACTGCTCAGTTTGGGCCAATCTGTATGATGCTCTCCAACACTGCAGCAATGGGAACAAGGCAAGGAGGCCGGATCTGGCTCTGTGGTGAGCTCACTAAGGCTTGGCATCACCAACTCAGGACTGTGCCACATGGAAGCAAATGCACTTTTTTTTCCCACACCTCCTTTAGCAGACTTGGAAGACACAGGCTTAGTCCACCTTTCTAAGCTGATACACCTGGCTGGGCATGAGCTGATCCTTCACAGCTCAGCTCACCACTGTCTGCTCAAGGCACTGTGAACCCATAAATGAGGTAACTGCCCACAGGGGAAGACAGCATGGAAGAAGGCTTCCCTCTGAGATCTACTGGATTTCTATATAATTAGCAAAGTTAAATCTTTATTTATGATACCTTTTTTTTTTTACCCCCCAAATCTGCCCATCTGTGGTGCTCACCTTACAGGTACTACAGTATGGATATGGAGACTTATAACTGAAAGACTGATTTGAAAAAATTAGACTGGTCATTGCCTGGTTGAGTGTCTGAATTGACTGGGTGGCCTTCCCTGTGTTACCTCTCTGTACCACACTTATCAGACACAAATACCAGTTCTCACACTCTACAGAACCTTGAAAGCCACATTAAGAGGAAAAGGCACTGAAAGGCCAAGGATGAAGGCTGCTGTATCTATACAAGTATTTGTCCTAGAACACAAGAGACCTGCCAAAGGTTCTTGCCTCAGCAGAATCAGAACAGAATCATGGAATGATAGAATGATATAGGTTGGAAGGGACCTTAAAGACCTAGTTCCATCTCCCACCACCATGGGCAGGGACACCTTCCACCAGATCAGGTTGCTCCAAGCCCCATCCAACCTGGCCTTGAACACTTCCAGCAATGGGGCAGCCACAGTTTCTCTGGGTAACAACAGTGTCTTTACTGTAAGATGATAAAGAGCTCCGTAAGCATGTGCACTTAATAAAAGCAAGCCATAAGCAAAATTCTCAGTTTTCTCACATAGAGAAAACTGCTGGGGATGCCTTGCCATGACTAAATCCTCATGAGGACCCAGTCCCACCCACTGCACCCTCCTGACTGAGCAAGTGGAATAACTTCAGAGGAGACAGTGCAGAGCAGACATCTCTTCCCAGCAATCTTCAACATTCCTGACCCAGCACATGCCCCCTGCATGCCTCTGGTTATAACCTGATCCGGATTCCACAAGCAACCCACTGCATGCATCCCACTATCCAACAGAAAAACATTCCTTCTTCATTGACAATAAGGACTTCAAGTGACTTTTAGCAGCAACATCCTGGAATTGTTTATAGACTCCAGTCCTGAATGAAATTCAGTTCTTATGACACACTTCTGGAACATTAAATTATAGTAATTGTCAACATTTCCTCATTATTTATACTCTAGACAGCTGCTGTGGCTACAGCAAGAATAGCAACCAACCTCTTCAAAGCAGTAAGAAGTAGCAATGATAAATCTTTTTGATGGTTTTCCTTTTACAGAGCAGTCACTCCATGGTTTAAACAAGATTGATAACTTCCAAGAAACAACAAAAAGCCAAAATAGAAGAGCAGAATTAAGTGTCATTTTGACTTAAGATGACAAACTCTCCTTAAATCTTTAATATTTCATTTAACTATGTGAGTGGTTGTGCTCACAATGCAGTTGTGGAGCTAGTTGGGAACACTTATAAAAACAAAAGGCATTAGAAGCTTCACACATAGAACGGATATCCAAGTGTCCCAAAGTAAGCATTTGGAGATTTTAGAATTTATGTTGTAAAATAACTTTTTTCTCAAAACACAAAAGGAAATAATCTTCTTTAAAGTACAGTGAATTTTAAATGTTGAACTCCTAGGATGCATGTAAAAAATCAGTTTCTTATTATTTGTGTTCTGCCTAAAACTTCAGGTTTCAGCAATACTCACAGCAGATATACTCCTGAGGTACCATATACTTTTCATTTTCCTGCATTAATTTTTGGCTCTCCAATTTTGAATATTAGATACAAGTAAGACTCAAACTAACTTCCTATCTGTCAACAAGTTGCATCTTTAATTTCACTATTCGAATTTTTTTTATTTAGTGCATATTATCACTAATTTTGTTTCATTTCAAAGGATACAGGAACTCTTAATCCAACTATAAATACCTAATTCTTCTTTCTCAATACTACTGTCAATATAGAGGAACAAAGTTTTATGTTTATACATTCTTGTTTATGTAATATTTCAAAAATATAAAAGAGCAATGTAAGAATAATCTTGATTGTAAATATGTGACAAATTATAGGGCCTAATTCAACGGGGCAAAAACTGTCATATTAATGTTCTGCAGACTATACCTTTGGTCTCACTACTGTGAAAAATTAACTAAAAATTGTTATTAAAAGTCTCAAAGTCACACACTATCATTCAACCATGCACACACAAACAACAGACCATTTTATTACTTACCATTTGAGACCTATTTTTTGGGCAGCCATTGATGTCTTCAATCTTTTCATTTGCTGAAAAGCAAAAAAGAGGCAATAAAGCAAAAAAACTAAAGCAAGGACATTTATTCCAGTGATTTCTGGAGTACTTGCTGCCAGTTAAATAAAGGGGTTTCGGACTGTAGTTGTCCAGTCAAAGTGAATATGTGAAACACTGAGAGCCACCAAAAAGAAAAAAGCAGCTGGAGTTTCCTAGTGGGTCATGCCTCCAGAGACAGCTGGGGACAGAAGCCAACTGGCCCGACAACATCTTGTACAGTGACAGGGAATTCTTTTAAACTACAAAACAGATTTAAACTCTGGAAGCTGAATCACTGCTGCGTGGAAAACTGAGCACTACATACATACATATATATATATACATATATATATACATATATATGCTTGCATGTTAATTGGTTTGCTTGTAGGGTGAGTATAGGTTTTAAATCCAGATAGGAAATTTATGATCCCTAACTCTAAGAATTTTATTATTTTTCTTTTTTTAAAGCACAAATCACGAAAGAACTTTTCAAGCTTCTTGGGCATGGTTTACATGCAACCCTATCAGCACAAAAATACAGTTTCCACCTTTAAAGACACAAGTGAAACAATGAAATCCCTGAGGAAGTGAATGTTTGCCTCAGTCTTCATTTGCTCAGTTTTACCTTTCAGGCTTAAACCCTGAAATTATTTCAGTGCTAGTCTGAAGAACCAGTTATAACCAAAGTTCAGCTTCCCAAAGTTCAGTTTCCCACATTTCTTTCACTGCAATAAAGACAGGCGTTCACATCCCATTTGATTCATATATTAAAACCTATATTTTCTACCACTCCCATATATTCCCAGGACAGCAGACAGAACTCCATCTCATTTCATGGCTTTCTTCAGCAAAGAGGATCAAATTTCGCACCCTATTCCAACAGCAGTCATAGCAATGACAAACAAGGTAGTAACACAACTTCACTCTTGCATGGTGGGTCCTTTTTAATGCATCCATGTCACAGTACACCTTTATCCCACACCAGTGCCTTTAAGAATTTATGCCAATCTGAAAAAGACTGCAGCTAAATTCACTGTATGGTCCCCAGAGTGGTCTATCAGCCCTTACACACCAAGAGCATACATTGCTTCCAGGAATTCCATCTGGGATTTGGTCATTCAGAAACAAAGACAAACTTGTTAAATCCCATTTTCCAGGTCCTGTGCACCCATCTTGGAATATTTACAATCTCTCAGTTCAGAATCATGCAATATCTCTACCAACTACATTTATAATAGTTTGAAAAATTTATAGCTGTATTTCTATAAATTGGCACCATGCATAATTATTCCTTGAAAGGAAACTAATGAACTTGTGAATGAGTTTTCTCTTGTTTGGGACAAGCATACAGATATTCCTCTAATAACCCAGGTCAGACCCAGTATATCTGCATTCATGAATTTAAATACAGCTACTATGTTTATATGGCATTACTAAGGCATATATTACTTACACATTCTTTTATAGACTCATGAATTTTAAACTGAAATAACCCAGAATGCTGGGAATGCATTTAATTGACTTGCAAATTAGAAAAAAACTGTCATCATGCTTCTATGTTATCGTTAGCAGTTTTGAAGATTATCTCTGAAGTCAAATGCAGTGATGTTTGGTTTCACCTCTTTATAGATTTGCCCCTCATTTGGATGCTTTGGTAAAAGAACAACCTAGTTGCTATCAATTTTAAAGTTCCTTTTTCCTAAATGCAGCTATTTCACTTCAGGAAGGCAAGCACAAAGGACTGCCATCATTGCCTTTATGTAACCATTAACTCTCATAGTCGTCTTCTTACATCTGTGACATAAATCTCAGATGATGACTCAAGAAAAGCTGT
Source organism: Manacus vitellinus (assembly GCF_001715985.3). Lineage (NCBI taxonomy): Eukaryota > Metazoa > Chordata > Aves > Passeriformes > Pipridae > Manacus > Manacus vitellinus. Next base: position 2,870,712 of record NW_021940711.1, read on the forward strand.
ATCACTAATAACTAAACCTGAATTAATTTCAACAACTTTGGATAATCTCCAGATACTCGAAGCACATACAAAAAGGAGGAAGGATCTTCATGGCTGCTTTTACACATAGCACACCCTAATACAAAAAAACCAAAACCTCCTGCACTACATATAGAGGCTTTCCTACTATACAGTTAGAAAAAAAAAAGCTTGGATTTTCCAGGCTACAGATAAAGCTGCTTCTGAGTGTGAAAGTTCTCTCCATCTTTGTGACAATGAGATGCAGCTGTGTAAGGCCATACACAGCAGAAACAAATTACTTTTCTTCACTGATAATTCTGAAGATCAAACTGAGAATGTTTAAATATGACTTTTCTATCATATGGGAAAACATTCTGTGAAAAAGAAATCCTTCCTCTCATACTTTAACTTCTGACACCTTGCAGACCTTATCTTAAATATTAGCCAAAAGGCAGCTCTTAAAAGGATCAGGGAAAAAAAAAAAGCAAAGGTTATCAAAAGAATAATTGTTTCTGTGTATTTTAGAGGGAATAATTTGAATTTCATAAGAGTTTTAACAAGTCAATACTCGAATAGCTACATTTGGTAGAACCAAGTTCACATTCTGATGGTTGTAGTCTTGCACATGTTCTCATGCAGAAGTTTCCCATAACAGTGTTAAGGCAGGGGAGCCAGATAGGCATGAAAGCAATCAACACCTAACTGCTCCTGAGTTTCTCTCCATCAAAGGAAACAGACATAGGAGGAAGCACTGTTCACAGAGAATACCTGTCAACACCCAGTCAATTCATTTATGGCCTGTTTATACCTCTGTACCTGCACGGCAGGTCTACAATGCTACTGAGATATAATGTGGATTTGTACCTTAAATCAAGGAACTACCTCGTTTACAGCATCTCAACCACATATAAATATGCATGCTTTGATGTGTTAGTTCACTGCGGGCTTCTTAATTTGCATCTCAAATCTGTTAGTTTGCTCCTAACAATAGTTGTCCTAATTCCCATTAGCAGGCTTTCTGATTCCATCCATCTCCATTGGCCCATGCATGTGTTTTGTTGCATCCCAAGTACCAGAGGGATGAGCCTCTGAAGGAACTAATGAAGGATCCAGGCCCAAGGGAAGAGGGACAATATGTAGCTTTACACGGAGAAAATGGCCTGGAACTTTCATTATCTACAAACATTAGTGCAAACTAAGAGAACTTTAGACAACTGAGTGTGCAGCTGAGATTTCTCCTAATGATAAATGATCTTCCTCATCTGAAAACTAGTCAGGAAAGATTTCTTTTTCTGTCACGTAAAAGTTGTGCTCCTTCTCCTTTCTCAGCTGCATACATGGATTTTCCAATTCCAGTTGGAGACAGGAGGTTCAACACAGGAGGCCTGTATCACTGGGAATTATATTCAGGCCAGTACCCAAAAGGTATTAGAAATAGAGATAGTGAAGGCTAACAGCATCCTAGCAGAAAAAAAATCCCTCACGAGTTGTTTTTTTAACATTCAGCCATGTGGAGTAATATTGCTGTGTCAGGAGATCTTATCATCAACATCCAGTATTTTTTCCACTATACTTTAAGACACGTTTTTTTTTCAAATTAATTAGCAAAGTCTCTGTAGGAAAATTATCTACATTATCTACATCCATGTAGTTAGATCGATTTCCCCCCAACACTGTGTTTATGTAGAAGACAAAGACAGTGATTGTCTGAGCGAGCTGCTGGATACCTGGTACAAACACAAAGTCACTCACCTACAACCTGGATTATTTCAGCTAACAGGACTCCATCAGTCACATCTTGCTGTAAATCCTTTATCAATCTCTTGTGACCAGATTTTGCCAGATAATGATTAGCCCAATCCGTATAAATCTGTTAGGAGAAAGATAAACAAAAATAAACTATTACTCATAACATAACCTTAAAAATGAGAGTTCTTTGTTTCTCTCAGTATGCAAAAGGCTGATATAACATCACTGCTTTTTTTCCTCTTTGAGACAAGTCAACAGCATTAAAATTCAAGGCATTGTGCAGATCAAGTGTTCAGCTCACTGTAGTATGGATTTTCCTATTCAGCAATCTGACATCAAAGCTCATGGAAGATGATGGGAAACTCCTGAATGTGTTACAGCTTGAATGGATCATCAGGAGGTAAACGAAATATTCAACAGCTGCAGTGACTCTGTAGAAGACATTTCAATTTCCACCCAAGTGTTTTTTGCATTTTCCCTTTGACATTTTTTCTTGATAGCTGATATTGAGGAAGTTTAAAGATTTTTTTTCCCCAAAAACACTCCAAGAATATATTAGCTATATAGCAATTTCATTGTGAGGAAACTCCTTCGTTAATATTACCAAAGAAACCTTTCAAGGCCCTAAAAATCCACCAGTTCTAATAAATTCCATCTCATAGGTTGAACAGGCCTATTAAATTGCTTTTAATCTTATGTAAACTTCTAACTGTTGGGATTTATTTAAAAATGTATTAACTGAAAATTAAGCACACAAAGCAGTGAAAAAGCCCTCTAATTTGCACTAAGTATTGCTCATCACATGCTAGCACAACTTATTCAAGATCACCAGGAAACTTATAAAACTTTTCATGCTAGGTTAACGAAAAGAAGCTAAATCACTTGATTAGGAATTTCTGCTTATGAATTGAGTAATGTTTCCTGTTCTTCATATAGGACAAAATTTAAAATTTAAGACTTTTTTATGTGACCTACTTACATTCCAAAGAAACAAGGTAAACACAATTAAATATCAGCATTTTACCTTTCAAATACCTAAATATTAAGATTCACCCCTACTCTGAAGAAATACATTCATCCCAATTTGATCTATCAGTAAGCAGGTGTAGATACCATGTGCTTTCTTAGAGCATGACCTGTCCCAACACTCCAGAGACCCTATAAACCACTATGCTGATGACATATGTCTCACACCAGTGTGTGAGTCACTGGCCTGGAGGGAAATGTCCACACACCAGTATTCAGTCCCCAGAAGCCCAGGGAAAGCCCTCCCTGTGCAGTGCCCAGGAACTACTGTTTTCCTTCACTACTACTGATGGAAACAAAAGAGCACAAGGAAAAGGGCCTGAACCCTCAGCTCTGTGATCACTAGGCTTTGAAGAGTTCTATCCCAAGCCTTTAAGGAAGCAGATGGAAATGATGGCTACTACAATCAGATTCTGTCTGCTGGCAAAACACTGTTGAAACAAAACATGGGTTCACAGTCACTCCCCTTCCATCATGCCACTCCTGAGCTGTGCAACTCTCCATATCACTGGATAACAGAATGATTTGGGTTAGAAGGGATCTTAAAGATCATCCAAGTTCCAACTCCCTGCTATGGGCAGGGGTGGGGGGCACCTTCCACTAAGTCAGGTTGCTCCAAGTCCCATCCAACCTCACCTTGGACACTTCCAGGGATGGGGCAGCCACAGCTTCTCTGGGCAACCTGTGCCAGGGCCTCACCACCCTCGCAGGAAAGAATTTCTTCCCTATTTCTAATTTAACTTGCCCTCTTTTCAGTTTAAAGCCATTCCCCCTTATCCTATCACTCCAGGCCCTTGTCCAAAATCCCTCTCCAGAACAACCCCAACTTTAGGAGAGGTGCTCCAGCTCTCTGATCACCTTTCATGGACCTCCTCTTGCACTCACTCCAGCAGGTCCACATCCTTCTTGTGCTGGCGGCCCCAGAGCTGATCAATGCAGATCCCCTAAATTACTGACTGATATGGCTGAGCACAGCCACAGCTACTAATTTCAGGAGCATCTTAATCCTTGCTTTTTCAATGTGATGGTCATGTTCTTCTTCATGGGAGTTAAAAGCCAACTGCCAAAACTAAGGGTGAAGTATTTGTCATGAGATGGAGGAACCTGGATATAACAAAGAATTGTAATTTCACACTCCTCCTTCTGATTCAATGTTAATATGATAAAATGAATAGCAGAGATTTTGACCAGAGTTTTTGGTTATAAAGTCTTCATTTGTGTTTTGTTTTGGTTTTGTTTTTTTTTTTTAAAACCTGTGAAACACTACTGGTAGCAGCCATGAACAAATCACTTAACATCTGAAACATATGTCCCTCTTTTCCACCATTCATCCTTTACTTTCCTCTTCAGAGCAGTGGGATGTGCATTTCAATGCCAACAGAAAAACACAATGGAACACCTCTGATAAAAACAGGGCTGAAAGACACCTTAATGAAATAAAGGTTGAGTACATGAGTGAATTCCCCAGCTGACCAATAAAGAAAAGGGGAAAGAAACCCTCACTGCACAAATGAGACATTGTGTTCCTTAGCCCCTTTTACAAGAAAACATTTTCCATAACAGGAAGATACTTTAGAAGATCCAATGACTTCAAGGAACTAGGATTGACTTAACCTACTTTTCTGCCACATGGTTTTAGCTTTCTTATCTACAAGTAAAGACATACAAGGAAACACGTTGGAAACTACTTACTTTGCAAGTGCAAGGTCCACACACACCCCTACACCGTTCCTGCAATTTAGCTGACAAACAACTTATCAAACACAATAACCACGTTTCCTTTAATGAGAGAGCTGCAATGAATGTCCTAATTTAACACAGAATGACTTCCAGCAAATTTAAGATTATACTTTGATGCATCAGTTCCATCCTGGATCATTCCCATGATGCAGATCATCACGCAGTCAGACAAATCCTTGGATCAGACCCAGAGTTAAAACAGGAGCAGACCCCTCCTGGCAGAGCCTGAAATCACAGCAACGGCAAGACCTTGAGAGCTGGTTAGGATTGATTTTTAGGTCAAATAACAACGTGAGAATGTATGGCTGGCATTGCAAAACTGCTATCCCATACTTGTCTTTACTGCCCTAATTCCTATTGCACCCAGGAACATCAGAACTTAGATTCCTACCCCGTAAATAAACGCTGCATCGAAGAAATCCCTAAATCCCTTAAATGCTCCCAGTAAAGGGGACAACCTGAAAGAAACCAAATACCCACTGTCTGATTCACTGCCTATGATAACACAAAGAAACTCCCTCTAACGGTAAATTATTCTTGTAAACCCCACTTCGGTGCCGAAGTCAGTCTGTGTTTGATATCTGAACTACAAGCAGAGCTTTTATGTTTATTATAAAATATTCCATTAAATGCACACCAGTACAGAGGAAATATTTGTTTCTGGGGTATTTAAGGGTGTGGAATATTATTTCACTCCACTAGTAGATTAGAAAAGCCTTTTGCATGAAAATACAGACATAATAAATCTGTCCTTCTCTTAAAAGTGTTATTATACAACATTATTTTGCAACATGCATTAACATGCAAATTATTACTGTTTTTTAACTGACTGGGCTACATATTTACAAGCTCTATCCAGGTTTATTGCAACAGCTCTTTGAGGTCACTGCTGATTTTTACAGCATATATTACGCTAATCATGGAAACTTTCCAGGATGTTTTCAAAACCTGTTTGTTGCGAGTCTTTGTAATGTACTACACAAATATGATTCCTAATGTTTCTTTTCCTTTTCCATACAAACAAGTGAAAAAATATAAATACAATGGCTGCTATTTCTAGACACATAAAATATGTTTCAAAGCACACGGTGTTTTCAAATGTTCAAAACCAGGCAAATAAATGGGAAAACAATAATAAAAGAAGTAGGAAATCACTGCTGAGAAACTTTCCATTTTCCTATCTCTGCACATGAATTCTGAGTGTTCCTCAGGTATTTTCAGCAAATGAGCTACAAAATCACATTTGAATATTCACATGAAAATTACCTGAACAGTTGTCTAATTAAAAAACATAAAAATCTTGTGATATGAAATATTTGATCCAAGAGATATTCCCTTGTTATATACACCAGTATGGGTTTTTAAAACTTTTCAGTGATTTTACACAGTATGAAACTCATTGAAAGCAGCTTCATTATTTTAGTTACAAAAATCAAGTGAACATCATGATTTGGGCATTAATCACTATAAGCAGGTCTTTGTGTCCAAGTCAGTTTAATGTTTAACTTGGAATTAAGTTCTAGCTTTTTTTCAAGGTGGACTCAGCTGTTTGGTAGCTTTTTTTCTCTCTTAGGAATCCAGTTATCTGGGAACAAAGACAAATGTGAAAGACTTCTTTCTTTTCCCTTCAATCCATCAGATTTGAATTAAGAATGTTACAGTTAAGCATTGATTTTGGAAATATTCAGTACATTATGAGTCAGAGCTAAAAAAACTAGTGAAAAAAGCAGTACGGTTTTAAACAAAACAAAAAAAAATCCAAATTCAAAAGCTTTTGAAAGCTGTCTGTAAAGAGAAAGACCTGAACACTGTCTTCCATCAATAAGTTTGAAGAATTTTGAAATTTAGTTGGGTTTCTCCTTGCTTCTCTTTCCTTAGCCTCATACCTGCTTGTTTCAAAGCAGGTTTCAGATAAGAGAGAAATTTTGCTTTCCAGTTAGGAGATCCCTGAAATTTCCTGGCACTTCAAGCCTCATGTAACATTTCTGGCTGCACTGAGAGAGCACATCCACCACAGCCAAGCTCACCTCAGACCACCTGCCCTGTATCTGAACACCAAACCAGTACAAAAGGTGCCTTTTGCAGAACTGGTTGTTTGTTCAAGCCCACACAGCCCCCACTAAGCACTCAGGGAAGGCCGGGGAACAAAGCTGACTAGCAAAAACTCTGAAGCTTCTGTCCACTTTAAAATAATTCATACATGTTTTCTTAGCCTTGGAAAAAAAAATCAAGCAGAAAGCCAAACAAACTAGAGCTTGCCTGGCCAGCTATAATGGCCTGAAGTTGGCATCTCAAACCACAGTATTCCTCTCTTCATATACCATTTGGAGGCAGCAGACTGATACCTGGGTGGTTCCTCTTGATCTGCTGGTAGGTAAGGCCAAACACAGCATCTGTAAGACTATATACCTCTGTTCCCACAGCCAGTCATACCCAGGATACAGAGCATGGATAACTCATGAGAGCAATGAATCCAGGAAAATCCTTTAGAGACATTAGAGGAGACCCAGTATATCCATGGGGCTGCAATTAGGTTAGGGTATCAGGTATTATCATGTACTCCAGAGTCTCCTTTAAATGGAATGCAGTCCTACATGGGAAGGCAAGAACTACCCAATATTTTTGCCTCTGCATTGGTATTCTGAATTATGCTCATGAAAAGGAAAGGCTTCATATGAATCTACTTGAAAAGAATGTCTCTTTTCTATTGCAACTAAGTAGAAAATATGCCTGAATCTTTTCCTTGTTATTCATTTCCACACACACACAAATCCAATTATAATAAACGCCCAAGTAAATTTTCAAACCTTTCTTTCCTTCTCTTTACCATGTCAGTTCCTTACTAATCAGGCTGCAATTGTTTTCTTCCAATAATTATCATGAATCAGGCTCTCGTGAACTTGGTAACAGCTGAAGAATATCTTTTTGACATCATGTAGCATAATTAGAGCAGAGCAAGGCTTTTTCCGTGATTGAATAGCAGGGTTAGCCACACTGACGAACTCCCATTCCAGAACACCCACTACAGTGCAATGCCCATGTTGCTGCTAACCAAATCACTCTGCCCACTGAAGTTCACAGGGAGCGAAAAAAACAAAACACTCCAAACCCTAAAAATAGACACAACATGTTGAGATGATACTAATGGGAATGCCTGCAGTCGTGACAATGTTATGGGGCAGAAGCCCATCAGATGCTGCCCCATGTAACAGGGTTTACACATGTAGAGTCACGAAATCCCAATTTCTGACTGGTAACACTGATTGCAGTCTCATGCTGATCCATGCTACAGTCCAACACAATGATCTCATTAACGGATATCACACTGTAAAGCCCAGAGCTAAATAGCTAAAGCCAAAGGTTTAGCTGAAAACCTCAATCCCTCTGAAGCACCTCTGGCTCCAAGGGGGCACAGTATGGATAAAGGCTATTTTGAAAGTGCATAGAGATTATGTCCCTGACAATAATATGGCTGGTATATTGCTGAGTTACTGGCAAAAGGACAATGAAGAAGCACATGGTAAAAAAAAAAAAAAAGTGAAACCCCATGTTTTACAGCATTTGTCACAGAACATTTTTCAGGTCTTACAATGTGTGGCCCCCACGTTTCTTAAATCCTGCAGAAATCCACATCTGTACATCTGTACCATGACACAAATCCCAGTAAAAGGTTAGTGTTGACTCTTCTAGAATGAATGAAGCTTTGCATTGCTATCCAAAAGACTGTTGCATGGGTTTTTTTCCTCAGTGTAAGTTCTTGCAAGACAAAAAACCAAAGGGCTTAAAAAGCAGGACATAAGATAGATGATGTGTGCCCACATCTCTGTGATAAAATAAGGGTGTTAGTGGGCTTTGAGGAAGGAGTTCTGTCTACTCCTTTTCTTTAAGGATATAGCCAAGGGTATGTGGACATGAAGGATATGAAGCAAGAATCCACTGTCCTTACAAATGCCCATGAGTCCCCAGTGATCCCAGCTCAGAGGGAGAGGTGGACACATGAGGTAAGGCAGTGAATAGCTTCTCCTCTCTGCTCTGAGACACTGGAAACATCCGGAAAGCCAGGATGGGAGACTGGAGATTAGTCTACTCCATCCTACCAGTACCTTGGCATCAATACCAGCTAAAAAAATGAGGAAATCACCAGAAACTTCAAGTCTGAGGTGATGATGGGCTGAACTGCAGGTGGACTCCTTCCAGTAGGCAAGTGAGACAGAAAAGTGACCTTCCTGGAAGGAATCCATACAGGAGGTCAGGTCAGACTGGGCTTTGAGCAGACTGGTCTAGGGGAAGGTGCGTCATTAGAACGAGATGGTCTTTAAGGTCCCTTCCAACCCACACCAGTCTGTCGTTCCAGGATTTGCAATCCTCTAAAAATAGCTGTCACATACACATATATACACCTACTAAATTAGTACCTAATATGATGCCAGTAAAATACTCTCAATTACCTAAAGTGTTGGAACCTTTAAGTTATCATCAACTACTGAGACTGCAGCTGTAACCAACTGAAGTTCCCACTTGGTTCCCACTTTTCTGGGGAGACAGAGGTAACTGCTTCTTTTTTAAAATTTCTTACAGGAACTAAACTAAATGATTTATTCTCTCAGATGTGCAAGTGTTGGCTGGAACTGCTTGAATTATTACCCAGTCGGTGGGAGGTATTCTGCTGAATATTACATTTTACTGGACACTTATGTACATTAATTACCCTTTCGAAGTTACACAGATAAATGGGTAATTTAAACACCACTGGGACTACTCATTTTTCTCTCCTTAAAGCCTTATTCCCGACTGAGGAGGGTTATTCTCATGCATATGACTACTATTCAAAAGCAATGGGCTGCCTCACAGCACACAGAGCCAAGCATATGTGTCAATTTTAGCATGTTTGCTGCCTTTCCCAGGAATAGAGCCGGGGACTATCCACATTTCAGGGCAGGCACTGCTCTCTCTGAGTTTCAGAGCAAATCTTTGGTAAATATTAAACAAGCAACATGCTTTCAATTGCCTAGCTGGCACCCTTCTCACCTTACTGAATATTTTACTATATTCAATATAAAAGAGGAGAAAAGAGATATTTTCTTTATTTTTTCCCCCAATTGTACAGTTTCTGAACCCCATTACTGACAGGTGCTGGCTACACAGAGGGGTAAATACTTCTCCCCAAGCACCAGCTAGAAGGTGAAGCAAGGACGGCGTCTGTGCCGGCCTCCAGCGCGCTCCACTCAATGCTCCCATTATCCACGTCTGCCACATACAAATCCCTGGCAAGCTGGAGCCACACACCACGCCAAGCAGGTGGTCACTCTCTTATCCCCCCTTGCAGAAAACATTAAGTCCTGCATAGAAATGAGGTTACATTCACACCTGCATCAATTCCTTCGCATATCCCAAGGAGAAATAGTTTAGTTTGCTGAGCTGATCGGCAAAACCCATTCCGAGTCACATTCAGCCACAGCAAACAACCGATTTGACGTCATGCCAACAAACTGTAATTTACCTCAGAGAAGAAAAGAAGCAAATCTACTTTTTTTTCCCAGTGTTTTCTAAAAAGTAACCTAAAGTGCACAGCTAATCATTTTCAAATATGACAGTTCTCCTGCACGAAATAAACCCATTTACATCTACTACCACACACAAATAGCGACAGAAAAGGGCTTATCTGAAAAGGTGATACATATCTACTCCGAAGGAAAACCACAGAAAATCTTAAGAAGTTGCAGAAGAAAGGGAAAAATAAATAAATAAAAAAATCACTTCTAAGGCTGCAGATAGTTACTGTTCAACAGCACCGCTGCCATGATCGAGGAGCCCAAGAGCTGCTTACTGTTTTATAATGGTCACAGGAAAATTTACTTCTCCCACGAACAGGGACCTGGAAGGTCATGCTACTTATTGGCATATTTAAGGTGAACGTATACTGCTCGAGTCCAGCTTGTCCTTCCTTCTCAAGGCGTCTATAGTTAAATGATTATATATATGCTGGCATGTGAAGCTTGGGTGGTTAATTTTAGCTGAAGTCACACATGCACAGTGCTCAGATTTCTTCCACTGTCACATTTTACAATTCCTACCCCTTCTGCAGCTCTTCCCTTACACCCCCAATGCTCCCTTCTCTCGCTACTGTCTGTAACAGGGAGTTTCAGTGTTTGACATCAGTTTCAAACAGGATCAATATATTTTATAAACACACTCTTGAATAATGAAGCCATTCACAGCAAGCATAAAGTTTGGCAGGCCTTTTGTGTTAGACACCGTAAGCATTAAGAGACAATTATTAAGGAAATCGTTGGGGTTTTGATTGTTTAGTTTTGTTGTTGTTTTGGGGGGGGGGAGTTACACAATCAGAAGACTTTCTACTTATTATAGAGGCAACCCCCTTCACCTAAATGCTCCCAGTGTCAGTGGAAATTTATTCTCTGAATGGAAATCCAAAATTTCACATGACAAAAAAGTCTGGATATATTTTTTGAGCTTCGGAGCATTCACAATATCAACCAATGTTTGAAGGTTTTATCTGTCACAAATGCAAGTTAATAAGCACCAGGCTGAACTGGACCTGGAGTGGACACACGTAACCTGGTACAGCAAGTGCTGCCTGCCCTCTGGCAGGACCCCACCATGTGCAAGTCAGCCCTAATCCCATAGTCTGACCACGCTGCTGGCATTCCTTAAAAACACAGAGCACTGGCACTCGTACAACGCTTGGCTGGAATTTTGTGTATTAAAAAAAAATAACACAGCCAGTGTTGCCAAGGTGAGAAGCAATGACTGCTTCACCTCCCCTCTTGCTAAGCTGAAGGATGGATGTCTGACATTTTAGCTGTTGATTTTTCAAAAGGCACACTTCTGCCAGAGCAAAAATCTAAGCTGCTCTTTAAACTGCTCGGTGAAAAGCAAACAGCTGGGGAGCCACGCTGTCTCCACAGGAGCTCTCCCCCCAGCAAAGCCCACTCCCTGCGGCTGAGGGGTGTGTTTGTTCTGGGGAGGTGGAACGCTAGCGGGGCTTTGATGGAGTTGGAAGTTTACCCAAAGAGCTCTGAGTGCTGGGCCTCTGATGTGCTCAGGGCTGCGCTCTGAGCAGCAGCCCCGCTGAACGCAGACAGGCACCCCATGCAGTGTGAGAGCGGAGGAAGCTTGCAGCGTTCCCCAAAACCCTTGAGCACTGAAGATGGGAGAAAAATCTAACTTCAGGCTGCTACAAACTTGAACAGAGTTCCTGCTGTAAGCTAATCCAGTACTCAGTGTGGTCAGTTCCCAGAACTCCATGAAGTCTTGGCCCGTGACAGTAAAAAAAAAAAAAAAAGTCTTCTAAACTTTTCTAATGAAGACAGGCTCATTTTCTCTATTTGGAAGAGGTGTGAGAGACTGTTCCAAACAGCTGCTGTATTTCATTGGTATTTTTCACCTGGGGTCACAAATCTGTATGTTTGCAGTATCATCTCCTCTGGGCAGAAAGCCATGGCCACAGGAGGGATCAAAACAGATGAACTATCACTGCTGGACTGGACTCTGAGAAACAAAGGGTAAGGAAAAGATTCCAAGAGATAATCTTGGAATATAATCTCAATAGGGCTAGAAATGGAACCCAATTTGCCATGTAGCATTTTAAGCACAAACTCACTCCTCTATTCCATTTTTTCTTGATTGCTTAGAGAATTAATTAATCAAAACAAGATTCACAGCTGTGAAGCAACTCCAAGTGAAAGTACAATTGGTTTCTAAGGCACGTGATACTAAACCCTTTCAACTTCTAGCAATGTATGAAGATGAAAGTTATCTGGTCCAAATACTGAGGCCAGAAATGTTGCAAAAGCTTTTCCTAATTTTTAACAAAATCAGTTTGCTGTGGGGATTAGGGAATTACAGAAATTGGCCTTGATCTTGCCTGAGAGACCAAATCCTAGCCCTCTTCTAGCCAAGAAGGTCCAGCCAACATTCCCCTTTGGGTCTGCTTAGTGCTTGATGGACAAAAATGAGACTTCAAAACCAGGGGCTGGGTAGGTTCAGTCCATAACAACACTGACAGCACCAGCCAAATACTCTCCTCTCCCATGAACAGAATGTCTAGTGCCACTCAAAAAACATGAAGTCATCTGCACTACCTTTCTCACTCTGTAAAATGTAATTTAGTTCAGTGACCAAGATTTTTCACAAGCAGCAGTGCCTCTGAAGCTGCCAGAAGCTGGCAAGAAGCAGTGCTCACTAACACTTGGAAGGACATAAAGCAACTTGCAACCAACACATGGATGAGAAATCACTGCAACTGAGTCATGAAGGCCAGCAATTTATTCCTCTCTTTATCTGCCAAGCAAGATAAACGCAAAATCTGGAGATGGAAGGAACAAAAGAAGGAGGAAACAAGAACCAAACTGGAGAAAGGACTTGACCACATGATTGCTTCAACGTATTCAATTCTCAATCATTTAGCACACATTTAACTCTTCTGAACAGGAATGCTGTTCTGAAGTTGGTAGTTAAAGAATTACATGTTAATTCCGTTATTTCTAAAGTTTATTGATGGCAAGAGTAAGAATGAGAAGGAGCCAACTATCTTTCCAAAAGGGTTTTGTATGTTCTACCCATGCTTCTATTTCTAATGCTCTTCTAAATGTTCCTCCTGTTCTTGGGCACTGTCAGAAATGGGACAGTTGGCTAGACAAATCTTAGGTGTGACCTACTTTTGAAAGACCTATTTTTATTTTAAGCTGCATTTTTAAGATAGTGATAAATGCTTTGTGACAGCTGAGCATTAATTTGTGTGGCAAAGACTCCATCCCAAAGATGCACAAAAAGACTAAGAATCTCTTAGGGTCCAGCATCCCATTAGATCCAGATTATCACAGGAGCTCGACTTCCATGTAGCCATCAAAATAAAAAACTGATTTTTCAGAAAACTTCAGATACTTTTTAAAAACCTGAACAAGTGCTAGATCTCCAGCATTTTTAAAACTCATCCTCACTTTTCAGAAGGGAAAAAGGAAGATACTCATATATATTTGCATCAACATACAGATGGGAGGATGCAGCCCACACAGGTGTCTGGTTCTACGTTTTGCTAATGAGATCTTGAGATAAATTTCTTATATTTGAAAATATTAAAACCCGTTTATGCACAGGTGGCAGCATTTTTGGTTTTGTTTTGTCATTCACTATATTCCTACATAGCCCAGAAATCAGGCTACAGCAAAAAGCTTTCTGCATAATCTGGGATCACCAGGGGTTTGCCATGTTTTACAGGAAATAAGGTCATCTTTATAAATTGTTCCTGCTAAGCACTTACCAAATAATACAAGTTGTTCTTTCTTTATTTTTCCCAAACAAAAAAAAATAAAGTGCTGAATTAATTTCCACAAACATAACAAACCTAATCTAATGGTTCTGCAGTTGGCCATCTGTTTCACAGATACGAATCTAACTGAATCTTCTGCTGACTGATAACTTTCAAAATTAAATTAAATTGTCAATGCTGACCCTGCTTCCAGCTTAGTTCCTCCTGCTTCCATTTAAAGGGTTGGGAGTGCTTTCTGTATCATGATCTATATGCCAATTAGATAGAAGACAACTGGTAATAGTTGAAGCTACACACTTGGCACCAGATCAAACTCAAAGGGGCAGAGAAGGGCAGTGTCCCCAGCTATGATGCAGCCTAAGGAAATATAGCAAAAAAGTTCCAGAGCACAGATGTTATAGCAAAAACTTTAGTTCCCCTTTCTCTAGTACAGTCTACATCACAAAGATCTTTTCAACCAAATGGACTCGTATATTTATGAGTAATTTAAAAAATACTCCCCCTAATGGAAAAGAGTCACCCTCTGTACCTAAGTTTAGTTTAGCACTATATATTTAAAAAAAAAAAAAAATCATCAGTATTTTTATCCCTAAAGCCCATTTACAGACATGCTAGCCAAGACCCCAGTTACCAGTTCACTGTCTTGAAGAATGATCCTCTGAACGATATAAGAGGAAAATTCTGCTTCTTCATTTCCCACTGACCTTAAGCCTTGCTGGAGAAGGAGGAAGGGGGATGCTTCCATCAAAGCCAGCTGGTGTGCACACTGCTGGAGGCAGGATGCTCATAGACTCAGTAAACGATCAGCCTGATCTGCAATGGCAAATCCTATGCTCCTAATTAGAGAGGTTCACTACAGTGACACCAGCCTATGTTTTCATTGATCTGGGAATTAAAATCAACGCTGTAGGGTTTTACTAGAAATTCTGACACTGAACTTTTAACATAACCTTCTACCAAAAAAAAAAAAAAAAATCCAGTAAAGTAAAATTTACAGCAGACTGGAATTAATAATTTAAAACTGTGTTTTATGGTTGATGAAGAAAATGATAGCACAGGCACAATTCCCACAAGCATAGGCGGTTTGGGCATCTCCGCCTGGGAGCTTCCTCACGTAGCCATGGGCCACTTGAAGGCCTTCTGTACCTTCCTGGGAAAACCATTCAAGTAAAAGAAATAATTTTTGCACCCCTCCTGAAGCTTTCTTCAGAAATATATATAGCACAATCCTTTAACAGAACTGTCACGAGGCAGATCAACTGTAGATTTCATCAATTTACAGCAGAGAGAGTTTTAACATAAAGATTTTTAATGGGAATTTCCAAGTCTTGAACTGCATGACCTACCAGGCTAAGACTCTGTTATCAGTTCCTTATGATCTCTGTTGATTCATCCCTTTTTAAAATGCAGATGGTTGAAATATTTCTATTGGTATTAATACTCCTTTAACAATTATATGGCAGCAAGGAGGTTGATCAAAAGACCTGCAAGCTCTGGAAAATTCAAAAAGCACAAGGCAATGACAGCAGAATATCCTCACAGGGGCCTCCATCAGTCCAATTTCAGTGTAATTCCATGCACACCTACAGAATCCCATTCTCTGTTTGATATCCTGCATATAGTTTCCCATTTGGTCCTGGTTTTGCCTGAACACCTACACCTAGGAAAGTGTTACTCCAGCAAACTTATGTTCCTTAAATTAGCTGAGTAAAAGGTTTAAAGAGCAGAAAAATTACATGGAATTGACAGGCAATAAACTCCTGTAACTAATCTTTGTGGTCATTTTACTGGGGTCCATAGATATCAAACATTTGACTTTTTTTTTTTTTTAACTTTGTAAACCCTTAGTTTTTCTTCAGACAAGAACATTCACTTTGATCTATGCTATAGATGTGGTCAAATGTTCCCACAGGATGTAGATGAAAGCCCATCTATGTATGAAACTAAGCATGGTTTAAAGTAGCATCAGATAAGAGTAGTGGCTTAGCTGCAGATAAAATCAGAGCAATTTACTAGTAATCATTCAGGAGGACAGAATCTACCAGCACAGAAACAAGGCTTAGGGACATCAGCAAAATCAGTTATTCTTTTTTGCCTGGAGCAAGGGTTGGAGGGATGTAGAACAAAGAGCATGTTGCTAGTTTAAAAAAGAAAAAAGAATAAAAGTGGCTTACGCATACATACAAAGTTTTGATTCAGAAATTAACCACAGAGATACTAATACTGGGAGGGGGAAATAATTAAAAAAAGAGCTATCAGGACTGGTTGCCTGTTTTCCTGCTCAAACACAACTAATATTTACAGCGTTCCTTGTCCAGTCCTTTGTCAACTACAGTTTAATCTGCATCATTTTAAAGCTTTAGAAATAAATTAGAAAAGGAAAAAAGAAAGTTGCAATAGCTGTTATAGCACTACGATGAGATTTTAGGTTACAGGCCATTTTTTTGCAAAAGGCAGGCTAAGAACACCATTTAAAACTTGGAATTATTGCAAATTAATTAAACTACAGGCAGATGGCTGAGTTGTGAATTAAAACTAAAATTACTATTAAAACAATCTAAAATAAAAAGGCAGCTCACCGTTTGGATTTGGGTTTTTTTTGTTTCTCTGGAGTTTTTATTTGTTTGTGTTTTGGTTTTTTGTTTTGAACAGTTGTGATTTCCCAGTAATGTCATTTTTGTGGTATTTGTTTTAACACCTCTGGCAATGCCTTTGTTGCAAGTTTTGTTTATGCAATCTCACAACAATTAGGATGTCATGAATTACTCATTTTTGTCTCTACTTCTATTTTGTCTCTACTTCTAGGATATTTCCACTCTAGGATAACTTCCCAGCTATCTCCTGCAGGTTTTCTCCTGAGCCTGTTAGGTTCTTGAAGAGCAAGACTGCTTGCCATCAGCCTTTCACTAGTGATTGCATCTGGCACTAGAACACTTGTGGCAGCCTCAGCAAAATGACAAATCATTCCAAGGAATAAAGGCTGGTGACACTGTGAGAATCAGGACAGATCCAGGCAACTGAAAATTAGTGTGTGTTTCTGGGCCAGTTCCATCACAGCTCAGCCACAGACATTGTTTTAAGGAGGTAAATGACACTTCTAGGCATGCACTAAAGGAGTGCAGGCTTGTCTCTATCAGAGCAATTCCAACACAAAGGCCAATAAAGAAAAAGAATCTCACTGAGCTATACAGGAGCTGACAAAGGCAGCAGCTGCTCTGCTTCACAGGGCAAATTAATATCTACAGTAGGCGTTGGGAAACATGGATCCTTACAGAAATTAGTGTCAGTTCATCCACTCCAGCCCCTATGCCATCTAGGAGATCCAAAGAAGAAACTAAGTGAATCAGAGCACAAATTAATTTTTAGAACATGAGAAGAAGTCCACAGGCTCATTCAGAAGAGCCATGCAGAGGTAGTTCTTAAGAGCATGGAGAAACAACAGGAACTAACATTTCCTGATAAGATAGTACAGTAGTGCCTTCAAAAGAAACAGATCTCTTTATTATGATTCAGATGTTCCTAGAGGATTTGAAGGATGGATGCATGTTTTGGCACGTGCCATTATGTCCTCAAACATAATTTTATTCACACATAAGGCAAAAATTTACTACTACAATACAGTTAACCAAAGAAATAATTATTGAGTATGAACTATCTTAAGCAATAACTGGTAAAAATTTGGATTATGTGAAAAACGATCAATCTTAGATATTGAGATAGTAAGCAGAATGAAAAAAACCCCAGGAGTCTGTGTGGTATAAAATGTGATATGCTGATGTGCAGTACTCTAAATCAGACTTAACCCTTCGCCATCGACTCATGAGCTTGTAAAGTCAAGCCACCCTCCAAAGGAGATGCTTTAGCACTTGCCTGCTGTATAAGGGGCAATATCTGTGCAGTTTTATATGCTAACATTTGTCCAGTGTTTTGCAAACCAATAATGCAGAAAATAAGCTCTTAGCAATACATTCTGAACTAAACATTTACAGATAATATATCTACATTTAGCACATCTGTTTCTGTATTTCTACATTATCAATTTTTCCTTTTTTTAGTATAACTAGTAGGAAACAACACATTATTCTGACAGTCTAAATGAGTTGGTGTTTGCAGTGTGATCCTTTATGTTTACTCTTTATAAACTATGATGTTTGACAATGCTTTGGTAAGGGATAAGGATAAGGGAGGGCTATGCACATTCTTCAAGGACACCTGCTTCACTCTGACGACATTTTATTTTCCCAACTCTCTGCAGATGCTTGTCTCAAAAAGCAAACATCCCAAAGGTCAGATTAGCAGCCTGATGTATCCATGAGCACAGCTAAGAACTGGCAGACCTCATAAAAGTACTGACTAGCCCTGAGACCAGTCCACCTCCAGGAAGGATTAAACACAATTAGCATCAGTAAAGCAGATGTCTAACAAAGTAATAAACCATAACTTTTGCACGGGGTTAAAAATTTCCCTCTCCTTTCCTATATTTAGGAAAGGATCCATGGCCCCCAAATGTATTAGATGCTGCTTTACACTATCTCAAGACTCCCTTATTCTCTAATCAGTCAATTCATTGGTAATCACTTGTCAGCAAAGAAAAAAAATCAACAAAAAAACCCCCAACACAACAAAAAAGCTGGTTGAGCAAATGTCAGAGACCATTAAATTAACCAGTCAAAGATCAGAAACGAACAGCTGACACCAAATTGAACCCAACACATGGCCCCATTCACATTATTGTTAAACACACGTAGCCAATAGCTCTGCTTTCAAAATTACATTAAAGGATCTTTATTTTATAAAATAAAAATGTTTGCTTTTGAATGGATAGTCAGCCTAACATTAAGCACCTTTACAAAAAATAACCTCTCATGCAGTTTGGATTAAAGGTACTGTTTTACCTCCTGAGTAAAACCTAAATTTATTAAGCATTTTCTCTTTAGCTCCAAGTGACCCTCAATATATTTCTGTGTACTTTTATCTGCACACAAAACGTATCATCTTACAAGGCAGTCTCCCAAGCACCCACCTAAGTCTATACTAAATTTCTTGCTTGCTTCGTAGAGTCAGGTTGGTTCTCTGCATGAGGAAACTGGTGATGTTTACAGTGGTACAGTGTTATCCTCTCATAAACTCCAGGCTTCAAAATAGATTTTCATGTACACATCTATGAAACAACAGTTGGAGGTACCACCTTAAACAGATATTCTAATGTTGAAGGGGCCACCGGTCCTCACCTGAGAAGCTACAGCTCCAAACCACTAAAGGGCTGAGAGTCACCACACACATCCCCCCCAGTAACACCTTGGAGGCCCCAAGGGAGGATTTGATCTCAGGTGCAAGGTCACAAGTCTCCTAAGGCCCCACAACTCTCAGGTGAAGATTGCCTGGGCTTAGCAGTACAGGTAAGTCCCAAAACGACCAACTGATTACAGCACTTTCACAGCTGCTTCTCCCAAAACAATGATTTCAGATTGTCCCATCAGCAGCCATTTCATCCTAGTCTCCCCCCAAGATCACACAGTTTTGCTGTGGACCTGAGTAGAAACAGGACTGGGCCCAGCAACTGATGACTCGAGAACAGAAAAAAAATCACACACCATGCAATATAAATGCATTAAAGAAAGTGAGAGGCCCGATGGCTTTCTCTCCTGGCAATAAAGGCCATTCTGTGCTGTTAATCAGTTAAGGGCAGGTTATAGAGATAGAGCTGGATGTGGACGTGAGAGCAGGGTTCCTAATTAAATATATCTATTCTCTCTGAACAAAGGAAAAAGCCAACCAGGCAATAGTTGCAATACTTTAAACATTGGGTGTTGAAATGTCAGGAAAAGAACCATATTTACAAAAGACTAAAGTTCCTAGAACGGCAGGTGTATTTCCTCTTATTCCTTGAAAAGAACTTTTTCAGCACTGAGTAAATCTTGTTACTTCTCTCTATGCCTGTCACTTCTCCCACAGCTTGTCTTATTTAGATAATAATTCTTAGACATGTTTATACTACACACCTCCAGGACAAGAGCTGCCACTTTATGTTTCAGCAGCACCTCATACAACAGGGTTGTGAGTTCAGCAAATTAATCCAGGCAATCTACTCAAGATTTAAATAACGTTTTTCAAAGGACATAAATTTGCCTCCTAAATCCACATTTAGCCACAGAAGAAAAATGGTTCTATAAAAGGTCAGAATAGACTAAGTCTTTCCCAGACATCTCATCCATAGAAATCCTGGTATCCTGTAGTGTAGATCCTCTCCTAATATAAATTTTCCACTGCAGTGTCTTAAACCAAAATCAAACAACAAATATTTCTACCTTCTGAATTCTAAAGCACATTTCACAGAGCTCAAGAGAACAAGGTAGCACCTGCATGGTTTTAGAAGCCTCTGCCAAAATCAAGCCAGAATTCAGGTTAAGCTGGTCTCTTCACATGCCCTGTACTGAATCCAGTGGTGTCAAATTCTCAGCCAAAGTTATCTACCAGGTCACTGAAAAGAAAACCTCCAAGATTTCTTATAAAAGGAAATAGCCCTTATGTCAAGTACTGGTTGACTGAGTGACTTTTACTCACATGTAAAATTTTTAAATTAGAATTAAGACAATGCCCTGGTAAGACTTCACCTGAAACATTCCACAAAGTTCTTGCCACCCATGTTCAAGGAGGAGGAATTCAGAGTAGAAGAAGATGACGTGGAAAAATTAAGAAGAAGTCTTGCGAAAGAAAACTCCAAGAATTAGGTTTGTATAAACTTCAGAGTAAGATATTCTTTGCCTAAGAACACTAGGGAAGAGGAGCAGAACAGCTGACAGACGTGTTGGCAACAAACCCCCAAATGCACATGAACAGGCTGTGTGTGTATCAGAGCAGATGAGGCTGGAGGAAAACTTGGGGACAGCTTTCCATGAAGAACAAGAGAACACAAGCCAATTAGTTTTAAGATTTCATATTCAAGAAAATGATGAAATCGTTGCATTAATCAGTACATTGAAACAGTAGAGTCTGACACTGATTAAAAAAATAAACCATCTATCTCACACACTATTAAATACCCTCTATCTGCATCTATCCCTCCATGATCTACAATAAGAGCAAGAGTTAGCACAAAACCACATACCGTTGGGAGTAAAAGAAATAATAAGGCTTTTAGAACACTGTATATAATTTTTCATCTTCCCTCAGTGTCCTATGAGGGAAGGAAGTAAATAAACTAAAATCAAGTTGCACTCCTAAAACACATACTGTACCAGAACAGGAATGCTTTTTGAAGGATCACCTACCTCAAATCCCTTTCCAGTCTGTTTATTGCCATAATCACAGAACAGAATTAAATGAGGCTCAAATCTCTACACCTGAATTCTAAATTAAGGCAGACAGATAAATCTGGAATATTTCAGAAACTCTAAGCCAAGCAACATATAGCGTCTACATACATTTTTAGATTTGTATTTCTGAAGCTCCTTATATAAGGATTTTTTAATTATATCTGCACTGGAATGTGACACATACAGTTTGTAACAAAACAGTTATAACATGTTCATTTACCTTGAGATATAAATATCTGAATATGCACTGTAAATCATTTTAATGTGATTAAAATTGTTTTCTAGTTCATTTGATTTCTGTAATGACATGAACTCCTTACTTAAAACAAAGAACTCTAACACAATTTTAGATATTCAACAGTTTTATAATATTTAAGTATCTATATATTGTACAGCAGAAATGCACACCGTGGTGGGTTGTCCCTGGCACGTGCATGCATACACAGTACCCGTATCTAGCAATTTAACTAAGTATGATACAAGTATTGTCATAAATGAACTAAGTATCTCTTAAAAAGTATGTTGGTTTCCCCCTTTGAAAGAGACCTTGTTTCAGTTCCTGCCTGTGGTGACTAGAAGACTGTTGTATTTTGATGTTTTTACAGAGAATACTCATATGCCCACAATTATCCTTATTTTTCTGGTTAGGATGTCAAGGAAACAGATTTTTCTTTCTCTTGGCCAACTCAACAGCTCTTGTTTCCTTTGCACTGATCTTTCATAAATGATTCCACTACTGTGTACAACATTCTGGATGAGGCTTCTCCTGCCTCTCGGTAGCTTCACTGCTTTCACACCTCCTTATCTCTACTGAATATCTGTCAGGAATAAGTTTGCCTTCTGCACAGCCCTGTGAGCTGCAGTTCACAGTTGTGTTGCCTCTCTTGACTGATCCTCAGAAAAAAAGATGTGTGTGCCCTTTTAACACACTGTACAGGCTTCTGTGTCAAAAGAACATTTCCCTAACTGTGATTAAACAGAAGTGTGGGAAATGTGTGATTATATGCAATAGTATTTTTCAGACATATCCTAACCTATGAAACACAGAATTGTACTTTGCTATTTCTTTTAATCTTTGTAGAGTGCCAGCAACTAAGCCTTCGATCTAGACATCTAACAGCTGGCTGAGGTTCCACACTTCTTGGCTTGGAAAAGCTCAGTAACAGGCTGTGATCCGGTTCCAACATCAAGGCAATATCAGCTGCAAGATAATGCTATGACGATTCAGATAAACTGCTTATAAAGTCACTAATATAGATGGCAAAAGCTTAGGGAACTGCAGGAATTCTTTCCCTTACTTAATGAAAAGTATTGCTAAGTCAGCTAGCCTATCAAATCATAACTTTTTGCAAATCTCTTATCAGCCCAGTCAATTCTTCTGTTGCAGTTTTTAAGCTAAGCTCTTGAAAATCTCTTCCAGAATGAAGTGTTTCTTCCAAATAAGTGTGTTCCCTTTGCTGTATGCTACACATCAGCCCAGAAGGCACATAGAGATAAGAGCATTAAAGGGAAATGTTTAATAGAAGGAGAAGTCATGTGTAAACCAGGACAGAAATTTTATACATAGTGATAAACCTTTTAACGCTCTCTTCACAGAGAACATTTTGAATTAACTCGCCATTTTGCTTTTTTTTTTTTTGGTCAGAATATTTTTAAAAGTCCAGTGCTTTACTCAACTTATGGCCCATTAACTTCTGCAAAACTCAGGTTTTGGTACTGGACTGGTTGGCACCATTCACCTCCTGGCACACATTCAGGGTGGGGCTGAGCAGGAGGCATCCCTTCTTTCCCATCCAATATGGAATAGAATCTTCCACTGTCCATGGGATGAAGACATGGCTCTGCACCTCCTGACCTTCAGCAGGAGCAATTTTCCCACCCCTTGCATCTCAGGGTCTTCGTGCAGGGCAAGGATGGGAATACCATCCTTGCTTGAAACCTCCATCTCTCTCAGCCCTCATGCTTGAGCAAATGCAAATACTCCTCACACTGCTACCTTTGCAATCAGGATGAGATTTTGGCTGGATGTAGATGAAGGTACATCTACTGTCTGCTGCCATGGAAACGACAATCTG
The DNA here is from genome assembly GCF_001715985.3 of Manacus vitellinus. NCBI lineage: Eukaryota > Metazoa > Chordata > Aves > Passeriformes > Pipridae > Manacus > Manacus vitellinus. The sequence goes on from NW_021940711.1 coordinate 2,893,910, forward strand.
GTCCTGCTCACAAGTTACAGGTGCCTATATACAAAGTGCTCATGCAAAGATATGCACATTTCTTTTCTCTCGTGTTATTCAACATGTTAAAATCAAAACAGAAAATAATTATAGGGAGAGAAAAGTCAAAACAGAATTATATCTGCTTAATAGTAAGCACCACTCAAATTTTATAAACTGAAAAGAAAAAGAATAAAGGTAACAGAGAAAGCTAAGCAGCCTTCAGTTCAGTTTTCTCCAGCTCTGTATAACCCATAAATCTAATCCCAAATGAGAAAAGATAAAAGCTACTCTCTTCCTAAAAAAAAAAAAAAGCTACAAATAAACTTAAAAAAGGTTTACCTTAAATAAAATCCTAACAATTTGTTTGTGCATCTGAAAACTGGTTTTCAATCACCACTGTTTATGGCACATTTCACAATAAAATGTTACAGCTCCTGCTGACACTACTGTGGCTCTTCAGTCAAGTTTCTTTTACTCCATCTAAAGAAACAAAACTTTCCATATAGCCTTATCCTGGGGTCATTTATTACTCCGTGTTGGACCCAGAATGTTTCTTCTTGAGAAGACATACATACATTTTCATTCATTAGTTGCTTGTAGGTTCAAAAAAAACCAAACAAAACCACCAGACAAAAAAACCCTACACCCCAAAACACAAAAGAAAACCCACCTTGGAAAGGTTATCTACTACCAGTTATATACAGATAGGGTAGTTAACGTGTTTCTACTGATGCAATAGTAGGAAAAACCTTGTAAAAGGTTGTATACACATGCTACAAGGCTGGGGGGTTGTAGGATGTCTTCAGGACAATTTGAATCTGGCATAAAGAAAAAGGATCATATGCTTTTTACAACCTTCAATCATCACAAAACCAATACCTTACCCCTTGAGAATTCTCAAAGCCATAAAACACTGAGTGGGAACGATCCTTGTTTTGATTACATTAAAAAAAGGTGTTTGTATAAGGTGTGTGGATGACTCATAACAGGTAAACAAAAAAAAAAAAAAAAAGAGGAAGGATTTACATTCTATGTTGAAATTTTGTTTTGCTGGTCTCCAATGTAAAATGGAAAGAAAATCAGAAATAAACATTAGTTTTTAAAAGCCCAGGAATAAGGAACTCTGGGGTCAAAAGAAGTAGGTTATCAGGCATGCACAAGTCACTCAACATGAATAGGAGCAAGCTAACAATTCATTTTCTTCCAAGAGTTGGCAATACCTTAGAAAGCTTTTTTTTTTTTTTTTTTTTTTTTTTTGCTGGGCCTGCTATCTTGGTTACTGTCTGAGTAAAGCAACCTTGCAGGTAATTCAAGATGACAAGCTGGCATCTGAATAGATTGTATAGTAAGTAGTATGTGATAAAAATTAAGCTACCATCCCCCAAAATTATTCAAGGGCAATATTTTGAGTTTCAGCAGAATTAGATACTGATTTCTACATTTCACTCTTATGGCAACATCACAGCTTTTACAAACTTAACTAAGTCTTGCAGGATCTGATATTTGGGGGCAAAGAGATTTATCCCTGGTTGCCTGAAAAGCCCTATATTACAAATCTGAAAAAAAAGCCTAAGCTTCCACACTCTGAATCTTATGCTTTCAACCACAAACTGAATCTTGCCATCACCATCCAAAACCCTCCACAGAATGTATTTGGTTATTTTTGGCATACCTGGCCATGATCAGCTCACCTTAAGCTATTGCTGGCAAGTATTTTTTTTTTCTTACTTCCACAGAAACATCACTGGACCAAAGGAAAGAGAAGGAGGGAAAGCAGAAGGGCAACATCAGATATATTTATTGTGACACTCACTTCGCTTAAGATTCTTTTTAAATTATTATTTTTATATCTATATCTATATATTATAAAGCTGGCTTTCTTTGATGTACTTTATCACTGCAGACCAGCCAAGGCTCAAGGAAGAGCTCTGCAAAAAGCTGAGCTCATCTGAGGGTTTTAGGCAGAGCCCTGCCAGGCCCCCTGAGCCTGAGCACCCACAGCTCTCCCTGTCCCAGCACCCAGCAAACCACAGCAGGCAGGAGGCAGCCCCACAAGGGTAATCTCTCTGATTCCCTAATTGCAAGAGGCAATATATAAATATCTGCTGGTTGACAGGCAGAGGGGGGCAGGAGTAAATTATGGGGTAAAGGATTTTATCCTTCTCTCTTCCTGCCCAAGGAGTGGGTGAATCCAGCAGTTTTCTTCCACTCTGAGCATTACTTGGATTTCTCATCTCACATCTCTTTTTCTCTGCTTGATTCCATAAGCTCAGTTCTTGCCAGTGTTCACTGCTTGCAAAGTCCACTGGGGGCTGAGTTTGAAAGCCAGTGTATATACGGAGACCTCGTAATACACCTGCGTACATAAGCTCTTTCTACTTCGTCGAGGGCTCTTTGCATATGAAAAGGGAGAAAGGACTCACTTTAACCTCCCTCCCAAAATACTTGGCTTCGGCTGGAACCAGGCTTGGGCAACCCCCACACAGAGCTGCCAGCTTCCACTGCCAGCTCACAAATTCATTATTGCAGGGGCTACTCATGCGTGAAATATCCGAAACTATCTGATCCCACGTGAAGGGCTGCCGTTGGATCCAGAACTGAATACTCCTTCGCTAACGTGTTTATCACCTCATTCCTTCCCAGGAAAGTATGTAAAAACAGAGATTGTTAAATTACTAGTCGCACTATAAATTTCATTGATTGCAGACCCTGATAGGAAGAGGTGCTGGAAACCTTTAACTCCCACATGGATTTCAACAGAATTTTCACACATAAAGGCTACAGGATTAGACCTGAAGCAAATCTTTAGTTTTTATTATGAATTTCTCAGGAAAATAAATCTTTCCTCTAAAAACTGCATAGAAATGTAATTTTCTTTGTTTAAATAATCTGCCAGAGAGACAGAGAAAACACATTTAAAGCTATCTCAGACAGCCACTGCCTTGAGATGCTTTACATCAAATAGCCTTTAAAAAAAAAGCTGCTAATGAGAAGTCTCTCTAAGTTTTGATCATAGTTTATAGCTTGGTATGGGCACTAATTCAAGCAGACAGGCAGATGTGTGGGTTTCCTGAGCTCATTTATGCTGGAGGAATAGAGCAGCCACACACTTTATACTTACAGGGTGCAGTGGGTTTTTTTACTTTTCAGGAAAGGAAAAGGGGGGTAAAAAATGGGGGAGGGGCATAATTTAGAAACAAAAGCTGTTGAGCAAACAAAACTCCAGCCGACAAAATTATTCCAGCAAAACTGAAAGAGAGAAAACTGCTTCCAAGGAGAAAACGTGCAGTAAGACAATAAATAAAGGAAGGTGAGGGGAAAGAGCTACACACATAACCGATGTTTTCTGTTCTTACTTTTAAATTAGCTTAACTACAGAGATCAGACAACACGCAAACTGACCTAAAACAGTCCAAAAGATGAATTAGTGAGTAACAAATCCAGCTGCGACTGTGCAGTAAAACAGCATCCGCTTGCAGAGCACATCGGTCCAGCATCAGCCCTGCCAGCCCAGGTATTTATTCACCTCATCCGGACCAAAGCTCCCGTTTGCCAACGACAACCGTGGCAAGGATAAATCTTCCTCAACCAGCGGGTTATTCCCGAGGTCCTTACCAGCTTCATGGTGCTGTTGTTCTGCTCCCAGCGCCACAGCATCAGGCTCATGGTCCGGCCGGCACCTGCCGCCCCGGGGCTACCCCGCAGTGTGCGGGGGTCCGGCCATCCCGGGGCTAGCCCGCAGTGTGCGGGGGTCCGGCCATCCCGGGGCTAGCCCGCAGTGTGCGGGGGTCCGGCCATCCCGGGGCTAGCCCGCAGTGTGCGGGGGTCCGGCCATCCCGGGGCTGGGGCCAGGGGCACGGCGGGGCCGGCGGGTCCCTCCGCCCCGCCTCGGGGGAGGATCCTCTTAACCCCTTCGGGGAGGGGGGGTTTGTGCGCGTCCCCCAGAGGGAAAACGGGGAGAGAGGGGAATTAAGGGAAAACATCGCCAAGAAACGTTTGAAAACTAACCGAGCGCCAACGCGAGTTTTAGGATGATACTTAAGGGTATCAGGCACATCTTAAAGCACAACTGGAAATTGCTCCCCATTTTGACAAGCTGACTGTTAAAAGCTCAGGTTCTAAAGCTGCCTTGTTCTATAATTTTTTATTTATTTCTATAATTTTTTTTGGTGCAATCTGGGCTGCTCCCACGCAGACTTGGGTTTATACTTAAGCCTGATGGGGTGGGAAAGGACTAGGCTTGTCCCTAGTGAAAGAGGAGAATATTCTGCCTTAAAAATGATTCAACAGGTGGAACATCACAGGTCAGCTTAATGAGCATAAACAAGAGAATAGTAAGAGTGTTTCTAATAATTAGTAAGAGTATTTTTCATATCCAGAAGAGCAGTACTTAATGGTAATCAATATCACAGTTTGCCACGTTATATTTAAGGTACAGCTATTAAATATCTTCGTAAATGCCAGCCTATTCCATTGCTGCTCTCTTGGGTCCTTCTGAAATCTCTCCTCTGTTGCTCTGAAGCACCTTGCCCAGTGTAGCAGTCTAGACAAGATACTCAGCTGTGGGAAGATTCATGCCTGCTCTTGCCCAAGGTCCTATGAAATCACCAGTGGGAGCCACGCACTTGGCTGTTGCTCCTCACCCTTCTGCTCTGGAGAAGATGCTATACCTGATAAATGAGGGGCCCCACAGGGGACAAGGAGGCCACAGCAGCTCCAGCAGCAGCTCCATGCACCCCAGCAGCTCTCTAAGCCTGGGCTTGGGGGGTGGTTTCTTTGGCGGCTTCGGTTTTGCCAGGCCAGGGAAACAAGGGGAATTAAAACACATTTAAAGGAATTCCCCAGGCCACCCTTCTCACGCCCTCTCTCTGAATATAAATTTTCAGTCACATAAAGATAACTTCGCTGGCTGCAGGAGGGGAGGCAAGAAATGACCGCAGGCATAACTCATGGCTAACAGACCTGGAACCCATGAGCAGCTTGGCATTATTTTCTAATTGTTAAATCCTTCAATAATCCAGTAAAGAGATACTGAACCATTTTAAAAGGACCAACTTTTACCCAAACTGATCCCTGTCTTAGCTAAAAATTGCCCTATTGTATGATTTTACCAGCTGTTTCACGCATCCGTTCAGTATGATGTTGAAGAAATACTAGAATAAATCAGTAAATAGATATTTGAAATTCTGCATATACCCTTTTTGATTAAAAAACCCCACATGTATCTTTTCACTGAAGTCTTTTCCCTAACAGTTATGCTTCTGTGACTTGGATTTCATTCCTTGAGTCTGTAATTGTTCTCCTGTTCTAATTTATTATTTTAAGTGGTAAAGAAGAAGGAATAATTATTGAAACAATCATATTTCTTCACTGTAAAAAGAATTTCCCTACCAATTTTGGTAGCTTGAATAGCTACAGATAGAGAAAGAGCTGCATGTTGAAAGCATTTTAAGACTTTATGCATACAGGTTACCTTTGAACCATAGAAATAAAATTTTAATCCCTTCTTGAGAATAAAGAACTCTTGTTCTTTCCCTTCAGACCAACGTGGACCAAAGCCCTAGCACAGTCAAATCTTCCCAGTCAGCCCTCTACGTAAGCAAGTACCCTGCTGAAAGGTCATTCCTACAACATTCAAAAGAGGAGAAGGTCACAGCCCATTTGAGGGCTTGAACATAAGATGTATGGTCCTCAGGAGGGTCACAGGCTGAGACAATAACCTGCTGACAGACTCATGAATGAGTGAATGAATGTGTGCACTGGGAGGGAGAAGCCTGGGTGTGACGCCAGAAGGATTTTCTAAGAGCATCTTACCAGCACCTTGGAGGAGCTGCCAGTGCCTGCAGTGCATGTTCCTTGCTGAGCTTAAGTTTGTCCCTTCCCTGCTGCTGATGCAGTGGGAGCACCACAAGGGCTTCCCATCAACCTGCTAGCATCTGGCTAAATATCCTGACTCAAAGATTGCATTCTGCTTCCAAAAAACACACCGACTTCAGGCAAAAAAGCAAGGGAGCTGAGACACAGGGAGCTTTACACTTGCAGGATTACGGCCCGTACAAAGGGCCAAGACAACCCACAGCATAAGTCAGCCTCAGACACCTCCTAAGCCTCTTAAAAGGTTGTTGATGATCTGCTCTGCCAGTTTGAGCTGCCAAATGTTTTCGTTCAACACTCAACATGGTGCCAAAATCAGGGATTGCAAGAAACAAAGGAGAGGTCTCAGAAAATGGAAGGTTCTTGTCTACGATCACAAGGAAAACTCCATTTTTGGGGCCCAGGGAACAGGGTAGAGCCAAAGTGCCCCTGCTACAAACAGGCAGATTAAAAGACCAGACATGGATGGAAGGACTCTTCAGCCAACCAGTCTTGTTTCTTGGAATACAGTTTGCTGTCTGTTTTTACATTAACTGAAGTGTTAATGTAATACTCAGATTAGAGTATTTTCTCATTTTATCCTTTATGGGCCAGCTAAACGTGATGAACACGGACAGAGACACTTGCATGTAATCAGCCTGAAATACTAATAAAGCAAAGCTCCTGAGGTTAAAGCATAAGCTCTGTGCCTCCCAATCACTTTTTAAGCTAATTAATATCCTTAACTAAAATCTGTGTTGCTTTTAGACACTTTTATTTAATGGATTTTCCTAAGCCAGCCTTGATTTGGGATGAAGATCCCCTGAGTTGCCAGGTGTAACCGGAATTTATTTCTTCCATTAAAAAGTAAGACTTTGGAACTGCCTTTCATCCTCCTATCTGTCTGTTAGGCTCCCACAACAGAGTGAAAGAGATAAGATTGGGATTGAAGCTGGTAAAATCCCTGCATGACCTCTTGCCCCCTGGCAGCATCACGGCGGGAGTTCCTCCGCAATTGCTGTGCTGACAGATCCAGGAGATGCCTTTCCCATACAATGCCCAATTTCAAAAGGGAACAAGGACTAGATACTTGCTTGTATTTGAATTCTTTAATGATAAAGCATCCAAGCTCTCTAAGGCTTTATTATGAACTTCAACAGCATGTACATGATGGCATGGGGTCAATATTAAGTTGAACCTTCAGGAAAGAACATTATTTACAGCCCTAATGGGCATCTAAACTTCCCCATTAAAGTGCTGAACAATATGCTTGTTATTCACCAGTGAGTCTTCAATGACAGATAAACATGTGTCCCAAGCAAAGCCCATGCTCTAATGAGACATCACTCCAGTTCCCAACGCCTTCCAAATAAAACTGTTTGAAAAACAGGAGGAAACAGGTGTTGGAGACATTATGAATGAACTCAGTGCACACAGACATTGTCTGTGCAACATTTACTATAAAGAAAGGTTGGGGAAATCCGTTCACTAATAATTCATTGTTTGCCTATGAAAAATATGTGTGCTAACAGCTTGCTCCACAGTCATTAAACAAAGTCACGCTCTTGTACTTACCCAGTACTTTTGCTTTTTAATGCACATTTTATGTTTTTTATTTGGAAAAGAAAGCATATTAGAAAATTTTATTAATGCTTCTCAATGCATTTTGGTCAGAAAGACTAAAATTTTCTGTTCTCTGAAAGCTGGATTTTTATTTATTTTTACTATACGCCAATAACTGCATAGGTCTTCCTTTCATGCTTTACGAAATGGAAATATCTACAATTTAAAATCTTGAATTCTTAGAAATCTTGAAGTTGTCAATAACAATATTTTGCTAAGCATGATGTGGGAGAGAAGCCTAGCTCACAGAATCATAACAGATGTCAAACAACAACTTTCATTCCAAAAAAGCCCTCAAAATGGTGTTGAACAGCAACCTTTGATTTCAGCATTTTCTAAACCAGCAGATAAGATGCCTCGTATTGAGTAGTGTTAGGGAACCCAATGAAGGAGCTACCCACAGGTTAATCTTGATTGTCAGCAGTGGCTGGGAGGTCCTGGAGGACAGAGACAGCTTGTGCTGGGTACCAGTTCCAAGAAAATGAGATGGCCTTGATAGTCAAAGACACAACCTCCCACCAGTCCCAGAGAGAAGTATAAAATGGGAGATAGAAACTCAGTTAACCAACAGCTGAGGCAGACAGTATTATTACTGGCAAATGAGCATCCTTCTCTGGAAAACATGCCTTGTTAAACTGGATTTTCCACTGAGTTCACAGAAACTTGTGAAAGCGATAACGCAGATCTGCTTCTGTGAGGAGGCTCTTAACAAAGCAACCTGGTAAAAATCAGATGGACTGAAAAGGAGTTAACTGGTATAAAAATACAGGATAACTAGGAAATTGTCATTAAGAAAATAAGCAGCTTGACTGTGTTTCACAGGAATCATTTTCAGCCTTACTTTTCTGAGCAAGCCCTAGGAGGGGGCATGAAGCAGCTACGAAATTCGCTGGTGACACATCAGTAATGGGAGAAGTAAATGATGAAAAATAATAAGATCAAAGTTAAAGAAACTCATATATGCTGACTAGAACCATGAAAAGATGTTTCAAAACAGAAAATGAAATCTTGTAACAAAAGCAACTAAGAATGTCACAGAGCAAAGGACTCTCCATGAATGCAGTGCATCTGGAAAGAGCATCACAGACATGACGTGCCATCAGGATGCTGGGGTTTGTGCTATGGTTAGAAGGGTGATGCAATACTTGTACATAAGAACAGGTGGTTATCAAATAAGAATAGGATTTATCACCTGCTGGCTTTAATGCTGTTTGTGTAATAGTTTAATGGTTTTACCCTTTGGAGAGGCTTCAGAGAAGACCCGCAAGACTGACTCATGGACTGAAAAATGCAGATCACAAGACAACTCAAAAAGCTCCATTTCATTTGTCAGAAAAGAGTAAGGGCAAATATGATGAGATCATAACATGAACTAATTAAAAAATGAAAGCAGTTCAGCAGAAGTCATGTGGACTGTTTTATGGAGGAAGCAGAGTGAATTATCACATTTATTGTTGTCTCACTTTATCATCAAAGGTTGTTTCTAAGTTCCCTGTGGAAGTGTATCAGTCAGCTGTTACTGCCAACCTTGAATCTATACTATCACCTGGCTCCTCCCAGCAACCCAATGCAACATACAACAATCTTCAGATATTCAAAAGAATAGAAAAGTAGTGGAAAGCTTCCCGTTCTCCATTCCACACTGCTTGTATTCAAAAGTGCACGTTGAAAGAGGGGGGGTCTGGGAGATTTTTTTAAAATACTAATTTCTTGATTCAGAACACAATGTATTGGGGGGGAAAAAGCTGTTAACAAAGTAACAATAATAACAGTACACTGCCTATCCACTGGTTAAGCAATGCTAACATTATTAACTGGGCCACTCAGTCTATAGAGAGCAGTAAGTTCCCATTGTGGTCAGAGGGACCTGTGTGCCCAAGTGGTCACTAAAGGAGCCTCTTCCAACCACCCTCACCCCACAGCCCTAGCTTGCAACACTCCCTCTCTTCAGCTCACTGCCCAAGAGCACAAGCAAAGACAGGGCTTACGACAGGAATTGTGTACTTTAGAAGTTTCCAGACAGAATATTTTGTTCACAACATACATGCTGTAATACCACTCATGCAATTATATCTCAGTGAGGATCCAGTGGGGCCCTGCCTGAGCTGGGGACGTAAACAAGCAATTCAGTTTTACTCACCGTTGCCAGGTATATGAGAAAAAAGCAGAAACCCCCTTACTCAAGCACTAATATCACCAAACATATTATGCTACTAAAATACCACTCACTATTCATCCTTTACACCCTTTAATCAGGGCAGTTAGTTGTTTCCTCACTACAGCAAATGATAAAAAATGAAGTGAGAAATTATTAAAAGTAACTTTCTTGCTAGCTTTGGTCATAGCCCAACATCACTAGAGAAGCACTGACACTGAAAAATAAAATTATTAGAAACTGATCTCAGAAAGGTCTGAATAGGACAATAATCCAGGGGTCAGCTTTGCCTGGGAAACCTATGGATCCTCCTCCAAAAATCGTAGGGCAGTGTTGTCTTTGGATTACAACTTTCTGAATGTAATCCCAGCCCACACTCCCAGCTCTGTGGCCTGACTTGCCCTGCACCCAGTTTCCCAAGATGTAAAAGAGCACAGAATAATTATCAAGTTTGGTGAGCTTTCAACAATTGAAGGAATAGGATGCTGATGAATGGTATTGAAGGCAGCTTCTCCAAAGACATTGTTCTACAGGCAATATGAGGCACCAAAGATCTTTAGATCTCCAAATTTACATGTCTTTTTATAAGCCATAGGCACCATACATCCACACACAGAGCCTTATTCTACTGGCCAAAATAAAGAGACCAAGGACCTCTCCTCCTCTTCCTCCTCTGTGTGGTCACCTCTGAAGGCCAAAGATCTGTCTGTGGAAAGAGGGCTTACTTACACAGGATTAAAGAACTTTTGTGGCCACTTGAACTAAAACTCAGCAGTGAAACTGTATTAGTCAAAAAAGAAAGACATAACTATCACATACTCCAAAAAAAGCAAGTGGGAAATCAGAGTATTAGCGAAGAACAACATCGTTTAAGCTTTTTGCCTTTTCACAAATGCAATGAAACCTCTGCTTTCCTTCTCAGATAAGCAATGGCAGAAGAAAAAATAAGCCGATACTTCTAAAGGTACTGATAGCATTTGTGAAGAGAACCTTGTCCAGCTGCAAAGACAGAGCTACCAGCTGCTTTATGCTCAGTCATGTCCATGACAAATCATTCTGTATACAATCAACAGCTAGAGATGAACACACCATGGAGTGCTACTGTGCACAGAAAGTCATTTAGCAACTAAGAACCCTCTTCAATCAGCTTTTTCCCCCAGGAGATAACACTCAATAAAACCTGGATGGAAACATCCCCTTTTAAAGTCTAAAAACTATTGGCAAACATTTCTGTAGAAAAAAATAACATTGGCATCAAACAAAAATACATTGACTTACTATATTTGAGACTAATTCTTGATTCATATTAATAGGCAGACTAAAATATAGACAGAAAAGTGTTATTTGCTCTGTTTCTGCTGAGTCTTTGCCAAGTGCCCTTAACACCAACAATAATTTATAATTAACTAAGCAATCCTTCTTAAGTGGATGCACAACAGTATGAAAAAGTGATTCAATTAGAGTCTGTAGATAAAGCTGCTCAGTACTAACAAAGCATCCCTCACCATAACTTCTGAAACCTGTCCCATGAAAGAATGCACACTAAGATTTAATTAAAAATAGCTGTTACTCCTAGCCTTGATTAGCTATCTGGAACACTTGATAATAACTAGCATCCACCAGTTCCTCTTGCCAAAATCTTTCCCTTTATATTTCACCCTCAACTTAAATGAAGTGGTTGCTAACTCCAGAGCACAAAATTATGTGAACCAAACAGCCTATACAGTAGATTCCAGTAGAAATTTATATTATGAAATTATGTATGCATACATATATAGAAATACTTAAATGTACAATGACTCGTAAAGTCTAAAAGGCTGCATTTATTAGGGGTGACCTAATTGTGGCCTTACAGGACCTGATGGGAGCCTACAGAAAGACAGAGAGGAAGTTTTTACAAGAACATGGAGTGACAGGACAAGAGGGAATGGATTCAAACTGAAACAGAGTAGGTTTAGACACATCAGAAATAACTGGACACGTGGAAACAGAGGAAAAACCCTGGTCCTGTGCTAGGGATGCTCAAATTGCTAACAAGGCTCTCCTGGATAAATTTACACTTCACTGAGTAGCCCAGCCAAAAAGCATTTTTAGAAGTTCCCATAAGTGTTCTGTACCCTCAGTGAACCTTTAACCTGAGCTTAGAAAACTAGACTATAGTGAGAAACTGAGAAACACATTATTTGGTTTGTGTGTTTTGGGGGGTTTTTTGTTTGTTTTAATACAGGGAATACTGTTGTGAAAAACACTATTACTTGGTATGATCATACATAGCAGAAATTATTTCTTCTTCTTCTGCATACCCAGAGTCTTCAGAGTTGAATGTACCGATTTTTCCTCTTTTCACAGAGTAACACTTGTGCATGTCATGGAGGAATGGCAGACTGAAGCCAGAATAGCACTAATTTTGACATTACAAAACAAAGATATAAGGAATTAAATAATTAGAGCCTTAATGAAAGAGCACAATGCGTGTCTCCTTTGATAATCTCTTGAACTCTCTAAAGATAAAAGCAGGGTTGAAATGTGCATACAAGATGTGCAATAACAGAGTTTCAAAGCACACTGAAGCACACTGTAGTGTACCATTCCATATTACTGTAATATCTTAAAAGATTAGCCTGTTGAAGCAAAAACTTCTCTAGTTCTCTGGGCTACTTCTACCCTTTTGTGTCTTTCTTCCAGCTGCTTTCCTCTCACCTCCTCTGCTGCACTACTGTTTGATAATAGCAGAAGTAACAAGGAATTAGTACTAATTCCACGTATTTCCCTGCTCTTCAAGGTCATTTTTTGGAAAAAAAATAATAAATCATAAATTAAGTCCATTACTGGAAAACAAATTTTGCCAGAAATTTGCCTGCTTTTATTTATTTCTTTTTTAATATTTGAAATTATCCTTGCCACTTGCTTTCAACTTTTATCTCAATTCTCATCCTGTCATATCATCAATCTTATCAACTAAGGGGGGGAGGAATCAAGATCCATTCAAGCTTAAAAGAGTTTGCAGCAGATTAGAAGGCAATGAAAGACATTCATTAGCTACTCTGTCCCTGTACACTGAAATGGAGGACTGAAACAGAAATGTTAATGACAATGAAAGACAGGAAGATGCTGATATTTATCATGAAAGAGTGCTCTAGGCTGTATGAAACAGAAATGCAAATTCTTATTCATGATGCTGGATGCATTGAGCCAAATCTCAACATATTCCTACTACTTTAAAAGAGAGATTTCTCTAAAGGGTAAAGGAAGGATGAGCTGCCTAGGCAGGGGTCCTGAAAACTAGTTTTATCTAAGAAAACCTTTTCTAGTCCCTGAAGTTGATACCTCATTAATGCTTCTGGTCTTCTAAAGGGATTATCACTTGCTTGAAAATAAACACAAAAACTCAACTACAAACTTGGTTTATATTTTTGATGGATTAGTAAAATAGCACAGAGCTATGAATACAGGTTTTTAATTTAATCTTATTCTTCCATATATTATCATCATTAAGGATTACTTCCATGGCTTACTGCCTGGCATTGTTATTTTTTTGTATCTCAAAATATGATAAAGTGTATAAACAGAAAAAAGCTACAGCATCCCCATTATAAACAACCAATATTTTGCTGATTTCACTTTATATTGCAGTAATGAATAGAGCACATCCTCATCCCATGAATGTCAAAACCAGTCTTACTGCAATTCAAGTCTCTCTAAGAGGAGCTGGTCTATATTTTCATGATGGTGGCAAAGAAGTGCAGGTTACCCTAATTAGCTCCCCACACTGGCCAAATTTAGACTATGACCTGCAGTCCAGTCTGATTTGAGCACAATAATTAGCCTTTACTAAGTTAACTTGAGATGCTTCTCTAAGAACATAACTGTTTAAGTGAATCCCAGACAAAATGCTGATGTTAATAGGTTTTCAGTTATGAAGTCGTATTAGAATACAGGGCAACTTTCTCCCCCAAACTGAACCATTTCATGTTACTTGTGTGTCTAATTAGCTTATATATTAGTACTAAAAATTATTGCTGGCCTGTTCTCAATGTACCTTTTAGCCATTATATGGCCAAAAAAAAAAGGAAAAATCCAATTAAGATACAGGCAAAGAAGAGTCAGATCCTATGTAAGTTTGACCATGTAATTTAGCATTTCACATACATATTCAACTTGTGTAACTAGCAACGACATAAGCTGCAAGATATAAAAGAATCATACCTGTTTCATTACATGAAATTAAACATTTCTTATTTTTATTAAGAATTCTTGCACTGCTGTCAGGCCATGCCCCCAAAGAGGAGATTCTAATACTACTTTTAAGCTAATTAACAGATTTTAAAATAGTGTCAAACTATGCTTCAAATATCCTAAAATGTGCTAGTTGTGAGCATAATGTTATTTTCAGAGGCAACCAGCCTCTGAAAACAAGATTAGTTTCCAAGCCCTACTCTTGCTACACAGAGTTCAAATCATCGACCAAGGAAAAAAAAAAAAGACAACTTGCTGCTGCTACTATTACAACACTTCACTAGTGTGAGTAGCAAAAATAAGCAGACCTGAGAACAAGCTATTATTAGTTTTCCTCTGCAGATAAATATTATTAATGCTGCTTGGTTTACTCTCCAAGCTCTTGGCCCAAAAGAAGCAGCATTCCACTGACCTTTGCTCTGCAATGCAAACCACCACCACAGAGACCATTCACAGAATGTGCTGAGCTGGAAGGGACCCACAAGGATCATCAAATCCAACTCTTAGGATGCACAGGACCATCCCAAAGAGTCACAACGTGTGCCTGAGAGTGGCATCCAAATGCTTCTGGAGCTCTGCCAGCCTTGGTGCTCTGACCACCACCCTGGGGAGCCTGTTCAGTGCCCAACCACTCCCTGGGCAAGAACCTTTTTCTAACATCCAACCTAAACCAGTGTAACCATTGCAGCAGATTACAGCACAGCTCTCCCAAACCCAGAGCTATGTGGGAAGCATTTCTGAAAACTGCACCACAGCATTACCAAGGACTGGGAAACCTCGAGGCTTGGTTCATCAAAGTCCCAAGAAGGGGAATGAGAGGAGGAGGGAAGAGAGCTTGCTAAAAAGAGATACCTGCCTCAGGATGCCTTCCAATTATATGGTTTGGAAATGCATTGTACTTCCCTCATAGGCACAGAACATCCCTGAACAATAAAAAGCGAGGGACCTCTTTGGCTAAATTGAACAGTGCAGGTAAGATTGCACAGGCTGGGGAACCGAGCCATTGTTCTACATCTGAAACATTCAATCTGATACTGTTCCCTTATGAAGGTTCATTAAGGGGTTTTAAATCTAAAGGGCAAGCACAACAAAAGTGTCCTTAAATAAGTTCGTTTCAATCTGCTTCTACCTGTCATAGATAGCTCAAATAAAGCTTCATCTTGCAGCATTCTCTGAGCTGCAGCACCAGGATGACTCTTGTGCTGGGAGTGCCCATACTCCACTCACTGCCCACCTTCCAGCTGAGAAGCTCCACACTCATCAGGGCTCTAACACCCACCCAAAATCCCTTCCTGCACCCAGCTCCAGTGACCACCTCTGTGCCACCACCTTCTGCCTGCTGCATCCAGGGAGCAGAACCTGAGATGAAGGACAGTAAGGTAATGTCCACAGGACAATTGCTCGTCAAAGACCTTCTGGTGTGCTGGCAGAACCACAGAAAAGACGAGAAACATTTAATTACAAAGTCTTTTCTGAAAAAAAAAAATAAAAAATTTCTTTTTGTCCCTTTTCACTGCATGTGGAATCACTGTAAGCAGCATTTACACCACTATGATCCAACTCATTTTCCAAGTACTATGAGGATTAAGCACATATGAACAAGAAAGAAAGAAAAAAAACCAGCCATCACACACGAGAAATAAGGTCTGGCTTCCATTTCAGGGAATATTAATAACTGAAATTGTTAACAACTGACTGACAAAAACTGTTCTGCTTTCTGCGAGTTTAACCGCTCCTAGGCAACATTATGATTACTGCTTGTAAGCCTAGAAATATAATAAGCCTTAATAACAATACAGAACAGCAAGTCACAAAATAACTACGCTTTCTGGTCAAAATGGTCTCCTGCAGCCAAAAATACAGCAGGAAGGTGGCTTGAAAGAGCCAAGTGAAATCAGCATTTGATATTCATGAGGGAAGGGACTTTGTATATGAGGGGAACCATTTAGACATATTTCAGGTCCTGTTAAAACTGGCTCACACTGCCTTATTAACTGTATTGATAAAAACAAATGGGGAAAGGACTTTGTTAATGGGAGAAGAAAGATCAGAATTATAAAAAGTGGCCCATGTAAGTGTCTAACGAGTCTATACATTAAGTCCAAGTTCTTATGTCTGGTTTACTACCAGCACAGATTTGCTCCATCACATTGGGTAATGCTTTGCTGGGGTGCCAGGGTGCTGGTTCTTTTGAACCTAATGGTGTTCTGGGACCCAATGCCTCAGAAACATAGGGAGTCCTGGGATGCTTCTTTGGAAGCCCAGAGATGATAAATATAAGGACAGTATAGCTGATTCAGAAATATTTCCCCCCCTATTAAAATGGTGGCTTTTTCATCATTGTTTGGGTTGGAAGGGATCTTAAAAACTCTCCAGTTCCAACCTATCTGCCATGGGCAGGGACACCTGCCACTAGAACTGGTTGCTCCAAGCCCAATCCAATCTGGCCTAGAACACTTCCAGGGAAAACTTGACAACACATTAAATTTCTCAGCCATAATTCCAAGCAAATGCTTGTGATTTTAATGGATTTACATTTTTTTTCCCCCAAAAAATACAGACTTTTGTTCATGGCAGCTGCAACAGAGGGAAAGACACATTTAGGTCAGACCCCAGCCACAAGTCAGATCAAATGTCAATACACAGCAAAGCTTATTGTAGCCCCTAAGTGCTGCCTGAAAGGTTCATAGCAAATAACCTGTGCCAGTACTTCACTGGAAAACATGAAGCTCTGAAATACTCCAGCAGATGCAGATGTTTCATAGAGACAGAGAACCTACAGATTAAACTACAGAGTGTGGCTTTGTCACTGAACAGGAGGGGCTGAACAGTGATCTCCTTTTTTCTTTGTAACTACAACTTAATCTGTATTCCCCTGCTAAAAGGATTGCAATAAAACTCTACATAATGAAAGGACAATTAAGTCACATTATGTGCAAAAAAGTCATCATTTGATAATGATCCACTAATTTCAGCAAGATAAGACGCTGATCACTTATGGTAATCAAATTTGCCCTGGTAATGCAGTGACTGGACCATGCTGAAGCAATTCAGAGAGTTCATTAACTGTGTGTCCATATGTCCCCAAAACACAGAGTGTTTCTGACGGAGATGCTCCGAGGCCGGGAGGATGTCACATCACCTGTTGTTCCATCCCTATAGGTGCCTCAGCTGCATCAGGGTGATGGCAGCTATACCTGCCATTCTATGGACTTCAGAGGATGGGTCTCCACACAAACAAGGCAGAGCTTCTTCCACCAAATACCCACGTGGGCAGCTCAGGTCCTTCCAGCTGCTCTTTTCCACCTTCTCCAAAGGTCTTCCCACATGAACTACGTCTCACACATTGCAACCAGCTCCCCCAAAACTTGCTGCTAATTCAGGATCTGACAACGCTCAAAGAAATTAAGTTTTTATTTTTTAAAACATTGTCTGTGGCCAAAATAAACGATGGTTAGAAAATACTGTGGATTTTTTTTTCTTCAATGAAGGATTTATCTATAATACAAGTGTATCATTAATAAATCTTATCGATACACAATAGCCACTTAATTCCATGCAACTCCTCCGGGAAACCAAAGGAAAATGAGGTCTGCTTCGGTTCTGACCAACACCACCAGGTGGCAATAGCAGCCCAGCTAACCCATCCCACAGCAAGCCAGCTGCAGCAACTGCTTATTCTATTCCCTTTTTTCCTTTCACTCAGCCTTACCCCGAGATTTTTTTTAACTTAAACCCAGTGTCAGGCTAACCATCTATAATAAAAGGGACACCCACAGATATTCCTACCCATTGAAATAGTCCAAAGACTGGCTCCAGTCTAAGTAGCTCCCAAGAACCTATGATTGACACTTCCAATCTGGCAAATCCTGTCTTCCTGCGAAAAAGGCGTAGTTATCTCATGCAGGTATCCATCACATTCACTGACTCCTGAAAACTGACCCCCCTCGGTGTATTTTGGCTCAAAGGGGGCAGATGTGGCCCTGGGTTACTTAATAGTTTTTTGCTACCACAGGACACTATTACTTCTGTGTTTTAACTACATGGAGCATCCTTATGGAATGCTACTACATACCTTCAGAGCATGCAACACTTCACCGATTCCCTATCCAAACACTGCATACATGACCCAAACCACATGATACACGGAAAAGCAAAAATAAAACCAATAAGATACTTTTTTATAACCTGAAAGTGACAGAAATACACCAGGCCTGCATTTGAACAGAAGGCTAGATCTAAGAGGGGCTTATATTTCTCAGATTTCAATGGGTTCTCTACATAAGTGAGTTAGGCCACAAGAGGAAGAGGTGGCTTGGCATAAGGAAATTCATTCCCAATACAAACACAAGTCTAGTTGCAGGCATTATACTGTATGATGATGCTGTAAAACAAAAATAAATCAAGCCTCATCCAGTACTCCAGGACTACAAGTTTCTAAACTTCTCAGCAGTTTAGTAAACAAATCTGAGGTGTTTTTTAAAACTGAACAGTAGAAAGAATATATTCGGAGGTAAATTCACATATAAGGTTACATCTCTGCTCTGACCTCACCAATATCCTATCTGGAATTACAATAAGATAGGTAAAAATGAGTCATGGATCTACACTTACAGTCCTAAGTGCTGAATGACTCCAGACCATCAGTAACTTCCACCTCCTGCACCACAAAGATCAACGGTGTGTTCCCCCCTACCAGCCACACTTGGGGCCTTCATGGATTAACCCACTAACCAAGTCAAAAAACATTTTATGTGATCCTAAAAAAGTAAAACCTTCAATAATTTGCATTGTAGCAACTGTTCTCTATGACAATTTTTCTGTTAAATGAGCTTTTTCCACAGCAGTTACTGAAGAGATGGCATGAACACCCAGGTCTCCATTAGGGGTTATCAGCCCTACATGAGCTGAGCTAGAAAAGGGTTTTAACAAAACCCAACAAGTTATTATTTTAAACCAACTATCTGACATTAACAATCTCTCTCCCGTGTGTTGTTTCACCTACAAGATATCAAACCATTTAAATGCACATGATAAACCATAAACCCTGCCAGTTCTATACAGCACAATGATCTAGAAATCTGTTCTTGGTTCCCTCTGGAAAGAACACCTACCTGAAGCCTCCTGCTTCTTCGAGTGCAAGCTCATGATCCACACAAACTTTCCCTGCCGTGGGGATGCCCTGGGGAGAAGGAAGGCACCCAGCTCCCATATGCAGCTTCTTAAGGCTCATTAGCAACAGCAGCCAGTCCCACCCAGTTTAACTAGGAGGAGCTGAGTTAGCTGGGAAAGAGAAGAAACCAGCTGCAAAAGGTTAATAAGGCACATCCACTAAGGAGGGGAAGGGCTGAGGCATTAACACCTCATCAAGTCTCATCCCAAGACTTCGAAAGGAAACCTGATTGAAGGTAGTAGAGGAAAAGAGGAAGGGGAATTATATCTTCTTGGCTTCCACTCATCACTGTAGGCTTCTAAAACTGAGTGTGTTCATGCTTAGGATGGATTTATCTTCTGGTAGGCAAAACCCATTGCCATCTTCTTGTCAGAGGAACAGCTGCTCAAATGCAAGTTACACACCAGGACTTTTTGTCCTGAGTTGCTTTGATCTTTAAAATCAGCTCCAGTATTATGTGTAATTCTATTCATACAGCTAAATTATGACTTGAACTGCAAAATACATTCTAGGTCTTTCAGAACTTAAATACAAAATCGGAATGTGAAATTATCCACTGACTCCAGTTGCAATACATTTCTTATTTCACATTTTAACTCATGTTCATTGGAAATTCAGTTCAAACGTGACAACCTGAAAATTGGTTTTAATCACAACTAGTAAGTGGAGGTTTCCCCCCCTCTTTTTGTTCTCTACATCCCATAAACACCCAAAACAATGACATGTAGAGTGAGGGATGATGAGCCAAATACCTCTAGTACTCCAGGGCACTGCGCACCTGAGCAATAGGTGTCAATCTCCACAAAAAACCCCCAGATGCCAAGAAACCCCAAACACACTTTAATCTGAACTATTCTTTTGGGCATTCAGCCTCAGGCCTAACACTGCAGCTGTTCACAGCATCCACTAACACTTCTGTGCCATTCCTAAGCCAGAGAACTTACATTTTCCTTTCAGCCTCTTGAATGGAAGTGATGCAATGTGGTAGAACCAGACAGACCCCTACAAAAAGAGGAACAGTAGCAAGCACTGCTTGCTACCAGAGAGCATGACAAGAAGAACTGGAACAGCTGCCCAAGGAGGTGGTGTAGTCTCCCTCTCTGGAGACATTGTAAACCCACCTGGACTTGTTCGTGTGTCACCTGCTCCAGGTGACCTTGCTTTGGCAGCGGGGTTGGACTGGATGATTTCCAGAGGTTCCTTCCAACCTTAACTATTCTGTGATAAAAAGACTTCTCAGGTCAAGGCCTTCTCTGCATTCAAACTGGTAACATTTGCAGAGTTAAATGCAAAGCCAACCCGCAGTAGATCTAGATCTCTAAAAAAGAAGCTATTTTTAAACTGCAGTAGCAAAGTGAACTGCATAAATTAGCATAATCTCAGCCTTCACAGATCGTTCTCAGCTGTGTTACATACGACAAATTAACACTCTGCAGACTCCTTGCTTCTACTAAGTGGTCAATCATGCAATTCATGAGGCTTAAAATCCCCTTTTTCCATCCTCCAAAATCTCAACGGCCTTTTTTTACACTCCCCTTATCCTTTTCAAAGCTGTACTATCACAGGCTCAGGTTTCCTCACAATCTCACAAGGCTGCGTGTGTAACTGGTGGTTCTGTGGCTGCAGAATTGCAGGACATCCTACTATTTTCTTGGCTGAATATTTTCTCCTTGTGGGCAGATGGCATGGAAAAGTGGAGTGCAGATGGAAACCCACAGTCCACAAACTCCTCATTATAATTTGAAATAGGGTACACAGCTCTTTGATTCTTATCTTCTTCTTAAATTATTTTCAGCAATAAAAGGATAAACTGCTGTTTTCAGAAGGCACAGCCAAAAGTAATGATATCTGTTTATAGCTGAGAACTTTCTCCTAACAATGTGACTTCTATCTTCACAGGTTTTTTTTAAAATCCATAAATCATTAGTGGAAAGGACTTGATATCAAGTATCTCTTGCTTAAAGTATTGCCTTAAGAAAAAAAATCAATAAGAAAAAAGCAGATCACTGACTCATGAAGGTTTAGAAGTTCTCCAGTTAGCTACTTAAGGTGATTTCATGGCTCCAGGTATCACTTTACCTGAGCTGCTTGGAATTATAATGGATTTATCTCTGCAGAACACCTGTGAGATAAGGGAGTTGCTGGTGATAAACTGCAGCAGGCAACAAGGAGGTGACAATGATGCCGATGGCCTGTGGCTCACAGACTCCCCACCCCATCCTCCCTGCCCTTTAGGACTGAAACCCCTCCTGGCAGAAAGGCAGAGCTCAAAATGAAGGTGCCGTAAAAACTACTCTTTTCAATCCTTCAAGTTTTTTCAAAGCATGTCCAGACTGGTGCAACTGGCTTTTCTAACCTTCTGACCAGTTGGAAAAGTCCTAAAAACAGCAAGATAAAAATATCTGTGGTGGAAAATAGCAAGGAATGAAATAATAAGCATTAGAGGTCAAGCCTGGATCCCTGAAAAGTTTGTATTAACCAATGGAAAAGCATTAAAAGAAATAAACTTATCCCATAGTTATAAAAAAGAAAACAAACAATACTTAAGACACCCAAGTGCCATGGTTGATGAGGATTTACTAATTCACAGGCAGCTCTCACACAGCATAAATGAAAAGTTGGCTAATTTGCTCCTGTTCCAGACCTGGAGTTAGACTTGATAAACATAAATTGCATCATTTGTTGCAAGTTCTGACCTGGTGCCTGACAACTACACTGCTCTACCTCTGCTAGAATGGAACCTCCTAAACTGCCTCACAACATGGTTTCTGTCTATTAAAAGGATGGATGTGTATTGCTTAACTATATTTTCTGCCTTCAAGCATAACCCTTAGTAAGGCTTTTCCTCAAATGGCTGAAATTATTTGAATATTATACATCAAAAACATTCAGATGTTCAACCCAGTTATGGTATACATACACTACTACATAAATAATCTGCCTATATAATGCAGGGCTGTAATCTTCCACAGCATGCAGGCACGTTAATGATCTTACACATGGACAACACGAGATGAAAGAATGAAATATTCCATCACCAAGGGCAATTTATTTTGTCTACATTCATGAAAGAAGATTACAGGAGGTCATCTTCTTACTGGTTTTCATTTCACAACAAAAAAAAGACAACAATCAGTTTTCATTAGGGAAGACTTGTCCTTTCTCTTGTAACAATGTGACTTTCCCATCCCATAGACCAAACACAGCACTGATATCAACCAAGGAGCCACATGATATGGTCTAACACAAAGGTTTATAAAGGGTAATAGAAATGCTCAAACCTCAGATGAACACTGAAGGACTTACTCATGTCAAAAGACCCTAACATATGTTTTATCTCCAGCTTAATGGGTTGTGCTTGGAACTAATAAAGGTCTTCAAAAGTGACCACTTGTTGTTTCATGAGAAAATTCAGCTCAAACTTGATAGAATAAAAAATGTTCAGAGGGAGAGGCACATCATTGTAAGTGCCTTAAGGAAGCCTGAATCTGTAAATTCCACCTTCATCACACAGTATCCCACAGCTCAACCAAAGGCACGTCCAGAGCAATTTGGCATAAGAGGCTGATTGCCCAGGGAAAGGCAAGAGAATTTTGGCAGAGATAAGATACTGTGCCAGCATTTCTGACGCAGTAAGAGTGACTCTACCACGCATCTGTTTCTCTGTGGGAAGCTGAATCTGCCCGTGACAAGGTCAATTTTGAGAAAGGTTGGTATTAAAAGATTATGCTCCCTCCATCCTCTCACTGAGGTTATGCTAATTATTACAGGGGAGCAAAGGAATTCTTTGATCCTCCAAGTCCTTCTTCCCTCACAAGGTGACTCTGGCTGCCGGCACAGCACCCGAAGGGACAGCACAGCATATCCTAATTCCATAACTGTGGAATTAGCCATTTTCAACCTTGAAATTTAACCCTAAGAAATTGAGTATGCAGTAATCCACATAATCCAGGCCTCTACACCTGTCCCTCTTCCAACTAATCTCGCCATCCTTCATCATGACACATCTTAATTTAGAGTCCTATCTGCTAAGGTCAGTGTGTAAATGGATGTTCAGGAGTTGCAACAAGTACTTGCTTTGTGAACTCTGTAAGACACAGAAATGTCAACAGAGAGCACAGCTCTTCACCAGCGACAGACAAACGATCTTTACAAATGCTCTAGGAAGCACTGAGGAGAAAGAACGAAAAAATAAATAAATAAGTGTTGTGTAGCCCCGGATAATGCGATCTGCTGGTATTAAGTTTTCTCCTGAAGGAGTTAAGTACATACCAGCTGCTCTACATTAAACCGAGCTGGCATTTTAAATCATGCAAATGAGCTGAGCTCCCATCCATTGCAGCCCAGCATTTAACAGCACTGCTGTAAATGACACAAAGTACTGGCCAAACCAAGCCCTGCCATTTCAGCTGCTGTCAGAGAGGAAAGGAGGAGGGAGGGGGAGTAACTGCTCTGAGTGATGCTGCAGCTATTCACAAGATGGTTTACAAGAGCCTCCTTCCACCACAGGTATTGTTTGCACGACTGAAACGTGCCCATGTGCATGGAAAGCCTGAGGCTTTTATTTGTTGAAAATCCATTTATATAAGCTACTAAGAACCACTGCAAAATTATCTAAAATTAAATTATTTGCCAGTGGAACACTGAAATTTAAAATCTCTTAATGCTGCACAATAAACACTGAGTGGATCTGAAGGGTCATTGGCTCAGAAACACTGACACAGCGGCCAACAGGAAGCCAAGGGTAGCATCAGTCCCCACCATCACATCTAACACTAACAGACATTTCTCAGACTGGGAAGGGAACAGGTGAAAATCTGTGTTTGATCAACACAAACCTGTCTTCTACTGAATCTGAGAGGATTTGTTCAGGAGGCAGTAAAGAGGGCTAAATCTTATCTATTTCACATTGCTGTGGCCAAGAAATTAAGTTGCTATTAACAAGTGTAGGAGCTTCACAGACTTTTTTTTATTATTACTATTTCAGGTTCCTTGTTGAGGTAATCTGCTCAACAAGGGGAAGGTGGAATTAATTCTTGTGTTAAAAATAAGATACAGCTGCCTTGCTATCCAACCTGATCAACCAAACCTCCAGTGGACATGACCCAGGGACATTACATCCCACTGCACAACACTGCATATGCACCACAGAATCACTCCATGTGGCCCAAACCCTACCAGGGAAAAGGCCAAAAGGCATCTTACAGGCAAGAAAGGAAAATCTTCGCTGCTGCAGTGTGGGAAGTTGGTCTCTGACTGCTTGGAAACGGGATCCTAGGCAACCACTGCTCTTCCCTCTTGAAAAGCAGAAAGTGGTTTGGTTCAGTGAAATAGGCAAATTCATACAATTCCTCTGGAGAGGCTGTGTAGGGATAAACAGGATGCTCCACACTAGAGGACAGGCACCTTTCTGCCAGCTTTCTTTGGCAGTGCCCATCTGGCAAATTACCACGGAGGATCAGACTCCTGTGTGCTCCAGGGTCCATCCCGGAGGAGTAAGACACAGCAATGCCAAAAATACTCCTTCCCAAAATAATCTGTCCAAGTTAAGCCCCAGACAAGTCTGGAATACATATGGCTGTCCTGAGAAGCAGACTGACCTGTGGTTATTGACCAAGCAGAGAGAAACCCATTTCTAAGCTGTTGCTTCAAATGGTCAATGCACATTTGATCTCAAAACACATGTGACATTTTTTAAATTAGTTCTGAAGACTTAAATATCCGTAGGACTCTTGCAAATGAAGAATAATTTAAAACAGAATCAAATTCGCCTTGCCAGACTGATCCATTAATTAGTGTCTCCATCAGCTACAAAGTTGCACATTGATCTCTGTGGAGGCAAGTGTGTCCTCTACATCTGTTCCAAGTCTCAAACTTCCGACAGCGACAGACAGATACTGTTCAAAGTTTAAATTCTTGAAGAAAATGTAACTTTGTATCATGCTATATTGACTTAAGAATGACTTCTGACTCCAAAAGACACGACACCGATCTTTGTATCCGCTGGATCATACAACACTGTGCCTCACAGCTGTCTATCTGCCGGAGGAAGCAAATTTGTTAGAGCCCTTGTACAAGTTGATTGGAAATGACTTCCTGATAATTAACGTCATAACCTGAGAAACAGCCAAAATAGATGTGACGTGGAAAGACAGCTGTTAATCTTTTGAAAATACTTGTACAAAAGCAGCAGTTAGCTTTTCGGTACTAAAGTTACCTGTACTCTCTAACAGTGGACATGGCTCAAGTGGAGATGGCTAAAATAAAAGGAATATGCTTCTAAATATTTGTTACAACATATACAAATATAACAAAATCTCAGTATCCATGTTCACCATAACATGGATGAAGCTACATCAGCAACATGAAATCCTACTAAGGTATTAATTTTGTTCTGCCAATGGACAAGTATATAAAATTAATAGATGGCAAAAAAATACAATGTAATAGTTTCTGGTCAGCATTTCCAGTAGAAGATGAGCAATCCTGTCAGGGAAGACTCACCTCATTATGGGCCTCTGGGACCACCATGCCTTAGTACCCAACCTTCCCTCTCTCAAGGTAGGGAGGGAACAGCACCTCAAGCACTTTGTCCTCCACTCCTGTGAGCTCCTAGAGCTTGAAGGAAGGACTAAAAGTATTTAGAATTCTTGAATAGGTAGAAATTACCACTTTCAAAGAAAACACTGATGAATCTACCAACTTACTGCCCAAGAATTGATGTTTCACAGACCTGACCACGTTTTCTTGCCAAGCAAAGCACTACTGCTACCAAACCAACACCTGCCAATCCTTACTTACTCGGTCTTTACAGCCCATAAGTTTTGCTCCTTGCTTGTGTAAAATAAAACCCCAACAATTACTGTTGGGAAGTGGCTCACAAACCCTCTTTACAGCTGCTAGCTCCTCCAAATCAGCCTTACTACGGTCTGTACCTACACCGTAAACATGAACTCACAAGACACTTTGGGGTTATACCATGCTGGTCATTACAAGAAGGATAGAAGAAATGGATCGATGTTAGTGACAGAACAGGTAAAATACGGACAGTTAGGGACTCTTTCCAACTGTGAAAGAGAGGATAAGGCAACTTGTAGCCATTGCTGCAGAGAAAAAAAAAACCACATGAGGAAAAGGACTAAGGAAACCTTCAAGACAAGGGATGAACACAGGCTAAAAAGCAAGTAAACAGGACACTGTGAAGATATGATGATATGACAGTCCAAAACTGAACACGCATGGGGGAAAGAGTCCTGGTAAAAGTGTATTTTCAAATACAGAAGTTGGATATTTTTTCCCTTCAAGCATTGTTTTCCCACACATTGCTTCCAGTTCGAAAATAACCCAAAATTAAAATGAAAAATAATCCAAGTATAACACACCTAAAAATACTTTCAAGAGGCAAAAAAAAAGATTGAATCAGAATAAAACTTCAGATCTCAGCCTGTTTCAAAATAAGAAGTGACCTGTTTTCTCATTTATTTTAATACGTGGTTTATTTTTTAAAGTTTTAGCAGTTATTTCCATGCCTATGCTTTGCAAAACTGAAGAAACTGAGACTGTTTCCACAAACTATTTCAGAAAAAAACAATTTACAGATAAAATTAGAGGCATACAACTAAGTGCCAAGTGTTTGACTGAATTCCAGTTCTTGGTGAATGGAAAACCAGCAGCTTCCTGTTACAAAATGTACCAACAGTTCATGTCTAATAATACACATAATAACTAACCATTTATATACTTCAAATAGAGAGGTATCTAAAAATAATATTAAAGCAGGGTATTTTTAGCCAGGTGAATTTCTCAGGAGAATGAAATTCTATGGTTTGTTGCAAGGAAAAAATAGAGCAATGGGTTAAAATTTTAAGAGCATCTCTTGATTGATACTAGAATAAAAGTAGAAGGTTTAGCCCCAAATCTTAAATAAGCAAAAAGCATCCTTTCATTAAAGGCCCAGCTATCGCTTTATTCATAACTGTATCTTCTTAAACAGCATTTAAAATATTTATTCTGTTGCAAATTTGGAAAGTTCAAACAAAATAATTATTGATTTCAGTAGACCCTTATTTTCTCCTGCTTTGGTAGGAAAAGGGGACTTGTAGGCTTGAAGCATTAAAATAGTCTAGAAATTAATCTACAGTTAATTACAAATTAACTATAAATAATCCACAAATTATTCAGACATTTAAATCTAGTGGTGAGACAATCTGGAAAACAAAATTACAGAGTAGATGATGTTTCTCGAAGGACTCTTCACAGGAAATTAAAACCAGCCAACACCAACCCTGAATTTCCAAAATCAAGAACTGAATCCACCCTTTCTATCTCAATAAATAAAGGCTTTCTTTTCTGATATCCTCTGGATAGGCAAAAAGAGCACCAGTGGTGTAGGTCTCATAATTTTATTTCTTTCGGGTACTTCTCAAATAATTGAAACTTGGGAAAGGTTCATGATTTGTTTATCAGACCTCTTCAAAATTTGATTTATTTTTTTTATCTTTTTGAGAACTAAAGCTCAAGTTCAGTGCCAGGAGCTTTTAAAATCAATACCCGTTATTCTCCTCTACTAATACCCCTATACCTCTCTCTTGGGTGTCACTGTACATCAAGTGTCACAGCAGAAGGTGATAAAACTTACTTGCTACAACAGGGACAAAAAAAGGGAGCCTGTTCCCTAAGGAGATTCAGCTTTATGGAGTAAACTAACAGTTTCAAGGACAGAAGGAGAACACATGGACACCATATGCATAACCATTTTGAACTGTTAACTAATAGCAGCAAAGGAGAAAGATAATCTAATATCAGGGGACTAGCTTGTAATTTTCTGTAGCATTGCAGACCTTCTGACCTTGGGTAAGTTTCTTTGTGCCTCAGCCATCCATTTATAAAATAAGAACAATATCCCAACCTCTAAGGAGTGCTCTTAGGTTAAGTATATTAAAATTTGGAAGCCCCTTTGATATATGTGTGTTTGTGTAAATAAATAATATGTGTATATATAAAAATATTTATATATACCCTACTAGAAGAGATCAGAGAAATAACAAATAAATAAACCAGAAGCAGGAAAAAAGGACATATTAAATGAGTGTTTCAAAAACACTACCATAGACCATAAAAACTTGACTGAATTCAACAGCAGCATTATTAGTTCAAGTAGAAATATCCTTGGAGATCCCATCTTGGGCAATTCTACAGTAAAGGTACTGAACTTGGGAAGGAACAGCACACAGTGAGCAAATGCTCTTTTATTCAAGAACTGTCACAATTAGACTGAAATCAGAGGGAAAAAAAATCTTCCATGTTCCAATGGAACTTTGAGTCCAAGTGACCCTTGGCATATTCTAAATGAAAACCCAATGATTAAAGAACCTTCTGAATTTATGGCACAATCTTATACCTTTTGTTCAAATGCAGGGCATTAGAAAGGGGAGCTCTTCATATGAAAAGACAGATCACTGAAAAGCCCATCCTAATAATCACAATAAAACAACTTCGAAATTGTTTTCTATCTGGTAACATTTCATCTGGAGCAATCCCCCAACAATTTAATATTTACCAGTATGTATCTATAAATACATCAAAACCACTGTAATCATAAATAGAAGAAGAATTTGGCTACTTAATAGCCTCAGATTGCATATGGTGTGTCAAAAAAAAAATCCATCAGAAAGGAAAATACAGCAAGGGCTTTTTTGTAGGAATGTACTTGGGTACTTAACTATAATCATATAAACAAGATCATTAATACTAATTTCAAATTTCTTTTGTGCTTATATATATTTTGATAGCCTGAATCCATAGTTTTTCTTAGCCTCTCTCAACATTTCAGTGAAATTAATCCTTTGTTCACAAAGGATGCAATCTCATTTGATTTCTTTCAACATTGCAAAAAGCCATCTTTTCTGTTAAAGTTATCGGTGTGACTGACCACATTTCTCATCATTTCTTTTATAATTATCTCAGCAGCAGCAGCAGCACCAGCGAGACCAAATTTCACACCACTGAGGCAGCTCACATGATGGCATTGAAACCAATCAATGTTCATCTGACTTTAAACTGGCTCCAGATAAAGATTTGCTTGATTCCTGTCCCTTCTCAAGATGGTTTGGTAGTCAAGCTGTGAAGCCCAGCATCACACACAAAAATGGCCAATGCATGTGAGAAAGGAAGGCACAATTTCTCTGCAATATGCCCTATTAATCTCTCTCTCTATGAAGCTTCACATTAGCAAGACAGTGACACGGAGAAGTTAATTAAAATATAGAAAAGTAATTACTAATATCTGAACTATATGGCTTCATTTGGATTACTAATGGCATGGGAACAGGGGGATTGAGGCAGAGAAGGAAACCTTACAGCCAACAGATCTCAAGTCACGTGTGGCTCATCAAACAGTTGATGTGAGCCTAAATTTGAAGTGTGGAAAAATACTGGAGGAACCCATTAATTAATCAGCTTGAGAGCAGCACACAGCTGACTGAAAAACTCCCTGAAATGTGTCAGCAGCATGTTGTCAACCTGGGAATGCCTATCCAGTAGATTTTTTTGCAGAGAGCTGGAATGGAGCTTCTCTGCCAATTCCATTCCACAGCCTCGTCATTACTTGGACTACAGAATGCGTAGTGGAGAAAAAAATAGGGACATTTTCAATCTCCATAGGTATTGCAAATGTTTTTGGAGCACACCCCAGATGTAGATGATCTTCACAAATTAGGAAAGAAGAACTAAATCACTAGAAGAAAAAGCTAGTGTAAGATTGGAAAATAGGGAGATCTAGAACACCCCAAACTTAGACTGCCCCAGATCTATGCTGCCCAACTCAACAAGATCTTCACAAATTGGGAAAGCAACATGAAGAAAAATCTAGCTGAGCAAGGGAGCTTTATTTCAGACAATGATACGTAACCAAAGAGTTCAGTAGGTAACATGAAGAGCTGTAAGAGTTCTAGAAATCCTGTAAAAGAACTAGGTTTGCTTAGTGTAGAGAAAGAGAAAAGTGAGTGAAAATGTAACACCCAGTGAACACCTGTCTGCCATGTCCACCAGGAGAGGGGAACTCCCAGTTTTCAGCAAATGAATATTGCAAACAAGTTTGCAAAGAAGTTTGCAAAGAAATAACAAGTCCTACCCCAACCCCTCCCTGCCAAACACTAAGCACAGTTACAAGTAATTGCTGAATACACATACTTTAATACCAGGTTAAACAGTCTGTTAACTTGAAGTGTTTTAGTGGAAGGGTGGGATCAACCACTTAACAAGGGCCCAGTGCCTTTCGGGCTGCTTCAGGTACTGAAGGTACGGTGATTACTTTTTTGGTCTTCCAGAGAAAGAAAATCAAGAAGCTTGAGAATACAACATAGCAGCAATAAACACTAATTAAATCCATGATCTCCTTCATTGGCATTCCCAATAACATGGCAACAGACTGCATTCCTGGAACAGCATCTTCCTCCTTGCATCTGCACGAACAATTACACCACGGCCACTGACTCCTAACTGGCAATGACTTCTGTCTTAAATAACTAATGCAAATTTAGTAGCCAAATACATTCGACTTTTTCAGAATCACTAATAAATACCAGTTTGTAGATGAGAGATCACTATCTTGGCCATCCACTTGACGGAAGTTTCTCTGGTAACAAAGTTAAATATTTCCAAAACAACGCTCTCTAAATATGGCTTCAATTTATTGGCGGTGTTTTCAAATTAGACAAAATAAGCACCAGTGCAACAGTCGGATAATGTTGTGCACAACACAGGGATTTTAATATGGAAAAATTAGTGGAGTGTGTATATCAGTAACAATAAAATAGGAATGATACTGCCATGATTCATCGACCTAAGATTTCCGAGTAGCATTTACAATGGGCTTGACGCTAAAACCCTCAGACCTTTCTTTGGAAAGTGCCTCTGAAATACTCCAAAGAATGCTTTTTATAAATTGCACAGCATTTTAAATAACACATTGCCCATATATGGCCTTAAGGCACAAAACTTCTAGTTAGTATAAAATCCAGTTTACACATGTAAAACCGTATTAAGAGCAACAAAAAAATTAGCAAAGCATTTAGAAGTTTTCACTGATACCACATTTGTAAGTGGGACATCCTGATTTTTAGCAGTTTTTTAAAATTTGGTGCTTTAATAAATACCACCTGCAGTGCTCATGTTCTCTGAAGAATCAGGCTCGAGAAAGGTACTACCTGGCACCCAAAAAGCTCATGAAGTATGTAAGTGGCTTGAAACATGCTAAAACAGCATTAGAACATGGTCTAGTGTCCTTACATTCTGGTCAACGCACCAGACACAGCCTCTTCTCCAGAATAATCAGTCAACTAGCACAGGGAAAAGGGCAAACAAAATCAAAGTGGAAGTGTATATATATATATATATATATATATGTCACGATGGAAGGGGGAAATGCAATGGGATTAAAAGCAACTCCTCGCAATACTTCCAGAACTGAGAGAATTGATCCAAGTGACACAATCTCTCTCTAATTCTCCCTCCACCCACACAGGAGGATATCATGTCCTTCCCTGTGGGCTGAAAACTCCACACAGGGACCAAGATCTACAAAAGACAGGTGCCAAAACAGTCAGCATTGTGGATCTAACCCCAAAATTCCACTGTAAGAATACAACTTCCCTCCCTCACAGGTGATGCCAGGTGCCTGCACAGTAAAATGGTGAGGGCCACATTGGTGCTTCAGATGAACTATGCAGAGAAGCAGGTGATCACCCTTAGAGGACATGTCTATGATTCTCAACACCTGGTACAGTGTTTAAGACTAACCCTTACCAGGCTTATTATCAGAAAACACTTCTATACCTGAATGCAACTGGAAGGCCTTCCAAGATAAAAATGCTTCTGCTGCTGACATACCACCTGGCAGCTCTCCATCCACCTTGCTCCTCCTCCCTGGGGAAGGAGGAACAGTAGAAAAAGGAAAGAACAGTGCCCTTGACAAAACACACCTGGAAAAATCTCCTGTTCCAAATGACCACCTTGAATGGCAGAACCCTGCATGCTTATGTGGGCAGAAGGATCAAAGTTGGATCAATAAGAACAACAAAAAATGACTGTGTTTATTCAAGATAATGGATAGTAAAATAAGTCTGGCTGGTTCACACCTTAAAAGGTGCTGGTCATCTGCTCAGACTGCTATCCAGAGAAGGTTACTGAGAAAGCAAAGCTTAAGAATTCTCCTGCTGCCGGAGTTATTAAAAAATGGAAAATTACCTGACATTTCTCTGGCCAAAATAGCTCCCTGTTTAAATACAACAAATTAGCATAAAGACCCTTTCATCATCAGGATACAAAAAATGGGATTTATTCCACATCTGTAGAAAGGTTAAAACCACCATAGCGTTGCCCCTACTGCTGCAACCAGCTCCCACTGGCAGGATCTCTCTGAGCATAATCTGTCACAAGATGAGAAACTATTTCTGAATAACAATCACTTTTGCAGGAATATAGGTTTCAGAAACCATGGCATGTCTAAGAGAAAAAGCAGCAGATAAGGCAATTTTGCTGGCATTTCATAATCACAAGGACAGACTCTGGCACAAGTGAAAGGGAGCACTTGATTCTCCCGTAAGGGCAAGATGTGAAGTACAGGTGTCTGTCTGCTGCCACCACCCTGCCACCAATGCTTGGCTGTCTCCTTCTCCTGCTCTCAGTCCCTCAGGAACTGCTACAGTCATATTTGTCTGGCCAGAGCAGCCCAATACGTCACCCTGTCTACCAGCAACGAAACTGCAGCACATCCTAAAATCAGGGCACGCGGTCAAACGCGCCCAGTCAGTAGTCACATTTGTCTGAAGAGAATAGGGTTATGAGGACATAGCTTTCAAAATCTAGATGGTAGGGATGATCCATTATTTCTTGAGGAAGGAAAATAACAAGTAAGTTATCTGTTATCATTTCCCTACCCCAGTATAATGGTATCACCTTCCACTGGACTCAGATAGTGGTAGCAGCATCTTGTAATGTATATAGCTGTTGCCAAAATACATCACGCTGCTATACAGTGATCTCTGTATAATGGTGATCAATTCTGCTTGCTGCAGCACACCATCTGCTTTGCTCCCACTGTAGTACACTCCACACACTATATCTCACGCTGCTGCAGAGCACACCAGGGCGCAGGCAGGACAAGGCAATCTGGAAAGCCATCCTGGAAATGTTACCATGAGACAAAAACTAAACGAGCTGAAGAACGTACATTTCCCCTCCCTATACAACAAGCAGCATATATAACGATGCACAACTGATACAGATTAAAGGAAAATCAAAAAAATGTGTATTGATAATGTGTTGCATCTGTGATGTCATGCACATATAGCATTATAACAGGCAATTCCACTTGAGTGTTCATTTCCTACATAATCTGTTTCATTTAGCTGTACTGAATTACAGGTATATTGTAATTTAGCATGAAGCACTGCCTCCCATTCACTGCCCACACAACTACAAATACAAAATGTTCACACAACTAGTGCTCTGGTACAGTACCAAACACAAAACACATTAATAACAACCAGCAATCTTCCCCCAGCCCAGGCACACAACCCAGCCATCACACTTAGCACCTACATAAAGAACACAAAGAACACACCCCATAAACAACATCTCTACAGTCTCCCTTCTGCAAATCCCCCCAGGTTCAAGCAAAGGTGACAGAGAAGGCAACACAGGCAAAAAGCACATGCAGCCCCATCCCTGACAACCCCACCTCAGCTCCATCATGCTGACAAAATTACACATGCCACTATGTGGAATATAAAACATCCCAGCACTTCAGACAGATGTTAGCACATACACACATCCCTTCTCACACTGCTATTTACCCCAGAAAACCTGCTGCACACTTTCAACACAGAAATAAATTCTCACATACACCTCCCCAGCATTTGGTGCCTTCTAACCTGTGTGTCAAATCCATTTTCTACCAAGCTACTCTTCCTTGCTGGGAGTCCATCTCCTGCGTTTTCTTGTCCATTAGAAGATTTGAGAGGAATCTGGCTGGAATACAATGGCTTCGTCACCTCCACCTTGTTCCCAAACTTCAGGTAACAGGGCTGTGGGATGGTCCTGGCCGTTGGGACATGCAGGATTGGAGCAGCGCTGTGTACGGGTTTAGGTAGTCCCGATTTCATTTTGGAGGCTACCAGGATGGCTGGCATTTTCTCTTTCTGCTTTCCTAACACGTTTTCTGTCAGCAGCAGCAACGGCAGAGACAGCAGGCAGGGAGAGAGAAAAGGACACGTTGGGGAGGCTGCTCTACACTAAGGCAGGCTGGTTTACTGCAGAGATCTCCAAAACCGGCTTAGAATTTGAAACCAACAATAAAATCAACCAAAAAAAAAACCCAATAAAAAACAAACCACACCACTTTCAGCCTAATATATCTCCCAGTTTTATGCCAGCCTTCCACCTGTTTCCTCTGTTTTTATTTTCAGTTCTTCACCACTGTCCTCTTCCTATTTCTGCTATTTAACTTGCTCTGTCCTTTCTCTGTCTGACTCCTGTAATTTTCTTGCCTGGAAATGAGAGACTTTCACTCCATTATCTTGTCACTGCATCTCCAAAGTGAGGCAGCCTTTAGAACAGAAAAAAAAAAAGGAACCTGCTGCTGCATATGCTTCCCCTTCCGTACGCACTAGAGAGTGAGTGAGCAGGATTTCCAGCTTAAGATGTCTTTCTTCAGTCTTAGCCAAGAAGCAGATGTAGCTCAGTGTGTTAATGACTGATGCCCTTGGATACGAGCCTTAGAGAATCAAGCCTCTTAAGCCTAAATAGCTGTGAACAGGACAACGATGCTGTAACAGAAGGAGAAACGTCCACTGACAGCGATTTTAAATCAAAATATGTCAGTGGCCGCAGAATTTCCCGGCTCCCCCAGTGCTGAGCATAAAAAGCTGGAAAGGGGGGGGGGGAGAGGAAAATTAAAAATAAACCCGATTCAGCTGGCAGAGGGAAGGGAAAGCAGCCGGCAGCTCATGTTCCCTCCCGCAGTGTTGCGGGCTCCCGCCCGGCGCTGCTCGGCGCATCCCGGGGGGGCCGGGACCAGCCGGGCGGGAGGCGGCGCTGCCCGCCCTGCCGGCACGGAGCGGGCAGGGCGGGCCCCGGATTGGCTCTGCCCCTCCGAGTAGGAACAAAAAAATAAATAAATAAATAAATAAAAATAAATCTCTCCCTCTCTCCGCAAGGGGAGGAGCGGCTTCGGCTCCCCCGGCGGGGGGGGGAGACCCGCGGGGCGGTGGGTCTGGAGGGATGCTCCGGCGGGCTGGAGGGATACTCCCGCGGCGAGCTGCGGACCCCTTTCTTTTCGAAATTTAAAAAAAAAAAAAAAAAATTCAAATCAAAGCACCTGGAGGTGACTCATTGTTCGTGGCTGTTCGGGAAAACTCCCGCTGCCAGCATCAACAGGAATTTGAATAAACGCAATGAGTAATCCGGCCCTGTTATAGCAACACTTGGCTTTAGGGAGGCTTTCAGTGTCACAGGTTCCTCCTCACGCTGCTCTGCCGATGCCAGGATCCCCCATTCCTGCCCACCCTGACACATTTCAGAGCTGCACATATCCCTCTTCCTGCCCACACCTGAACCATCCTTGACAGCAGAGGATTATCAGCATGGAAATCAAGGCATCAAGAGATGCCTTCAGACTGTATGGGGGCGGGGGGCTCAGCACCAGGATATACAGTGCCACGATGCCCACTTTTCAGGTAGCCTGTAAGGGCAGGCAAAGGTTTTGACTTACTTCACTACAAGAAAGATGTTGAGGAGCGGGAGCATGTCCAGAGAAGGGAATGGAGCTGGGGAAGGGGGCTGGAACAAAAATGTGATGAGGAGCAGCTGAGGGAGTTGGGGGGGCTCAGCCTGGAGAAAAGAAGGCTCGGGGGGGACCTTCTCACTCTACAAATCCCTGAAAGGAGACCGTAGCCAGGTAGGGGTTGGTCTCTTCTCCCAAGTGACAAGCAATAGGATGAGAGGAAATGGCCTCAGGTTGTGCCAGGGGAGGTTTAGATTGGACATCAGGAAAATTTCTTCACTGAAAGGATTGTCAGGCACTGGAACTGTGTACCCAAGGAAGTGTTAAAAAAACATGTGGATGTGGCACCTGGGGCCTTGGTGCAGTGGTAACATGGCAGCGCTGGGGTAACAGCTGGACTCGATCTTGGAGGTATTTTCCAACCTTAGCGATTCTGTGATCACATTCAGGGAGGGGAGGGTGTCTCAGAATAATATTCTCAAAACCAATGTGAGACACAGAAGAGAAAGGTGCATTTAAATCACTTCCTCATCACAGCCCCAAACAGGGGCACTTCCTTCATCTCCTTATTATCACCTCATCCACTGCCTGAATACTGAACCCTAAACCACTGCCTGGGTGCAAGGACAAGAACAATCCCAGCAAGGAGAGAGAATCATAGAGTGGTTTGGGTTGGAAGGGACCTGAAAGGTCATCTAGTTCCAACCCTCCTGCCATGGGCAGGGACACCTTCCACTAGACCAGGTTGCTCCAAGCCCCGTACAGCCTGGCCTTGAGCACTTCCAGGGATTGGGCATCCAGAGAAGCCATGAACCTACCCTTGAAATATCTGAAATACACAGTGGGTGAGCATCCAACCCACAGAGCTGCTGAGCAGGACAGAGGAGGCCCCCGCTGCCCTGCCCCAACCAGGCTGCAAGCAGTGCTCAGGGAAGGAAGGCCCAGTCATGCTCAGTGACTCATTTCGAGGGGAGCTGGGACACCTATTTGACTTTTTTAGGAAGTTTTAAATGTGCAAACCCCAGGTTTTTCTACCTGAGACTCTTTCAGACAGAAAAATGAGGCATTTCTAGATCGTATAGTAGGTGCCTCCAGGATTAGGCAGCAGGACTAGTTCAGCATTTTAGGAAATGGAATGAGATGAGACCTGCATGCTGGATCCTTCTGCAGATGTCATCTTAAATAACTACCCAAGGTTACATAGTGAATAAGTGGCAAAACTGAAAATTAAAGTAAGAAATTGTGCTCTACTCCTTATAAAGTACAATTTTTCCACAGCTTCACAATATAAAGTGTAATTCAAGTTCCCACCATACACATAAAGCTCACATATTGAGTTTTGGTTGTTGCTGGCATTTTTCAGCACATCTGCTCTCACATGTACCAATTCTCTAGGCTGTTTTGTAGTAACTAGAAAAATTTTTTTGTAGCTGTTTTTATAAGCAACTGCTTTCGCCCCGGTCTCTTTATCCACTAATCTCAGATTGGAAACTGCACATCCCTGTTCATCCACATCACTGAGATCCCACTGAAACAAATCTTCTAGTGTTCTGTCATAGCCACCCACAATGGCAGCTTAAACACAACTATGTGGAAAATTTCAAAACCCTACAACTCAATAAAGAATGTAAAATTTACCATCTGAAAGGACTGGTAGTCATGGGAGCAGAAATGTGTCAGTGCTCCATCCTTCAGTGCTGAGAACTCAGCCCTGCTAGCTAAGAGAAGGTTGGGCTGAAATATGAAGAACTTGAAAAAGATCCAAGTCTGAAAACAAGGCTAATTTTAGGTCTGTAGTATAATATAGTAAAGTTTAAAAGCAATTAGAAGATCTAATTGACAGCTTTATGCTCTGTTCTTCACTTGCACGTTTTATGAGGTTCAGGCCAACAATCCCTGATGGACACAATTTGCCAATTTTTTGTTGTTCTGTTTTCATCTTGGAAAACTGGCTGGGTTACAGGATACCAAAACAGCCACAAAGTTCATTTGACCAAAAGGAAAGAATTCCTTTCATTGCTCCTTTAACAATTATGGAATTTGATCCTTTGATGATGGTGAATTGAATATTTCACAGTTCCTTCAGACACTTGAGGGAGTCTTACTGATTTCTCAGTCCTGTCTTCTCGACTGAAGATGGTGTCTTCTGAACTCAGCCTATGCTCCTGACAGTTATTTTGCCAAATCAATAAAATGGACACATTCTTTACCAAAGCTTAGTGTAAACTCTTGATAGCACATTTGAAGAGTGACCTAAAATTACTGCTTCTCTGATGGATTCAGTAAAAACCAGCTATTTAAGAGAAAAGTTTACATTTAATAATCCTTTGTCATCTAATATCTGGGTTTTTTTTTTAACGTTACACAAATTTTGCTTTATATATCTAAACAGCACAGCAAAATGGCACTGAAATGCAAGCTACTGTATCCAGTGGCAGTGGTGTCATACTATGAGGTCATAAATTACATGACATTACAGCCTTTATCTTGCCACTGGCTGCTGCAAGAGAGGAGCCCCGAAAAGGAGATACAAGGACTGCCTGAAACAACATCTCAGCCTTGGCCATACTGATCACCATAACTGGTCTACTCTGGCCTCCAGCCGGGAAGTCTGGAGACACCCCATCTGTAACGCTGCTGATGCCTTTGAGAATGCAGCAGGATCACCCTTGAGGAGAAAAGGCAACACAGAAAGAACCGTGTCTTGCAGAATTTACCACCTAAGGAGTCTCTGCTGTGCCTTTTGCAACTGGACGTGTCTATCTCGTATTGGCCTTATTAGCCACCAGGGTGCTTGCAACAAACGTGGGTAGAGCCTTTCCCAAATCTTCCTTCGGGAAGGCTAGTCATGATGATGATGATGATGATGATGACAGCCTTTATCTGCAAAGATGGGCAACATCAATTCCAGTCTATCTTTGGAAGTGACTAGTTTGTGGTTTGTTTGGGGTTTTTTGGTTTTTTTTGGTTTTTTTTTGTTTGTTGGGGTTTTTTAAATAAATTGATTTTATCTGTCTTTAAGTCTAGGATTTTAAAAAGAAACTACTTCTCTGGGACAGTCAATAGGATCTGGGAACCTGCCTTTCTTATCTGTTTTGAAAAGCCCAACCAGTTTTCCTTCCCCCTGTTTTGAATCACACAAATTTTTGTGTCTAAGCTAGGAGCAAGTAATCTTAAAAAGCAGGCAAATTATCTAAATAAAAAGCAAGAGCTTCATTCCTTCCTGCCACAAATGTCAGGTTAGCCACTAACTAGAGGAAATTCCCTTGCAGTTTTAAGTCCGATGAGTATCTTTGCCTGAATAACCACAGCATCCTCCCTTATCTGCCTGTAGACCAGCCAGCATCCACCCACTCCACACGTGCGGGATTTATGGAAGTGAAAATGCTATAAACAAGCACTTCACTTTCCTGCTAGAAAAGAAAAACCAACCCACAATGAAACCATAACAAACCCTAGTGATTTTGCTACTTAGCAGGACACAGTGTCAACTCAAGTGCCAAGACTCTGGTGTTGAGAACCAGCTTAATACTCTCAAAATTTTAGTGAGCAGACTCATGTGAACTGAAGAACTTAACATATCAGTGGAAACTATTTGAATACTCTGTAGTTCAAGAGCTTGCAGGCAAGTCAGCACACTGCCCAAAACAAAGCCAGTAAACAGAACAAAAGCCCAGGGTTGACTGCTCTTGAACAGATGATCTTTATGAATGAGATGAATGTTTCTGGAACAGTAAAACTATTGAAGCTGCCTCCACGGCTCATACACTATCAATTAACAACTGAAGAGGGTCTCTAGACCCAAGTGGAAAGAAAATGCCTGTATGGATTGCATGCGGATATTGCAAGTAAAATTAAAAGCTTGATGAAATGTAGCAAAGGATCAGAGAATCAGACCTTCCTTTCAACTTGTGGTTAATATTCACCTTCAGTGAAGCCAAATGTTACATTAGTGTAAGTGGAAAAACTATGTAGAATTATGCTATCAATTAGAACACCTCATTAGCTGGTCTGGTGATTCAGAACTGCTGATGGAACTAAACTTAAGGCTTGAAAATACCTTGATCAATTTTATCCCCAGCTTTTAGGCATTAAGGATGTATCTGAAATGTCCCAGAAAATCGTTTCAAGCTGATGTGAATATTCCTAAAATGTCACCAACCATGTAGTGTCAAAATCAGAGAGTTTAACTGTACTCACAAAACCCTTCTCAGCAATCTTTACTACTGCCAGGCAGCCAGCTGTCCTATAGACTGTGGGCATGTTCAACTTTGGCAGAACTCCATCAGCTTAAGTGAAGTTATGACAGGAATAAATATGGATCTATTTTTGGTCCCGCAGGCATTTTGTACATTCACATCCATCTTTTGTCCCTGATCAGTATTGAATATGGAAAAGCCTGATCCCATCTACAGATTTACATTACCACCCTATGAAAGAACCCATAAAGGTGTAAAGGGGTAAAAGGTGTAAAACCCCTAATTTTTTGTTGTGTTCCCTCAAGGGGAACAGTAGAGATTAGAAAGAAGAATGTGGATAGAAGCATTATATAATTTGGCATCCTTTCATCACAGCAATTATAATCTGTACATGTGAGTTCTTTATATAGAGCAGGGAGAAGAGGAGGAAACCTTGGTTCTGTTCCCAGTTCTTTTGACAGAAATCTTGCCTGCATTACATTAATTCTGATTTAAAATCTCTTTTGTAATCCCCTAACATGTCTCTAATTCACACTCATTTTAATGGGTTTAATTCCACCTCATTTTATAACAGTGTCAAATTTTTGCAAATACACAAGCTGAGTTCCACCTGGACAAGAACACTCGTTACACTCCTTTTCTGAAAATACACAGAAAATGTCACCAGCCACACTAGTGCTACGGGCAGATGCTACTGCACAGTGACAGAAAACAGCACCATTTGAAATGAGCATCTTTTGAACAATGCTCACCTTCAATCCCGTTTCTGTCCCAGAACTCTTCCTGGTTTTGTAATGCAAGCATGTAGCAGTGCTTCACTCAAAAGCTTCATACATTTCTATTGTCATAGCAAATGCACACACACAGCTTTGAATTCATTATGTTTCCATTGCTTTTGGATCTGTAGCCATATCAGTTTCTCAGAATCTAATACAAACTGGGCTCAGGTGTCTGGAGACATATACTGACAGGGATTCTGTGATGGCCTTGAAAAGGTCCATGTCTCTGACTATGCATGTAGAGTTCATTCCTCAGACTTACAATCATCAGGAACAGGACTGGAAGGGCTGAGGAATGCAAGAGCTTATTCCAGTTAATACTTTCCGTGGTATTGTAAGATTTAGATGCTTACTGTTTTTCTATACAATACTCACAGCAGTGACCACTGTGTAAAACAAATACACATGAATAATCTTTATGACCCTAACAGAGTAGCTCTGTCATGCCAACCTATAGCTCACCTTGACTTACATAACTCTTAATGTCTCTAACTGCAAGAATAGACATCATCTTTCCATGCCATTAACAGTACCTGGAATAAATATTTCAATACCATTTTGAAAAGATACTTGCAAATCACGTCTTCCTGACAGAGATGTGCATCTGGGTATTCTTAATCTATTTGTGTCTCCTTTGTTTCCACAAGGTTAATAGTACTGGCTCCTACATTATTTTATGCCTGATTTGACATTGCCTATGGCTTTGTGTATTTGGAAAAACAAAGAAAACATCTGTGCCTATGAGAATATCACAGAAGGAAGGTGATGATAATGATGATGATGATGATACAAACACCACAAACTACTCCTGACTTTAAGAATCATCAGGTTAAGATAAAATATAAAGAAGAGGACCTAAAAAATGCTCTCTTCCCTGTGCTGCTATTCTCCCTACCTTCTCAAGAAGTGGCATGGAAAAAATAACCACCACTTGCAAGCTGACAATCTCACATCATCAGGTAGTCACCTTCTGTAACCTTGCTGTCCCTTACTGGCACGTTCCACATACATCTGCTCTGTCATCTGGAAGAGCTGTCAGAGTCTAAAGGTTGAAACCATCTGAGAAGCAGATCAGAAAAGACTGTTTTTCACAGCCTTTTTACAACTGGATCTGCTTAAGCATTCCAGCCCAGCCTCAGCTGCCATCAAGCTCTCCCACATCAGCAGTTCTGAACAAACACAAATTGGCCAGATTATCATTAAGCAGCTTCAGCTATTTTGTAGAGACCAAAGTATCACTACTCAAACTAAGTGGTAAGAAGCAGATTTTTACCTGCTCTAAATTAATGTAGTTTCTCTACAGCCAACATCAGAATTTGACTTCCAAATTGGAAATATTTATCAAAATCTTCTTTACATAATGATTCCAATCCTATCTTATACTCACATTATCTCCATTCCCACCAGTACCATTTCCTATCAATTTGTACTAAAAAAAATCCTCTTGTGCACTGAGCCTGTGCACCCAGTTCAGCTGGTGCTGCACAGTGCAGTTCTAGAGCCATGGAAGAAGTGACTGTGGTGCTCATCAACTGCCAGGTGATATCAGGGAGCAATAAATACCATCCTACACTCGCAGGCTTTGTCAAGGACACTTCACAACCCAAGCTTGCAGGCAGCCACTCTTTCCCAAAAGGGAGTATTTCCACAGGGTAACCATTCAGGAGCAGTTTTCTCCCCAAAGTCACCTGCAATGCACCATATAATGTCATCATTATTAATTGTAATATTAGAAAGACCAGCTATTTCTGAACATGTTACCAGAAAAAAATAATATACAAACCTAGATTGTTCACAATGATATAAAAGGAAACACAGGAAGTGCTTAACACACAATGCCCTGACAGGAATGTTGCTTACCTCCACAGCTCCTTTACAGACAGATTTGTCCCAACCTTGATGTTTAGGGAAAATAAAAGCCCATCCTTAGAAGCTAAAGTTTGGGGTATATTAATGGTCCTACTGAAATTCTTAAGTGAAAAATTTCAGCAACACTTCTTCAGATTTACACAGACATAAGTCAACCACCAGCCCAACAGCTGTGACCATTTTTGAGAGTCAACAGCCCAAAAATCAATCTGCCATCTCCATCTCCAACATGATGATCTATCACAAGGCAATTTGACAAGGATTACCTACTCCATTAACTGGGGTAAAAAAACCAGCAAAAAGTACTGATTCATTTTACATCTAAAAATCACATGTACATTAGAGGGAGAGGTTCACTTGCACCTGCTGAATGTCACGCTCAGTTTTAAACCAGAAAGCTTAAATGATCACTTTGCAAGAAAATGTACAGGAAACAGGTTAATAGAGAGATTAAAGAATAACTAACACTGAATAATCAAAGTTAAAGTGCTGCAGGGTCTATACACAGCCTCATGCATGCCAGGATCAAGCTTCCCTTCTCAAATTTCCTTATATTGCCTTTGTTCTCCAGTTCTCCCATTAGCAAACTGATAACTAACCCTCCTGCTGTTTTAAAACTGATTTTTTTCAAGCTTTTGTAATATCCACCACTCAAAACCGACATAAAAACCTACAACTCAATGTCCCAATATTTTGTTTCATATCAATTCAAAGGAAGTTCCCAGTGCAATGATTAATGACATGTTTGTTGCCTTAAACAGCTTTGATATTTTAACATTTAATCAATGCTATTTTTTAAGGGTACAGGTTTCCTGCCACCCTGAATTTTCTCATGATGCTTCACTGAACTCACATGGCTTAAATCTACAGTATGAAGACCTGTCAGCATTTCATTTACCTTAAACACAGCTTTTTAATAACGCTGCTCCCAGTGTCTGGAATATTTTGGGAAGGTGTCAGTGTCAAAACACTACACAGCCCTAATATGCTGTATCACCCCCCAAGGAAGATCTGGCTGATGTTTATTACAGTAAAACAAACAACAGGCAGAAGGCACAGCACCCAGTGAGAAATTTTCTGTATTTCATATTTCCTCTTGCCATTTTAGTAGTAAGGACATTATAACATACAACCTTATTTTAAATAAATGGAATTCATTTGATGGAATGATTTTCTGTGTTCTGAGACATAATCACCTCCTGTATGAGAATCAACATGAGCTTTGATTATTCCAATGGTAAAACAACCTGTCTTCAAGCTATTCCAAGTGTCTAGAAACTCAAATGATTCCACTATAAAAGCAGTTATAGTCAATCACTCCTGTCACAACATTTGTATATCATTGGCTGTTGGCAAATGGGTCAGCTTGTCACAGGCAAAGTACTTCTCAGACGCTCTATTTCCTTCTATCCCGGCTGGCACATGAAACAAGGACATTACAGCTGCTCAAAGAGATGCTGCTGAATTTCAAAATGTATCCATCTGTTTAATTTCCAAAACGACTTTAAAGAGTTGGATACAACAAACACATCTGCCATCTCAGCACCTTAAAAAAGATCATCTGGAAATTAACAGGCAAAAGAGTCTTTTCAGATAGAGGCCCACAATGAAGCTTCAATACACGTGTGACATCTGTTCCACCTTCAATCATAACTAAAGGCTTTGCACCTCTGGCTTTCTGAAGAATCGAGGCAAGACTGGCCTTGGTTGTAA
The DNA here is from genome assembly GCF_001715985.3 of Manacus vitellinus. Lineage (NCBI taxonomy): Eukaryota > Metazoa > Chordata > Aves > Passeriformes > Pipridae > Manacus > Manacus vitellinus. The sequence goes on from NW_021940711.1 coordinate 2,938,296, forward strand.
CCAGCTCTGTATCTTCTTAGCTCAGTGCTAGAATTTGTTCAGGAACACATCACTGGGCATCCATGTATTCAATTTTGTCACAGATGGAAGACTCAACTTGACAAAGTCTTGAGTACTGTGGTCTGATCTCATAGCTGACCCTGAGCACACAGTTAGACTGAAGACCCCCCAAAGGCCTTTTCAATCTGAATTAGCCCAACTACTCCCAAATAAAATAAAAGATAAAATAATAATTTTTAAAATCCATTAGGATCCACTGGAAGAACCTGAGGTGGAAATCAGCTATAAACAACAATCTGGCCCATCACAAGAAAATGTTTAGGCAGGAGGGCCAGCAGAAGATACCAGCAGATCAAATTTTAGGAAGAAAATGGCAGCACATGTTTAAGTGTGATTTTTCTTTCAGCTCTTCTCTCACATCTCTCACAAACACAAATGTGTTATCACCTTGAATTATGTGAACAGATGCTTACATCTGTGATTTGCAATTTACATTAACCCAATCTGCCATTTCAACACCAAATGCAAAGCACAATGCCTGTTTTCACCCCAAGGTATAACATATGTGTAAACTGCAGCACCAGGATATCTCAGGAAGTTCCTTGGCTACCCACTGCACTCTCAGCATATTCTTAGGAGATCACACCCAAGGAGCTGCCATATCCACTGGAGAGGGGAGTGGGACACACAAGGACACAGAAGAAAGGCAGCCACTGGGGAATATGTCAACAACAAACTGGGAAGCAGGAGAGGTGCTCTGGTTAAATGCCCATGAGCTAGAGGCCGAGACAGGCCTTCAGTAATAGAAATTAGTATTTGGTACACAATACTAGACCAAAACCTTTGAAGTGCATCACTCTGCAGCAGCACTAACACTGTTTTGTATGTACACAAACGAGAACCCAAATTTTCTTTGCTGTAAATAGCTTGTGCAATTAATAGCAGTGAGCTGTTCCTGTCTTTTTCCAATTACAGACTCAGGATAAAATGGCATATTGAGTTACCTCATGCAATTCTGGACCACCTACTGTTAGAAGAGCAATTTGAGGATGTGCTGCTGCTGCTGCTGTTAATCATCAAAATTAAAACCTGAAATAGCAAAGTTCACTTTTAAAAGTAAGATGATTTCCTACTGCAGGCATAACTTTCCATTACTTTCCCTTGCCAACAGTTATCACTTTTGTCTGAGATTTCTGGACTGAAACTTTGAACACAGAAATGCCATCATCCAGAAAACCTTTCAAAACATTTTGGGTCACCATTTTGGGTCTTTCAAAACAAAGCCATTTATTTACCCTTGGCTAATTACCTTTTAGTCTCTCTGCACAGACGCAAAATATTTGTGTTTCTACTTTGTCTTTTCTTTTACATTTTCAGACAGCTGCACCCATTTCCAAAATCCACCATGATGTTAGGAAAAAGAATTTCTTCTGGACAGTATTGTACAACAATAAAAAACTACAGCTATATATTCATACACACACACACATGTATTGTGAGCTGAATAAAAATGTGGTGATGTCTAATTTGACCTGAGAAAACCAGAACAGCACTTTGACATAAACAGGAAAAGTTCCACACTATTTGCAACACAGCATCACAAAGCCAATTCCAATCTCTCTTACACTGAGCTGAACAAGCATTTCCAATTCAGAGGAGTAATTAGCATTCCGTAAAAAAATTAGAGCACTAGCAAATACCAAAGCTTTAACTTGGCATTAGCAGAGATCAGTGAGAATTCATCACTGTAAGCCCACCACAAGCACTTGCTGCCCAAATACACTGGGAGTGCTGGGACAAGCAGGACTGTGCCTACGCCACCCATGTTGCTCACAGGAAGCTTCAAACTTCATTAGGAAATAATTAAATATCAGGTACCATTCTTGTAAACATCATCATCATTTTTTTAAAGCTGACTGAGACTTCCCAGTCCAATACCTTGTTCTCAGCTCCTGATTATTTTGTCAAACTTTAACTCTCTGGTATGAAGCACGCGGTGCCAGAGCCCACCTCAGGCTGAAAATTTTGGAATGCTTTAGCCAAAATGCCAGAACCAAGGTAGAACCACCCATCATCACGTCCAAAAACACCAGTGACCTTTGCTTCGACAGCTCTGGCACTGCAGAGCTCTGAATAAGGAACTCACAGTTATGCAAGGTAGTTATGTTTGTGCCAGAAATAAGTTTAACGTGGTTTTTCTGAAAACACATACAACACAGCTAATTTAAAAATCACCTCAATTTACACATGCTCCATAAGAACACTTATATTCAGCAGCTGAGATCTTCCTGAACACTACCCCTCACTGATCCCTCACTGATGAGTGAGGGACCAGGCCCTCAGCTGAACTGAGCACTCCACAGCCCAGGGGGACCAGAAGAAACAAAAGGAGGTTTCTAACTATAAGGGAGGATAACAAGCCTCAAAAATAAAACCTGTAAGCGGGGCTGAGAGCATGGATTATGGCAGAACATGGGGTTGGAAACTGGTTCTGAAGAGGAAAGTGTGAAGAACAACAATGGGAACCAGATTGGGATGAACACCCAGGCATAAAGAGAGAGATAGCATTAGGATATGGAAGCTCTGAACCTATAAAATACCACACAGTGTATGCCCCAAAATCAGGTTCGTATTTTATGCATAAAGTTAGTAAAATACTAATTTGTATTTTCCCAGTGTTTCAGTAGCTTATTTACATAATAGAGATTATGTGACCCCCATAATCCACCAAACCTCATTTGGAGATGAAATGAAGGGACATTACTGCCAATACAGTACTTAGGTATTAAACTGATCAGCACTATGCACTGGGAAACACCCAAGAGGAAAAATCCATGGGGGTGTGAGGAGGGAAAGAAAATAAAAATTTTGTGGTTAGAGAGGAATTTAGTTAAGTACAGTAAATAAATCAAAGAGTTTTACTGTTCTTTTTTAATTAAACATACTATTAAGTAACTTCTTGATAACTCACTGCTGTAAAAGGCCAACATTGGAAAAAACAGTGTATGATCATGTCCTTAAAAATGTATCATCATGACAAAAAGACTTTACATCACAAAATGCAAAAAGCAGGCATCTGGGACATACTGCTTTTGGCTTTTCCTAAACTTTGGATCCTTAACCTTAGTATTTCAGCAACCCTAATATTCTCTTAACACTTCATTTGTTTAAGGAGTTTGATATTGTTTCCCAATGTATATTAGATGGTATATCAAAGAACTTCAGACACTTGCACAGGAGATTCACAGTGACGTTATTTGTACATTATTTGTAATCTGGAAGGCCAGCAGATCTGCACACAGCCCACCCCTGTGCCCCACACAGACACCTACAACCTTTTCAGCATAGATGGGATCATAAAATGTCCTGAGTTGGAATGGACCCCCAAGGATCATTGAAGTCCAACTCCTGGGACACCCCTCTCTGACAGCCATCCTGCCACAGGCACGGCAGCACCACACAGTGATGCTGGGATCAGTCTCCCACAGCTCTCTTTCTCCAGGGAAGGAGCAGGCACAAGACCAACTCTCGCAGCCATAAATCTGAAGAAAGTGAGAACATATCAGCTCAGGCAGGATCAGCACTCGGTGCTGCAGAGGCAGCAGCTCCAGCGACCGTCACACCCTTCACCACAGCTTCTCCCCCACCAGCTGACAGACAGGATTTCTCCTCGCACACGTCCAATGTCACCTGCAAACGGGTCACGGAACCTCTGACCCAGTCTCCACAGCAGCCAGGCCTGCTCCACATGACGGCCTGGCACCCAGTCAGCCTAGCTTGGCAGGCAGGCCTGGACAGCAAGCAGGCAGGGCAAACAAACAGCAGATGGCTTTCCCTATCTCCACAGCAATTTAATCGCGGTGGCCGTGACGACGCCGACGTGCTCCAAGCCATCTCCAGCGCCTCCGGTGCGGCAAGGTGAGCAAGCTGCTCTTTTCCAAGGGTAGCCCTTGTGACCAGTCAAGAAGCATTTTAAGGGTCTGCAGCCAAGACACAAACTACACTTACTCAACTCGAACTTCAAAAGAGGAACAGAGCAAGAAAGACCTGGCCAGGTCAGGAGAAAAGGAAAAGCACTTTGCGCTGCGGGAGTGTTGTGACAGTGGAAGTCAAGAGTATGAGATAAGCACCCAGTGCCACTGCCCAGCTCCCCTGCAAACTTAGGCAAGCTGGCCTGACAGCTTGGCAAACGCCTCAAATCAGGCTGCCCAAAATAGAAACAAGTAAAATTAGTTGCTAATTTGGAAATGTATTTCTTCATTTTCTTTTTATGAACTGTAAAACAAGATAAAAATGTCTGCACACTGTCCAGGGCAACGCGACAGCTTTGTTAACAGGAGGCCCTTAGATACTGAGATGTTAGCAGATAGAGATTTCATTTAAATGTGGAAGCATTCTCCACTCTGTAGTTAATGCTGATCTGCGTTTGTGTAACTTAAAGCCAGGCTCCTCTGCAATAAAGAGGATGTGGAGATGCCATAACTGATACGTGGGCAAATACAAAAGGCAAAGACAGCAATTATCCTCCTGGTAAAGAACAAAGATATTAAATGTGTCATCTTTTCCCAGTCTTGATAGAAATTAGGAAACAAACAAAAAAAGTTTAAATTGGTTGTGGTTTTGGCTCCCCAGCAAGACAAAACTAAAAAACCAAGTGTACCATAGTTGATTTTAGATTTCCTGGAGGGTAGAGCTAAGATCAGTTCTCTAGGCTAGTCTACAAACAAGAGCTCTTTGACATATCTAGGGAACTTACACACATGGATGCAGGAATAGTTAAAGAAAACAGCTGTAATTATTTCCAAACCTGTATAAATCACAACAGGGGAACAGTTGGAAGCAGGGGTAGAGAGTCAGAGCTTGACAAATGGAAAAGACAAAACCACTGGAAAAAACCTTTGTGATGTTGTAAGCAAGCTAATGAAGAGTAGAAATAAATAAGGTATGATAAATAGATTATATATAAAAATATCTATAAAGCAATCCAAACTAACAGCTTTCTCTTTTGATGTGAATATCTGTTTTGATTTCATGTTTATGGCACTACCAAGCCCCAAACAAATGAGATGAAAAGTGGAGAGGGTTATGCAGATAACACTGTTAGGGAAGGAAGAAATAAAGGAAGGTACTGTTTCTCTTTCCTTTTACTCTCAGTATTTTGATTCCCTGCCCCATAAACAGGAGGGTGGGGGAACTCTGAAGCTGTTTGTGACTTTGAAAACTTAAGTTTTGTTCCCGTGATCCAAAACCCCCCCCAGAACGTTCATCCTCTGTATTATGAGTTACCACCTAGAGCCAGAGCACAAAGGGCAGCAGTTTCCAACATGTGTGTGTAGAGGCACACACACACAAACCTTTGTGTGGCAGAGCTGTGCTGGGAGCAGATAATTACAGCAAATAAAAGGCAGCTCTGCATATAACAATGTGGAAGCAAATTCAATTGCTAAGGACATTGGCTGCAAACAGCCTTCAGAAACAAAGAACCAGCCACATTAGAGCAATCTTTCATACTTGTATAAAATAAGTAATTGAGTCATGGACAGGGTAAAGCCTGGGAGCACAAAGAGAGATCACAAGTCGAAGCTGGAAACTGTCCCAACGGTCCCATATTTCAGCTCCCTCTCTGTTTGCTATTTTTCCTGCTCAGGGTTTAAGCACAGCACCAAAGCTCGTTATTAGTCTGTAATCAAGGCCATTAGAGCTCTCGAATTCAACCTGAAGACACACTGGGCGAAACCTGGCAAGGCAGCAATAACGATCCCCTCTGAGTAATCAGAGTATTGCTCCACACGGTGCGACAGAAAATGGTCCCTTTGTGCCCAGGGGCCTGCAAGAGCGCTCACTCGAGAGAAAAGGTTATCTTACATGCTATAAATACATGAAAATAAGATTAGAGGCAACTGTTGTGACAGCAATTAGTTGGCCGTGTCAATACACCCCCTCACGCTCTGCCCAGATTTTTAGCTCACTAGTGACTCAGAAGCAAGAGTGACATTGCCAAATCCCCTATTTGTCTGCCTTTCCCATCCACTTCTGCTATCCAAGGACTGCCCTCACCCTCACCTGATTTCACTTTGGCTATCAGACATAAAGTCAAGCACCCTGCCAGTATTTGGGAACAGTGCAGAACAGGCTTCTTTATTGTCCTAGTTTAACTCCACGACATCACAGCAAATGTTAATCAGGAGCAAGGTTAACACAAAAGTAGACATTTGAAGCACTTCCAATGAAAATCAAATATATTCACTTACCCCTTTTAACTCTTGCCATATTATTACATATTACTAATAATCTTCAGCATTCTGTTAGATAATTGTCTGCATTCATTACTTTCAGTAAGAAAGAAGCCACTGAGTGGGAGAGAAATAACCATTTTTTTACATTACTGTGGGTTAGATATTTAATAGAGTTATTTCCCAGATAACCCAGCAGTTATTTTTATTTATGTGTAGTTGCCTTAACTATAAGTGAATATCCAAAACTGGATCTAAGGTCAAAATTATCTATCTTTGGTGAAGATCCAAAATTATCAAGTAACTGCTACAATATGCAAGAGATGCATAAGGGCACACTGCAAAATGTAACTACTGGCCATAAAGCTATTGATGGGCAAAGGATAGTCTACTTACTTCTCAAAGAAAAACAGAAAACACTGTCATGTCAGCTCGCCTCACAGTCAAAATGTGGCTGGACACTCTCAAGAGCTAGGGGTAATGTATTTCCCCTGGGATAAAGTATTTTAAAACATAGGTAATGGGCAGTAACTCCCAGATTTGAATGAGGATGTACAGAAAACCTAAATCAAGACCTTTGTGCTCCCATTAGTTCTTCCAGCTCTATCTCTGGAAGCACTTCCCAAGGATGACTCAGTATCTGCAAAGTAATTGTTCTTCTGTGAGACACCCTTCGGGAGACACCGCAAGGGCTGTGAATGATGGAGTAAAACAACTCTTACATTCTTTGGACCTTTTATGGAAGGGTTGACTTCTACTGAGATTCCCAAATTACAGGGACTAGAGAGGTCTGGCTGGTGCCACCCTTGAGCAGCACCAATTAGCCAGAAGACATGGTGGAAGGGAAGGAGGCAGCAATGCCATGAGTAGATTGCATTGCCTACGTACCCAGCACCTGTTCAGAGCAGGGGGGAAGCCTGCACCCTTCCAGGGGACAGCCCTGGCACCATGCAATACACTCCCACGCACACTCCCGCTCCCAGATGGCCTCCAAACCACCCTTCCAACATACAGTATTTTAGGATTTTCAGTAATTAAGCCATAGACCCCAATTTTTTTGCCCCACAGTCAGGACTGCAACTCCCTGTCTTCTTGTAAAAAGCAAGAAAAAAACCAAACCCCACAGACAAGTGTCCCTGCCAAAACAAAAATAATCATAAATAAACATTCCTGCTCCTACAGCAAGTCACCTAAGCATTCAAAACACTGCCCACGAGTTTGTTCTGCTGACAACTCTGTGTTTTCATCTGCTGCTTTTCCTCACCCTGAGTCCTGCAGGAAACAAAAGCAGGAAAGGAAATCATCTGTGTGCAGGCAGGTAGCTGAAATTAAGGGCAACAAGAGAAGCAACAGTGCAACAAAAGGCACAGTCAATGTCGCCCCAATACTACAGGCAAACTAAGAGCTACCATTTCCAGCTCACTTGATAAGCTCTCATGCTGGGATCTGTATTTTGTTGTTGCTCACCATGTCGCACTGGGACTCCAGTAATTCAGTGGAAGGGAAAAGGCAGATACTGAGCTTTAGCCCAGTTTAGTGATGAGTTCCCTTAAGCTCGAGAACCTATCATTCAGGACACCTTCTTTTAGAGACATTGATATCAGAGTACATCACCACATCTACTCTGCAAATCTATGCATTGAGGAGCTGCTTTTGCTTTTTGCTTTCGCTTTCCAGAAGTGAGGGAAGAAAGACAGTGAGCTGCAGGAGAGAATTCTCTCAATTTCTGTCCTTTCTGGGAAGAGAAGATTGGGCAAAAAGATTAATCAGATAAATTGAACTGTGTTGGAGAGAGAGACCAGAGCTTAGTAAGCCCTCAGGTAACCACTTGCATTTAAATGCCTGTAGCAACTCAGTAAGCTCCAGGCAACACAGATATTAAACAGGCATTTCTGAAGCCTAGCACAGAAAGACAAGGGCTTTTATGCTTGCCTGCTTGCTTTTAACAGTGGATACACAATCCTTACATTCTATAATTTACAGTTTTCTCATTGAAGTCTTTTACATGAAAGTTCAATAACAGCCTGCATTGTTCATCCCATCCCATGATGTTGACTCACAGGCAGGACTGACAAAATCACCAGGACCAGCTGTGTGCCCCAACCCAAATCACGCAGGATTCCAGCTTCCCATAAACCAGGCCTGGAGTTGCTGCAGTTCAGAGCAAGCCATGCACAAGCAAAACAAATATCTGTGCTGCTCTAAAGCAAAACAGCCCACTCTGAACTGGAGTGGTCTGGTCTCTGCCTGTTCACCTCTGCCACCTCATCCCAAAACAGTCCTGGAGTTGTGACCCTCTGCTGCTCCCAGCACAAGTCATCCCATGACTCACAGCCCTGCATTAGCTGGTACATCCCCACACATCTGTCAAAACCTGACCTGCTGTTTTCTGAGGCTGTCGGGTCACCGTGACAAGTCACCGGAACAGCTGAATCACCCCTTTTCCAGCACACTGGCTGCTGCCATTGTCCCAGCTCTGAGTCTCTCCTTGCCTCTGTGTCTCACCACGTTGGCCTGCGTGGAGCTGGTGTTGAAGTTCCTGGAACCCAGAAAGGCTGCATTACTGAGGCCAGGTATTGGGAAAAAGGGTGTGAGCAGAGCTTTATGGGCAGGGGCATTACCTGCAAAATAAGGAGTCCACCAGACTCCAAAGAAAAGTCAACAGAAAGCCAAACTTTACCATGGGCACAGACACCACTTCAAGTCTGTTAGAAGCAAATCCTTTCTAGTGGCTCTCATAAGTTTAATAATTAAACCCCTAGGCCAGACTTTAGGGAAGGAGGAAAGTCCCAGTTATCATGCTATCTCAGTAGTCTCATGGAACTGAGAGACAAGGAGTAAAAATAAATCTGAGTGACAGGCTCCTGCTTCACATCTGAGGCTGACATCTAGCTATAACATCAGGTAAGTGCAGGATCAACATGATTGAGAGGTATCAAAGGAGATGAGATATTGAGCAGGACCAATTCTTCTCTCCCTCAAAGGCATAAGATATTTTTAAAAAGGCTCAAGAACCAAAGGGCAAAAAAATCCAGGGTATAACCTTTTTTTAAAAAAGACTATGCTTTTAAACTAGACATTATTCTAAGAACTAGCCTCATGACACTGAAAGGACTAAATACGGCACAACTGATAAAAATATACAGATCTCTCTTTCACAGATTCAGTTCAGCCTTACAGTTCTGTACCAGATCACACAGGTTAGTCTTCTACCTCCAGTCCCTTTGCTCTTGCTCCTTAATCTCCAGATAAATCTCTGACTCTCACGCCATGCTGCCAGTAACAAATGGCACAAGGCTGGGCTAACGTTTCTTTTCCTTCCTGGCCAGCAATAATACAAATCACACCTTTACAGCTTCCACCACTGCTTGCCTGTTTATTTCTCGATGCACTTTATCCATGTTTGCCCAAAGGAAATGGGCTTCCTAATTTCGCTTCCTGGCAGACATGAATAGTGAAATGAATCAACTATCAGGCTGAGAATATTGCAAGGAAATGTTTCAATACTAGTAACTTTACTGAATAGTGAAGTAAATCAAACATTAGGCTGTGAATAAGGCAAGGAAACGTTTCAATACCAATGATTTTTGCATCCAAGCTGAAAAAAAGCAGGATGAAAAACATTTATTGCCTGAGTTTTGCAAAAAAGTGTGGCTTCTCTCTAGCACCCTCACTGCAAACCATGTATTTTGTGACTAGTCAGCTATTTCCATTGGTCTCAGCTGTATCTTCCATGCCATAACCCAGCCTCCACTGAGAAGCTTGCTGACCTTGTGTCCTGTTTAAAGCAGTCGCTATGTCAGCTGATCACTGCCATCAACATGGCACAACACAACCACCACCCCATCACCTTTTGCAAGCCTTCTCCTTCCTTTCTGACAGTCACGGGAGCACAGTTCGGAGCACACTCCTTCCAGGGGAAGAACAGTGTGCTGGTTCTTACAGCTCAGCAAAAGATGATTTCTAAACATTAAAAAAATATGACTGTGCCCCTATAAATGGCCATTTTGGGGCATAAGCTGGAGTTGGGGACATCTTATCTTGTTGTATGAGCAACATACACATTCTGGAGAATATCCATAAGAGAGATGGGAGTCTGGCCAAATGTAGGGAGGGCCTTTGCTAAGATGACAGGATGAGGAGCTTAAGCGTATGTATTTGAAGATGAGAAGGCTACAGGGGGGATCTTCTTGTGCTCTGTAAGTACCTTAAGGGGGATCACAAGGATCTGGTGGATGGATAAATTTGAACTAAGCAGCAACAGAACAACATGGGGACAATCCTAGGATTTAAAATAGAAGTAATTTATATTAAACAAAACCATAGTGATTTAGCCAAAATGGACTGCTATCTAGCCATGTGGAATTTTTTTGTCCAGGAGACCTCTGCAGCATATAAATAATGCAAGAGCCAAGAAAATAGAAACAGATTGCTTGGATACCAGTGATATCTATGGATATGTATGGGATTAGATGCCCAAACACAATAATTTTGCTCATGCATACAGGGCCTACATTTAGCACCAGTAAGGAATATCCTTTACTCAAGTTACTACAAGGAGTTAGAGAGAGAGAAACTTCAGAGAGATGGAGGGGGAAAAGAGGACATAGCCTTAATAAACAGATGATGTGGAGTATTTATCTAGCACCCAGCCATACAGAATAACTTCTAACACACATACAGAAACATCAAAGACACACTTATAGCACCATCCTCAAATGACAGAATGGGAGAGCAAGAAGTTAAAATGTCTCTCACTTGCCTGTCAAAGTCTAACCTAAAGGGTGTAGGGACCCTCCCTGCTTCCTGACCCCTGTGGCTACCCCTGTGCTTTGGGTCTGGCCCTGAAATCCTGCTGTTCTGTTCCAAACATACTCTAAAAGTTAGAGCAGCACAGGTTAAGTGCCTGAAATTCATGATTTCCCCTGGATTGGAAAAAGGAGCCTGCTCACTAACAGGGGGTTACTGTCTCATCTCCCAGCACTGAACACCACAGCGTCATCAAAACACCCCCACCTTTCTTTAACTGCACCTTGCAAATGTTCTTAACTTGATTTTACCAATGCTGACTGTCCAGCATGTATTGTAGAGTAAAAGTAGAAAAAAAATCTTTAAGCCCATCCCAAGAGGTAATGGCTTTAAACTAAAAGCGGGTTGATTTAGATCAGATATGCAGAAGATGCTTTTTATGATAAGGGTGCTGAAACACTGGCACAGGTTTCCCAGAGAGGTGGTGGGTGCCCCATCCCTGGAAACGCTCAAGGCCAGGTTGGATTGGGCTCTGAGCAACCTGATCTACTTGAAGATGTCCCTGCTTGTTGCAAGGGGTTGGACTAGATGACCTCTAAAGGTCCCTTCCAACCCAAACCATTCTATGATTCTATTACTTTTCCCTCTCAAAAACCCAAACAGACTGAAAATATTACATGCCAGGTACAGAGCAATTCACTGGAATCCTTTTTGAAGTGAAAATCTTGCCAGTGGCCAAAAGCTGGTGTTGTGTTTTTATTGGACTGGGAGCTCTCAGTGGCTCCTTGCACCCTTTGAGATGAAATTTGAATCTGTTGCTGCCATTTCATCTCGGGTGCCTTGACTTTCCTGCACTAAACATGAAGCCCTCGTCAATAAAATATTATTTAAGCACTGGCCTAACTAACCTGTGCTGTGTCTAGATAATTCAGCCTAATGAGGGATTATTTTCTGTGTTTGTGGCTGACAACACCCGAAGACATTCTGGGATTGTGCAGTGATAAAAACAGAACTATATCAAGCCGAGTACGGAGCTGTTAATTTTAAACAGAGGAGAAGAGAGAGTGGATACTGCTCCACACCACCCAAAAGTCACTGAGGTTTGTGCTTGGGCCAGGAAATTAAAACAAAAACAGGCTTTCTGGCTTGGGACTGACATCTTCACTATGTCCACTGAGCTCTATAATCCTACCTGTATGTTAAAATGCAGAGGGGGAGCTGAAGCAATGGACTAGAACGTGTGTGTGAGTACAGCTTAATGTCCTCAGAGGATACAGCTGGACTAAAATTGATTCTGTTCATAATATATAACAACAAAGGTCAGTCCAAACAAAAGATAAAGATCAAATCTCCAGCAAAACTAACAGTAGCTTCTTGGCAGTTTCACCCCCAGGGAGCTGCTGGAAGAGGCAAGAATATCAGAGGAGTGACACACACACTCTCTTGCAGTCATCTGCTGGGTGTAAGGGAAGATACGGTCTTTCTTTGCTCCACCAAAGGCAGCTGAGCCCAGATCTGAGCCAATGGATGTAATAATAAATACCACATATTATATAGAATATGCATATTAATATAATAATTTAACTTTTTTCCTAATTTCAGAATTCAGGCCAGTTGTCCAACATCTCATGTAGACATTATGGATGACTGACTTGCACACCAGTAACTAAATCAAGGCTTGGAGCCAAGTATGCTGCAGACTGTAGCATATTTACAGCCTTGGGGATGTAACAATGAACTATCCTTCTATGGAGCAGAAATGTCCACTGTGTGTGAAGAAGAAACATGGTCCCGTATAAACAAGTCTACATATGTTCCAGATGAAGGAAATAGAGAGTGGCAATGCAGTACATCCCATAATTCCAGCCAGCTGTCAGTCTAGCTAGGAAAACAACAGAACAAAAGTAAACCATTTTTTTCCTTGTGTATTCATGCACAGAAGACATTTTGTTATCATCCTTTGTTTCATTTCACAGTATCATCATTAAAATATGCACATTATTGAAGCCAAACCAAATACTTCAGTTATTCTCCATCCCCACATCCTCTTCACTGGTCTTTACAGGGCAGAGTTTGAAGGCTGCCTATCATTTCTAGTTGCACTATTATTTACTTCTACAAAGAAACAAATAGACAGCTGCATGAGACATGGATTAAAAAACCCCAAACTTTGCAATACAATCCAAACAGCACTGTTGGGCCACCTCTTTGGATCAAGCACAGTGTTTTCAGACTTGTAGGAGCATTATGACATTCAGGTCTACTTAGAAGGGAACTGGATGGCCCACCATACAGGCTGGGCAGCCCTATTAAAAATATACTGGTTCCTTGAGGAGAATCTGGTTAATGAAACAGAAGAACTGCAACAGCCCAGGGAACACACATGATTTCACCTCACCTACCATCAGCTGTTACTAAGCAAAACTGCACTAAAAATAAAAAAGCACCATATAAGCTTAATTATTTCCCATGTTTTTGATTGATGTGACTACCTCTTTCAACCTACAAGACATTTTCTCTACTTTTTTTTCCCCCTGCAGTTTCTACACAATCATTCTCCACTTGTTATATCCAAGGCAATCCCACACTAGAATTTCAATGGTTTGGAGGAACTTGCAGGGTTCAGTCACACCAGGCAGACTGAGGTGGTCTATAACCCCGCTGCTGAAGGAATCACAAGTGTGAAAAGTAGAAAAGTATTTTAAAAGTATGAAATAAGAAAAATAGCATGAGTCTTGCTGTACCTTTGAAGCACAAAAATAGATGCTTGCAGGCTGTATTAGTTGAGAAGTCAGTTTGAGAAAAGAGCACCTTGCACATAACATAAATCCATTCTAGGACAGGCTGGACACAAAAGGAATGATTATGATATGCTGAAAGACAGGACCAGCTAGAACACCCTTTGCCATCAAAGGGGAGAAACAGCACTGCTACAGCATACTTGAGGTCATCCAACGGTGTGTACCCAAAATAGCTCAGGTGAATCACATCCTAAAAATGCTCATTTCTGTTCTTTAACTATAAAAGGAGCCTAAGACAATCAGTTCAGCTGTGTATATCTATGCTGCAAAGGTTTAAAGAAAGATGAATTCACTTCTCATTAAAAGCGATTCTGTCCAGAATCACAGAAAGTTCCTGAAGTTATGCAGTAGTGAGATATCTGAGGAAATTACTACCCTGGAACTGGAAATGGGGTCTGCTTTTTTGATTATAAAAGTAGCTATCCAACTTCTGTGTCCATGTTTAAAACAATTATAACAGTATTACTGTACCAAAAGGGCAATTACCAATACATAAGAAACCAGATCACTTGACTCTACTAAAGGAAAACTTTCACAGTGAAGTTACTATTTCCACTCTCACAAAATAAATAACAAACGGGAGCTTTAAAGGAGAAAACAAAACAACATTTTGGACAGCTATGGACTATTTCTTGAAGATAAACTCAGTTCTTAATGCAAAACTGTGCCCCTCACAGACTGATGAAGGGGTAAGAAGTGAGGAGCACCCAGTCTGAAGCCCTAAGTTCTAGAGTGAGGTCAATGAACATGAAGAGAACACTGTTGCTGCTCATGCTGCATGTTTCAATCCAGTCTCCAGATTCCAAGCCTGGTAGCTCTCAGAATTATTAAATTTCCCAAGTACTAGCATAATTAAAAAATACTACTAGGAAGAAAAAAAATACACTGACTTGACTGCACGTGCTTGGGTAATTTCCCAGCAACTCTGCTTCTCTCTACTACTTTTTGGATGCTAGAGCATGTTCCTGTAATTCAAAAGTAAACAATTATTCAGGAAGGCTATTCAGGCAGAAGTCAAACTGGAAACATCCAAGAAGCACGCACTGGTGCATCAGTTAACCAGCAAACCCTCTGACTCATCAAAGGAGTCGCTGAGCCAAGACACAGCACGTGCTTTCGTTTTCACAAAATGCACTGGTCATGCTGCACCAGGGAAAAGCATCCGGCCTCTGCAGATCAAAAGCATTAACCTTGGAATGATGAACAGCCACCAGCAGCCTTCTGACAAGGCACTCAGCCTACAGGCTGATACCAAGTCAGACTTACTAACTCAGTTCAGCCCAGGGATCTGCTCAAATCTCTACCATGAGCAAGGACTTTTGCCTTCAAAGGGCCTGGCTCACCTTAAGCAGTCTGCTTGATGCTTTTCCAAACTCAGGGAGGAAGGAAAGGGTGGAAGAGGCTTTCATCCCCTCAAAACAATAGACTATGAACCAACCAGAGTATCTTCTATTTTACCAGAGTTAAAAATGATGTCTCACACAGACAAATAGAAAGCCCAGCGCTCTCATTTCAGTTTGGCTGAGCAGAGACAGAGCAGTGAGGATTTGGGGAGCCTCTGCCAAGTTCAGTCACATCATGCAAAGCCCTTACTCCCAGGAATTCCCAGGCAGCTGGCAGGAGAGCACACCAACACCAGGCAAGGAAATAGAGGTGAGATTTCTGTGACATGTCTTGCACAGGCTAAAAGCAATAAGCTCCTATTCCTATTTTGAGCTCTTCCAATCCCAGCTTGTTGTGGGCTGCCTGTAGAAATCACTGCCAATAGCCCAAAACAGTGTGAGCCTCTCTCATGACAGATCACAATTTGGGAAAAGCCATGACAACATCTGGTCTGCAAAGGGCCAGAGAGGAAGCCTGGACTGCAACACAGGATTGAGGGTATCAGCATCAGGCATCAGCGACGCTGATTTTAAGTACAGATGAACTTTCATCTTGAGCAGAAATTGCCCATTCATTTAAAGCTGCTGTTTCCTTGGGGACGAGGAAAAACCAGACCCTGCCAGTTTTATCTCTGTTCATGAATCACATCCCAATCTTTCTAGTCTCCTTGACTACAGCTAAATAAAACAGGGGCAGGAATCATTTGCTGGCTGTTAAGTGCCTGAAATTACGTGCCGACCGCATTGCAGACGGGAAGTTTTATGGTAAGGAATATTGGGATATGTGTTTCATGCCCTGGATTGTGGCATAAAGGTGCCTGAGTTTTGAAAATGTGCTGAGGTAGTGCTAGAGGACAGCGCAGGATGAAGGGAGCCAAGGAAAAACAGTCCTTGGCATGTGTCACTGCAGCACTTCAGGGGGATGAACTGCCCCAGACCTGATTAACAGAGGGGATGGACATGGTAGTACCACGGTTGAGTTCACTTATTTAGCCGTATAAACACAGCCTGTGTGAGCACAAAACAACTGACCATCTCCCTCGAGCTGGACTTGATGATCTTTGTGGGTGCTTTCCAAATCATGATATTCTGTATTTACAAATCTGAAAACAGAAGCTGATGGACTCGAGGACTCAAACCCCCACAAATGAGATGGTGATGATCAGCACTGAAAACCTGGCTTCTATTCAACATCTTTCCCCCAAATTCCAAAGTTATTTTTGTTTACTGGGTTAAATAGTTCCCATTGCAGACACAGCCTCATGCAATGTTTCAGTTTAATTTCAGTTACAGGGTCTCATCAGCCACTTAAACACACACCAAGAACAGCCTCAAAAGTTTGAGGCAACAACCACCCCTCCCCACAAGAAATAATCATCTGAATCAGTTTTCATATCATTAAAGGGAAAAAATACTGACTGCATTTCCTCCTGTTCTGAAGCTGAGTAGTTTACTCCTATTTCAAATAAATCCAGAAGGAAAAACCACATTTTTGCTTAACTCCTGGGTTTCAATGAACATTAACTGACAGAAAGAAGAAACCTACTGATCCATTCTCCTAAACACCCCCATCAGTAAGTCTCTGTACACAGACTAAATGGAGAATGTAAAGCCTCAGAGCAGGAAAACACGACTATAATAGGATTTTGGAGGAAAACTAATTCCTAACAGCAAGTTGCACACAACTTTCCTACACTGCCTTGTGTAATTAAATCTGTATCCACTGAAAGCTTGAACTGAATGAATAATGAAGCAACTTCTTGAGAAACAACTACATGAAGACTAATAAAAGAGGACATGTTAAAATTATTGCCAGGAAACCTCTAAATCTTTGGCATATATTTTACAACGTGCTTGCCTAGAGTTGACCCCAGAGCAATATTTATAAAATACAACTGCCAGAAAGCTACAGCACTTCCTCTCAACAACCCCAAGCTGGTATGCAAGCTGGGGCTTTTTCAGTTCAGTGTTGAATCTCTGGACTTCAAAGAATGGAGCTGACCAGCAACCACCAGAGATGTATTAAAAAAGCCTCCAGCAAGAACAATTTCCTCCCCAGGAACACTTGCAAGTTTTCAAACTCAGACCTAAGACTGTCAAGGCTGTACTTTCATCAGCCATCAGTCTACAGCAAAGAGGCTGACACAGTAATTTTGAATATTAACTGATTCTTCTCATTTTTTAATAGAAGTTTAAATCCACACACTCTAGAAGCAACAGACCCCCATGGTAACACACTGAATTATTTGCTCTCAGCCAAGAATCAATAAAGGACAACAATCCTGCTTAAATGTCACAGGGAACTGGTTGTCACTGGAGCTTATTGCAAGTACACAGACATATGGAAGTTAATTTGATCCCGAAACTACCCCAAAAAGCATGGAGGCTGGAAGCCACTTTTGGAGGCTGGAAGCCACTTTTGGAGGCTGACAGCCACTTCTGGCACCTGAGATGCTCAGAATAAATACCCTGCCTATATAAACCAAGTGTTGCTCCTGGATTGCAGCACTTTTTTTTCCAAGTGAAAGCATTACGCATTCAGCAGAAGGAGCTCCCTGTTAGAGTTGCTGTGAACTAAATTAACTAAGTTCTCTCATCTGAACATAGACTCCATCAAATAAAACACTCCCAAACTGTGGCAGTACTATTATCTTCAGTGAAAGAAATAAGAAAGTCTTTTCTTGCAACACTAAAAGATAAAATGTTCTGGGATGTCATCCAGAGTGTTTGGAGTGATCATGTACTCAGGTTCCATGGATTTAAGTAAGGTTACTTTGTTTCAAAAAAAATTAAGGATGATCCAAAAGAAATACACATTTCATTAGGTTCGAGCTTCCATGTTCCTGCAAGAAATGTTGGAAAATAGATATTGCCTCAGCCACCCAATAATTCTTATGTTTCTTACAGTATAGCACAGACTCTTACAGCTTCAGAGATTTTTATAGAGGAGGAGTGACCATAATTTTGCCAACTGTAAAAGGCCAACCACAGAGCCCAACTCAAACATCTGCACTGCAACAAGAGCTCTGAAATCGAGCATCTTGCATTTGCTGTTCAGCTGCTTAACCACTGCGAGAGTGACAGAGCTTCCCAAAATATTCTCTCCAATAAGTCTTTTCCTACTGGTTCATTCCTGATCAGGTAGATGCTATAGCTATAACAACAGCTATACAATAGCCACATAGGTTTGGTTAAGAAAACACAGTCAGAGGGACTGGATTGTATCAAAAGCACACTTAAAAATTGCACACTACTGAATTATTTCAGAAATAATTATTTGGGTTATCAGGGTTTTTTTCCTTTTCCTTGGGGATTTGACTGTCAGTTTTCCCACAGAATACGAGAAAATCATTGTCCATCTTGTAAGTGAGAAAAACACCAGGCAAAACACACTAATCCAGTTTAAGGTATTCATCCCTCTCTGGGGGGGTTTGCAATGCCACCACTTGCTCTCCTCCTCTGCAGTTCCAACATGCAGGTTGAGGTGCCCTCCTAGAAGGCTGCTCTTTTATTTCAGCCAGTACATGCAACAGCTGATCTTCACAAAGTTCCTAAGATTGCCTGAATGGCAGTAATTGTATTACACTGAGCCTGTTTTGATGGTGCCAAGTGTGAAATTTTGTCACCCGATTAATTCATCCCTTTGCCACAGGTGTGAACAGCAGAGCAACTGAAAATGTTTCCTAGAGAGCAGAAGCCTTGTCTCAGCTGCAAACTTCCCTCTCTTCATCCCCAGAGTCAGAGGCTGGAAGTGTTTTCTCATGGAGCAACAGGGACCCCTAAACACATGGTGAGCTGGGTCATCCGAGGGCAAGTCTGTTTCAATTACTTTTTATTTTAAAACCCCACAGCCCTTTGCTGTGCAGTGCTGTACTTTCTGACTTTGTCACAGGATAGCTGCTGCTATTTCTAGGTCAGTAGGACTCGAGCACTGCCCTTTGGCTGTATTTTCACAAGACTCAGTGTCAGACATCCCCACAGTAAATTGCTCCTATTGTCGGTTGCTTTAGGGAACCATTGGTTTCACATAAAAATACAACTACTTTTGTTAAAGGATATTGATAGAGGTTTGGAAATGGTCATTCATGATCTGAAATCTGCCTTGCTCTGACAATGAGAAACTGAGAAATTAGTGGCCTATGCTACAGCATCTCTTGACACAGTCCTCATGCACACGAGCCAGACTGACAGACCACTACAGCAACAGTGCTGATGTACAATAAGGTGAAAACTCCAGTTCCTCAGCACTGCCTTCAACAGACACTGTATTCAACCTTAGAGCTGAGTTTACAGCATAAGATATGAAAAACATTGCATTTATGATATTGCCTTATTGTTTTTCCCTTCTCTTCCTTTTAAAGTAGATTAAACTGATGGGCAAAAGCCCTCCTTTTAAGTGTCATGCCTAATGTGATTCCCACAGTGGGACTGGACTCTTCCTCCCTAAAGAGAAGAAAAATACACCCTGTGCAGGATTTAGAGATGATTCCTTTGTTCACTGTTAGTACATTTTGCAAATTGGACTTTCCCTTTAGCTACTTCGTTAATTTATCACAATAAATGCATGGGACCAGACTCCAGTCAGTTTAGATTATCTTTCAAAATCTCCACAAAGCACAAATTCCCAAATCCCAAAGAAGAAAATTAACATTTAATGCCTATTGCTGAGCCACCTGGAAATAAAAGGAAGTTGTTTCTCAAAAGCTAGAACATTTCTCAAGCATTTCCCCTTAATTTCTTTCCTTCCCTTGTTACTTCTCACCTGTATAAGTCCAAAGATTTGAAAATGCTGAAGAAAAAACCTCTTTCTTTAGAGGAGCTGAATATAAAAATATATTTGGAGATTAGGATCATTATGATCATTCGAATCACCAGAGACAACCTCGCCAGAGAGAAATATCACAGTTTCAAGGGAAGCTCATCTCTTGATAGGGAGAGCCCAGACAGTAACTCCTGTCAGGGTTGATTTTAGTCAGGTTTCTGTTTGAAAACATCAGAATTATTAATTAGCTCATGCACAAAGAGTGACAAAAATACTCAGTAATACATGAGCACTGTCAAAGATCTTCCAGTAGGAGACTAAGTTACATCCCACTAGGGTGGAAATCCTCACGTTTTTAACATTTATTCTACTTTCTGATTAAAAAGACTAGGCAAAGATATTCTGTTGGTATCTCAGGCCCACAGAATTGGTACAGGAGATTTTAGAGAAGATATTGTAGCAATTGTTTGGTTTTCTTTCTCATTCCTTAGCTCTCCGTTCATTTTTGGAAATTCCCAAAGTGATACAGGACCATTTCCAGAATGAAGTTCTCCAGCTGTGTAACAACCCACGTCTTTCTTGAGGGTTCCATGACTTGGAACCCAAAGTAAAGAGAAATCAAACCTGATGCTGCATGAGGACAAAATATTACTATCTCTATTCCAATCTGTGATACTGGTTCCCTTTAGATCTTAAGGAGAACAGAGCACAGTTAATCACTTGCTCCACTTCCAGCAGCTCCTGAAGCTTTGGGCTTTCATCCTGTTCAGCTTGCTAAAGGCAACACATTCACAAGCCAGAGTGACATGTTTTTCGGTATGAAGTTGAGTAATTAAACAGTTAAATTCTTTAGCTCATTTTAAGTCAGGTCTTTCACAGAATCCCATTTTTACTTCGAAAGTGAGGAGCAGTGTATTCTCTAATCTACTAAATCACCCCTGGTTCAGATGCACAGGGCTTTCTGGTTCATAAAGCTGCAGTTTTAAATCATAATACTTCCCTGATGTGCTAAACTGCTGATCTGTAATGCGCAGTTAGGTGGGAAGACATGGAACCAGGAGATATTCCCAGCTGCCAGGCTTCTGCACACACTGAAGCAGAAGGGATTGAATTCCTGATGCAAACCAATCAAATATGTATGTGTTTTGCTAGGAGAAAAATGGAGCAGACAGTCTGGAGATGCAAAAGGAGACATAAGGAGCCACAGCCCCATCTAAGTCACTACCCCTGCACTGTGCAGTCCACCACCATCAGTCTCTGCACTGTGGGTCTGCTCTTTAGAAGATGTTCCCATCTGCGTTTCATGGAAATGATAGGTAAAATCAGAGACTTAATGAAGAAATAATTTCCTAGTCTGGTACAGCAATTACATCACAGTGTCAGACTTTCAGCATGCACGTGCACACACACCCACCACACATTCTCCCTCTGCTCACATTATATACATAAGGTATATATTTGCAAATGCAGGGGTAGATTTATTACACACATATTAACAGGGGAAAATATGCCTCATATGCTGTATCAGTTGACTTAGGCTGTTGACTGCAGTTGCTATTTAATGGTTGAAAGAGATTTAGATAATGAAGCCGTTGGATGAGGAAGCAATGGTATTTATGAGACTAACGAATATTTGGGCTTATCTCGCCTTAAAATTACTATAATAGGACAAAATAGAGGAGTCAAATGGGCAATTGACAGCAGCAACAAACAGAAGCTTTCACAGTTCAAGCTTTAATTATGTGGAATGCATTGGCTAGAAAGGACGACCCACAATTTCACTGAATATTCTAGTACATCACTCCTTCTACTCCATGTCAAAAAGGTTACTTCTGCTCCTCAAACATACAGGAGCAGCAGCTATTTTCTGATTACTTCAAGAAAGAAATTTCCTGAATCTGATTGATATTGAGCTTCTGAGCTCTTTTTCCTCCCAAGATGTTTCTTGTTCACTTCACTTATTCATCAGTAGCTTCCTTACACACTGCATAGATTTTAAAGCAGAGAATGGCAAAGCAAATAAACAGAGATTAAATAAAGCTGCAGCAAAGTTAGGTCCTTAAGAATTAAATCCAACCTCTAAACTGCAGAGGCAACTCTTCAAAAGTCACACTAAGTAGAGTATGTACATTTGCAGTCCAACTTCCATTTAAAGTGGATGACAAGTTTAGCAAGGATAATACCCTTCAAATACTGGCTGATTGGAGAGGCAAGGACATTTGCTCAATTTGCAGACAGTATTATCCTCCTGGCTTCCTGGGAGTTGATGCCCCGCTGTGAGCTTACAATAAGAGTTTTCCTTCTGAAGTCCCTGATGTGGGAGAATTTTTCTTAAAGATCATGGGAAAGTTTGGGGGTTTTTATTTTAAACCACTACAGCAAAAAAGTAAAGAAGATTAATTGGGTTTGCTGCACTATTCATCTCACTGGCTAATTCACAGTCAGCATACCCTAGAAGATAAGACTTTAAATCTCAGATATGTCCTTGTTTATTACAGGATATTATAAAAGACAAATGCTTTTGGGTGCCGAGAAAAAGTTACATAGTATTTTAACCTATATATGCATGGTTTCTTCAGATTATTCATCTAGTATTAATCTACCTGCAAATTCATATCCAAAGATAAAATATCCTGCTATTTTTCCTTCTAATTCCTAACCACTTAACAATCAAGATGCACAGCAATGTGTTGATCTCATCTAGTACCGTTTCAAGTGTAAACTTCCACTCGCAGCAGAAGGTTTCAAACAGATGGTGCTTGGCTAGAGCCAATTGATATACAAGTAAACCAGGACATCCTGACAGCTATGGCCAACAGGCTGCACAACAACTCCCAGAGAGCTTACAAGGCAAAGCTCAGTCTTACGGAAAGGCTAACGCTTTCCAGGGAATTTGTTACGACCGTTGGGACTGATGTGGTAAAACAAGCCCACGTGCACTGTGACCTGCAAAACACAGAGGATTTTTTGAATGTGACTCACCAAAAGTTTTCCTACAATTAATAATTAGGCAGTTCATTACTTGCCAGTGAGAGAGATCAGATATTTAATTTTCCTGACTCATTGCAAAACAGGTTAGTAATTAAAAAAAACCAAACTACTGCAACACAGGAATACATTATTATACCTATTTACTATCAGTTTTCTCTATGTATAGCACATATATACATCTTACATCTTATATTAACAACATAATCTTCTTTTTACAGATTAAATAACTACATGCTGGTTTTCAGCAGAACATGATCCTTCACTGTAAAAGCAGGAGGCAAGAGACAATCAGGGGCAGCCTTCAGGTCAGGTGTTGGTGCTGTGACTGGAGCACCTGGAGCACTCCGACCATCTCAGCTACTCCCTGGGAAAGCTGCATTAACCCCCTTCTCTGGGTCAGGCTGTCTCTTCCTCCCACACCTCACCACCACAACCACCCAGCTCCTCTGCTGCAGATCCAGGGAGGGGAGGTCACCAGGGGCCACTGCCTTACTGGGGTGGGGATCAGGTTTATTGTGCTGAGCTGCTTTTTCTGCTGTGAAAAGGGAAAGAGCATTACTGTAACAAGGAAGGGAGCAGGGGTTACTCTTTACACACGGGAGCAGAGATGCCCCCAGCCAAAGCCCAGCTTGGATTCCTCCCCCATAGGTGCTGAGGCAGGACTAGCCTGGCATGGAGGTTTTCCTGACGTCTTCAGCAGGGTATGAAAACCGAAAAATGGTCAACACATTAATTGCACTAGTCTGAACGAACTGAGCTCTGCAATACACTTGTTAAATATTTTATCACTTCTGATTAATTGATGGATTTTTAATTTTTAACTATGCTCACATATAATTCTAAATTCTTGGCAAGAAACAAAGGACCAACATAGTTTAGTAACCTGCACTCTGTGAATCCTGTACCCATCTCTCATTACGATCACGACCATCACCTTCCAAACCAGAGGAACAATTTCAATGAATTTAATTTTGAAATTTTGAAATATTTGAAAAAACTGAAATATTCTAAGATTCTTGGCATTTCTGAGGCACAATGCGCCCAAGATTTCTATGTATGTTACAAACATTAAAGAATGTCTGCAATACCTGCTACATACTATAGCCTGGGGTTCTTTCAGTCCACACCACAAGGAAGGTAAGACACAAAAACGCTGCCTGTATATCCTTAGCCTGCACAATTAATGAGCTGAGACTAAAGCTCTCTTAATCCCTGGTCTCGTATCTGATTGAAGTACATTGGGGACAACCTTGTTTTTTTAAAACTTGTTAGTACATACAGCTATGATGTATCTTTTCTTGTAAAAATGAACAAAACCAAACAAACAAAGTAGCAACTGGGATTCAGTTTCCTTCTGTTTACCACCTTACTGTGTTCCAGAAGGACTAAAAGAGAATCTATACCACAGTTTGGGGGGAATTGGAGTTGGCTATGAGTCCATAACCATATTTGTGCTGACAGCTTTTGGGAATTCTCTGCAAGGTCTGCTGAAAAAGAACCAAAATTGATAAATAGCCACATTTACATTCTTGAACATCATCTTTTTGCAGGGGTTTGTTTGCCTGTTTTTACTAAGACAGTTTTTTCATAGAAAACACAAGGATAATTCACGTGATCACAGCCTCAACTGTAAATATAGAGATGTTTCTGATCAGTCCTTTTATCAGTATTCAGCAAACCTGGACATCAGGTAGGATTTGTACACACTCGTAAGAGCCACTATCAGCCACAAACAGCATGAAATATAGACAGACAAAAGAGACAAGGGATGGAAGGGCAAGGTACACGTCCCCTTTACACAGACAAGGAACACTGAGAGACACAGCAACTGGTGATGCACAGAAAAGCAACGTGAAATCCATTCACCTTGAAAACTTCATGTCAGTGGAAGAACCAACCACTGCTGCTGCTGTTTGCCAGAAAGCAAGCGCGACCCAAAGCATCATCGAAAAGAACTCACGCTTTATATGAGTAACTTACATATGTAACTTTCAGTATTTACACTCAAGTTCTTCCTCTGAATACTTTTACAATGTCGTTACTGAGAGGAGACCCAGGGAGACTCCCCCCATTTGAGGGGTTGGCACCATCCCAGGTCGGGTGCTGAGCCAGAGCATTCCTGCACAGCACTCCCTCCTACTGTCACGAATACCCAGACTGATGTGGAGTGGCCCCCCGGGTGGCAGTCACTCTGATCTGCACTCCATGAATAGAGAAACATCCTTTCACTGAGAAATGAAAGCTGACAGTCAGTCCAACTCCTCCTGTACCCATCTGCACAAGCTTTCACATCCAATACTACTTCAAATGCAGGAATTTAACTACAGGGCTCTTCACTTCCATTTGGAAAATAAAGCTGCAGCTCTGTATCCCTGCTCTTTATTCTGAGGCTGGGTTTGTCAGAGGGGTTTTTGTTGTTGTTTTGTTTTATACCAGCACTCAGGGCCTCAGCCGTGTACTCCTGATTAACTGTTACAGATACAACAGCACAGGCTGGGCAGGTGATTTACTTACTGCAGAACATGCTGCAGCAATGGAGAACAGTGATTTCATCTCTCTGAGTTTATAGCTGAAGCCTTTTGGAGGCAATTCCTTACATCCCTGAGGGCAGATGAAAATGATTCATTGTGTATAAGTACTGTTATCCCACTACTACCACCATGCTCTTATTTCACTATTAATTGATGATTGGAGCAGTGCTAATGAACTCTGAAATGAGCTTGTTCACCTATCCCTTGGCCAGGACAGCTGCAGAAAGGTCACTAAATGGAAAGATGTACGAGGGGCACAAAAACTGCAGGAGCAATGCATCCAAGCGAAAAACATCTTTACAGTCTCCTCACCTGATGTAGAAAGGTTCAGATATTCAGAAGACTGCTCACACCAAAGAAAACTGCAAAGACCTAAGAAGTTTCCATCAAGTAATGTAATGACTCCTGGGGTAGGCTGTCCTGCTGAGATACCAGGGATACACATCCAGCTGCTAGGAAACCAGCTCAATTTGCTGCACACTCACACCAAAGGAGATAGGAAGCAGAAACATATGCTCCATCAAAACCAGAGTCACAGCAGGACTCAGAAGTAACCATATGGTAACTAGTTTTAAATACAGAGTGAAGGGCATTCTATTAATGCTGATATAATGCTGCAATCTCTAGTTTATACCCTTATTGATCTTGGATGCTTGCAAAAATAATTGAAGCAACGCTGAATATATTTCTGATTTTGCTGCTTATTCAGTTCTGTTTCATGGTTCTTCAAAGGCAGGCTACAGTGTCTATGCATATATTATTTATCAGATGTATGCTTTTCCCATTTACTCATCAATTATGTGCATTAACTCCTTAATTACTTGCAGCTTGAAACCTGCAAGCCCTGTTTGCCCTAATTTTAGTTTTGACTGGCACAGTCAATGAAAGAAGCCATAAAATAACAGCATTAATAAAGATTTATGAAATCTGCAAATTAAATTAGTTAAGTCATCACCAAATGTTGCTTTTTTTACTGGACTATAAAACATATGTAAAGCCCTAGCACATTCTAGAAATACATATAGCAGCAGAGTTATTCTCTAGATGTAAATAGACAGCTATCTTGACTTTGATCATAGAATTATAGAATGGTTTGGGTTGGAATGGACCTTAATACAGATCCTTTGGGGCAGCTCATATTTGTATAAAAATGCTCCAATCAATATTTAGCAGCTAAAGCAGCCACTGTCATGAAAAATGTAAAAATGGATTTGTACAACCTACAAGGATGATGCAATAGCTGAAACAATCCCAGGGAAAAAAAGTCTTTTTAGAAATCTCACATCCTAAAACCAGCTATGGGCAAAGACTATTTTTTCCTTTGCAGCAGTAAACTGCTCAGAGGGAGAAATGATTTCCTGATCTGCCGACATAACGCTCTGGTAGGAACGCAGCCGCCAGCTGACCTGAAGGGAAAAAGTCAGCCTGAGTTCACACAGCATCGTTTGAAAAGCAGACCTACTTGCACAGCAAAACTGCTGGTTCAATTCCACAAATGGCAGCCAGACACATGCTAACACAGCAGTTTTGTGACATAGGAATACATTAACATTTATCAAACTGAACCACAATTAATTGGGTGCTACCAGGAAAAAAAGTTTTCCTGCCCACAGTGGATCAAGAAAAGATCTCCTGTGGATTTGTGCCCTACATCCCATACACAGCCTCCATCCATCATTAACATCCTTACTCTTTGTCCTTCTCAGTGACATATTCCCACTAATCACTCACACTGCTGCATTCCCCACTTCCTCCAAGTCCCTGAAGACTTGCACCACTTCTCTACTCCCTTGCTACTCCTGTTGAAACCTCTCTCCCTGGCAGTATCTTTATTTCCCCTAAAATATCCAGCATTTATTCCATATGTTCTTGAACAACCTCCAGTGTCCTCACCACAGCCTGAGATTGCATTTCTCTCCATGAGGAGATCAGTTTGAACACCTTCCCTCCAGACAGCCAGTGACTTCCATTGGCCTCACTGAGCCATTTCTAGAGATTGGATGTATCTGCTCTGCCTTTGGATGTACTGGAAACTGGTAGATGGGTTCAAAAGATACTGGAAGAAAGTAGAGGAGAAAAGATGAACTAGCAGACAAAAGGAGAAAAAGAATTATCAAAAACTTTTAAGTTCCTTACAAAAGTAGCTTAAATATACAAAAGAAGGTGAAGCGAAAGTGGATCAGTAATACAACAGTTCCCAGTAAAACAAAAGCACATCAGGAGAAGGAAGGCTCCTTGAGCACAAGGCTAGAAAGAACTGAGAAAATCTCAGAAACAAAATTATCTGAGATTTCAAACCCACTGCCCTAAACAGTATGGCTGTTCCATCTGATTTATACCCTATTCCACTGGATTTAGCGATGGGTTGCTGTACTTCCACGCATGCAAGAGACAGAGTATTTGCAACCACTAGCTTTGCGGGGTTTTCTCTAATTTTACTTAGAAAGCTTGTTCAGCCACTGTTTTTGGCATTCAGGCTTATCTGTTGTGAAGCAGTGGACTGTGCCTATCTTACATCTTTTCATCATCTCTGCAATTCAGCCCATCAATTGGGGAGGACTTTTACTGGAGGAGATGGCTTGTGACATCCCACAACTTGGCAATCCCATACATACATCTTTGTCAAGGTGCAGCTTGACAAAGCCCAGCTCTTGATCCTGTGTCATGTCACAAAATACAACTGCTGATAAGAGAAGGGTGAGAGGACCATTTCCATTCTTTGGTTACCGGCAAGTAAAATCAAAAGGCTTATCTGTGACTTATCAGCCCCTGACTCTTCACTGGCTGATGCCGCTGTGTCCAATCCAAAGGCATTACTGGACTCACCTCTGGAAACAATCCAGCCTTTGCAGCCATTGAAAATTGAAACCCATGAAAACAATGGGAACGGTTTTGGGTGTTCACAGCAGTACAGGAAAGGGAAATTCAAAAATTACACAGAGTTTCTACTGGGCTGCTCGCCACTTTCCCCATCCATTTGACTTCAGAGCACTTCAGACCTTCACACTTTGAACTCCCAAGGCAGAAAACCACAGCAGAAATTCATCCCTGTTAATGGCAGGAAGCCATTGCTGATGGTTGGTAACTGCTGTCTGGGATTAAAGCTGGGGTCCTGTACATCTTCCTTAAAACTAACTATCTATGGTTTAGATTTACATCTAAGAGGCTTCAGCAGCAAGCCTTTCCATGAGGTTCAAAAGTCATGCATTAAAACACAGTAAACTTACTACTTCAAATGTATTCCCAAATTATATCAACTCTCTGTTTACTTTTCCCTGTGCTACTTCCATGGTCTTAAAATAAGAAGCATTTATCCAGGTAAAAAAGATCCCATCTTACTGACAGGGGGACCCCAGCATAGCAAGTCCAGAGAAGGCCATGAAGATGCTCTCTGCTATGGAGACAGGCTGAGAGAGCTGAGGTTGTTCAGCCTGGAGAAGAGAAGGCTCCACGGAGACCTTAAAGCCCTTTCCAGTATTTAGAGGGGCTACAAGAGAGTTGGAGAGGGACTTTGGAAAAGGCATGCATAGAACAAGGGGGAATGGCTTTAAACTGAAAGAGGGCAGGTTCAGATTGGATATTAGGAAGAAATTCTTCCTCATGAGGGTGTTGAGGCCCTGGCACAGGCTGCCCAGAGAAGCTGTGGCTGCCCCATCCCTGGAAGTGTTCAAGGACAGGTTAGATGGTGCCCTGAGCACTCTGATTTAGTGGGAGGTGTCCCTGGCCATGGCAGGGGAGTTGGAATGAGATGATCTTTAAGGTCGCTTCCAACCCAAGCCATTCTGTGTTTCTATGATTCTATATAATACCAGAATTTCCATGACATGCTCTGAACTTGGTTGTTAGTCTGCAGAACATATACATCCCTCCTACAGCACCCTGAATTCCCCTAGAGCAGCATGTTTTACCAGGCAGTTCATAGTCATGAATACTCATCAGTCAGAATAGATGGGACACTCCTGTGAGCTCCTGGGTATCACAAGCTGTGAGACCAGTGGCTTCAATCAGGAGGCATCATGAGCTTAACACGCCAATGCAAAGGAAGGAATACATTCTTTCTGCAGGATGAGTTTCTAAAATGCAAGAGGGCTATTGGCACGTTTGAGGCTGTGAGTGAGAGAGGGGTGCCAACAGCAAGAGTCCAAGCTGTACCTGCATTCCAATTTGGATGCACTCTCTAGATGCTGTCCTGGGAGGTGGCTTTCTCTGTTGCATTGGCAGCTGCTAAATACAGCCCTGGGAAGAGCTACATTCTGTCAGCAGATAAAACACTATTCCCTCCAAACACCTCAACCTTGTGCTCAGCCTCTGCAGAAGTATTCCTGCTATCAATTCTTGTTCTTGCTATTGCTACACTTGCACAGTTAAATTGATTCTTGGTGTTATTAGCTCAATACATCCACAGGTTTATATGGGGGGGAGGGCAAGACAGGAATTATGAAGGAAAAAAAAAAGGCTTTTCATTGATTGGATTGTTAGCTTGCTGTGAAGATAAAATATGCACATTCTGTATGAGGCCTTTGTTGGCCACGAATGGAGCACAAAGAACTAAATAAGCACTAATTACCAGGAGCTAAGATTAGTCTCTCCTAGCCTGTGGTAAATACAAAGGTGAGTTTTAATAGAGGAGCAAGGAGATTAAGCAACATGAATTCCGACAAGAGCCGTAAGGAAAGGGCAAGTAAATTATCCCTTGTGATCCAAAAATATAAAATGAGGAATTCATTATGCTTTCCCTTGAAAAAAGCCACAGCTTCTTTCTTCGTAAAAATTCAGCCTAGGACAAAGAGGCACTATCATATGTATTGTGGTTGTGAAGGAGCTACACACTGATCTCCAAAATTCCTGAGTCCTATTTACTTGTGATCAGGATAGACATTTGTTAAGTATTACCACTGCTGCCTAAGTCAATACCTTCTGGAGCTTATAGTGTATCTTTTCTTTCAATGCCTCAGTTCCACTGACACTGGCTGCTGTATAATAGAACATTTGGCATTTTTGGCATATGGCATTTTTATGCCATACAAGAGGAAAGCACGTGGCCCAATTCTGAACAGTCTCTTTCTAAACACTTATTGTTTAAACTGAAAGAACTCAATCATATAAACTAAATATAGCCAAGAACAACCATAAACATGCAAGGGTCTCAGCAGAAGGAAAAAAAAAGGCATGATATGTGTCTATCCAACAGTTCTGGTATAAGGAATATGTATATATAAACATATATAGATATATGTAGATACATACATAAAAATACTTTAGATTCAAAAGAATGTCTTGCTTCTACAAATGACCATGTATGACAAAGTTCAGCAGCTTTGGAGAATCTGAAGTGTGCTAATGTCATCTAAAAGCAGATGGGAGCAGAGCTGGAAGCAGGCTCAGCAGGGCAGAAGAGGAAGAAGCAAGGAGACAGATTGCAGAAGGAGAATAATTTTCCAGTAGCAGAAACATTTTTTAGCATCTTCACAGATGTTGGCCAATTTATACAGCTTATGAGAAATACAAGTTCAAAAATAATCTGGAGCATCTGGAACACTATTGAGCTCTGGTGGATGGTGCTCATTTCCCTTTGGGTCTGTTAAGTAAAGCTAATGAAGCACTAACAAAGCTGTTTTCCTCCAGCTTTTTGTTTAGTGCTTGGAGTTGCTGGAGTTTAGTAAAACATGAGTTTCCTTTGACTTATGCATTGATAAGTTTAAGAGAGAATGGGCTCCTACTGCAAATTTTTTGCTCGCAAAAGAACTAATCTGATTTGTCCCTTCTATCTAGGTGGCAATATTCACCAAACTTGCAAGAACCTTAGAACTCACCAGCGACATAATGGTTTAAATAGGCCAAAAGATAAAATAAAATAAAATAAAACAGATTCAGAAGCTGTGAGAAGGACTGGGGCAAGGAGGCTGTAAAGGGCAGGCAAGCCAGACCACCAGAGTAAATTAAACAGTGCAAGTTCCATTTCCCTAGATTAAAATGCATGACTTTGGAAGGGAAGAAAGGTTATAATGGGGAAAGCTAAGGGAGACACATCAAAACCACACGTAACTGATGACTACAACCCATAATGAGTACAGAAAAATGCTTTCTAGTTCATGATTATTAATAGGCTAAACTAATTTCTCCCTCAAAAACTGTCATCTGGAATGCTGATTTTGGAACTGAGCCATCATTCAAAAGAGCAGCATATTAAGTATTATTCTCCAAGCTTTGAGGAGTGAATTCTTTCATGTGGTTATAAGAAATGAAGAAGATTCAACACTTCTGCAATCCTTCCATGGCTTTGCTCCCAAGTTATAGCATAAGGCAAGAGAAGTTAAATTGTCTCACTCTA
Organism: Manacus vitellinus; assembly: GCF_001715985.3. Classification (NCBI taxonomy): domain Eukaryota; kingdom Metazoa; phylum Chordata; class Aves; order Passeriformes; family Pipridae; genus Manacus; species Manacus vitellinus. Next base: position 2,970,076 of record NW_021940711.1, read on the forward strand.
GAGCTCCCAAAATAAGTCCAATCAACCTCCTTTAAATAACCTGTTGGCTTTGCTTCATTTTTGTTCCCAGCAACATGAGGTTCCTCCAAGACAACACAGGAAAGCAGAATGCAGCTACTTAAGGCAGAAATTAAGCAGCAAGGGAAGATGTCACCCTGAACCTGAACAAAATGTCTATGCCCTTGTTAACATTTAAAGTGTACACAAAAGGCAATAAACACAAGAAATACCAAAGAACCCAAAATACCAGTCAGCCCAACACAGCCAGCAGGCCAAAGGCACCTGGAAACAAATGGAAGAAAATCACTTTGGGAGAAAGTTATGTCTTTTTCATACAAAATATAATTAACTTTTAAAAAATCAACAAAAATTACTTTTGTTTTTCTAAAATATATACTAATAATGCTTTCTTACATTCTCTGTCCTTAAATGGTATGTCCTTTGTATGCACCCACATTATTGATTTCCTACAAACACCTTTCCTACAGTACATTCCTGCTTGTACTTCTCTCCCTCACCTGAAATCACTGTAAAAACTCAACATCTGGATGACTTTGAACCTCACAGACTTGAGACAAAACTGTCTCAGCAGTTGTCCACTCTGCCTACCAGAGAAGATGCCAGTCAAGTATTTGCCAGGCTCACTCACTTCTTCAGTAACTTTAACTCTGACCTGAAATCAACTGTCCTGCAGGTATTTCCAACTAGAATGAAATTACTTGGCTCAAAGCTCCATATAAGTGACTTCCTTCGTCCACTGAGATGTTTTTGATGTTCACAAGTAACTGTGCAAATTGGTTCCATTTCTGCACCTCTTTCCAGTCATAACTTTCCAAAGGCCACGTACACTGAAGTGCATTCATTTCCATACATTAACCAGCATCCCCTGCACAGTATTTTGCATCCATGAAATTGATTTATTAAAACTCACTATCAGCAATTCAGCATAAGAAAGATGTATTTGTGGCAGCAATAGGAGAAGCAAATAAGAGTAGAATAATTCTGCCTCTTCTTCATCACACTTTCAAAAGAACCCAGAGCATTCATCATACAAAGAACGTGGCTTTGCAGTAACAGCATCTTCTTCATACATATGCACACTTCTTCCAGACTACAGTTAATTATTTCCCCAGTAAAATTATTTCTATACAAATTTAAATAATGCTTGTAGCTTAGTGAAATGCACATGCACAAAAAATAACTGTAGTCCCAAAAATCCAGACCAGATGCTGATATTTTTTCATTTGTTATGAGAAAAATTGAAAGCACATTGCAGAAAAATAGAGAGAATGACACCATCTGCATCACTTCCATCACTGGGCAGCTCCTGAGCTCTGCCTCTGAGCTATGACTCCACCCCAAAGGGCTTCAGCTGTGCTACCAACACCACCAAAATCTGGGTGTGGACCTTGAGGACCACAGACGTGACAGTACTGAGTGTTTTGTGAGGAAAAACACTCATTGTGTTTATCTTGAGTTTCCCCCTGCAGCCCATGGTGAGGCAGCTGTGCCCCTGCAAGCCCATTCCCCATTCACCTGTGCTGTCTCAGGGAAGGAGGTAGAGAAAAATTGGGAGTAAAGTTGAGCTCAGGAAGAAGGGAGGTGTGGAGGGAATGTGTTCGAAAATTTGGGTTTATTTCTCATTACTCTGCTCACTGGTAAGACATTTAAGTAATTTCTCCAAGTCGAGCCTGTTTTGCCTGTGATGGAGAGACCTCTCCCTGTCTTTATCTCAGCTCATGAGTCTTTTGTTGTATTTCCACTCCCCTGATCACCTGAGGAGGGGAGTGATGGATCAACTGTGGCAGGCACCTCCGTGGCCAGCCAGGGTCAACCTCAACCCACCACAACAGTGCTTGAGATAAAAGCTAGATACAGATATAAGAATATAGCTGTTTATACAATTAAAGCCAGTATTTGGCATGCAAAGATCCATTTACAGGTCTCTAATTCTGACCAGGTGTAGGAAGTCCTGAACCACACAACTGGGGGGGAGTCACTTAACAGGTATTTGAAAGTGCTGCCCACATTATAGTTCACAGAAACAAACAAACCCAAGGTCTCCTCACTCCTGGAAGTCCCATTGCAAATGTAAACCTGAAGGAAACTGGACAAAGTAGGAGACCAGCATTTTGTGAGAAATCTCAAATTATGTTAAACAATTTTTCTTACACATCTCCTTCATACAGGTGCTCCCAATTTCACTGTGGTAAGCACAGCCTACGCTACAAAACACTGATGATGGTTGCTTAAATACATGTTGCTCCAGCAACTGCAATATGGGGATTTAAAGCCAGAATGTTTCAAGTGATTTATGATTCATTTCTGCATCTCAATCTAAGCTCTGAAAAGCTTCAGTCCTCATCTTTCTCAAGAAATGTGCAATTTGATGCACAAATGAATATTCAGATGATGAAGTGAACAAAAGCATCTCTGAGAGAACACCAGACTGCAAATGCTGCTCCATTTTGGGAGCCAGAGAGTGGCACATAATGACTGTCTTTCTCAGTTTGTCATCTCTGGGGAGCAGGGAGAAGGCTGGATATGACACAACACCCACGCCAGCGGCCAAGCCAGGGCAAAAACAAGGCCTTACAGCCCAAAATGCCATTCCATTAAATACCACTGTGCCAGTCACACGTGACAGTGCCAGCCACACACAGAGATGTGTGTTCGACTCAGGACTTCTGATGAAAAAGTTCATTTTTAGCCAGTGCCCCTGTGACTTGGCAAAAGCAACACCCATCCTGATGTCACTCCTACAAGGCAGGGAACACTAATGCTAGTTCACATATGCTGATGGCAAAATAACAACCTTAAGCAGGAACTCATGTACACGTATTTCCAAATACAACTCCATACATACTTTCTAATTCCTTCTGGACTACAAAAAATGGTTTTTAAACAAAAGTCTGACCAGAGACACCGAAATACAGCATGATGTACAGTTATACACAATATTTACACCCAAGAAGTGAGTACGTGGCAGATACACAGTGCAGGGACGGATAAAGTAGAAAGTGATCTTTAATTAAAAGGCTTGAGACAAAATGATTCTGGCTGCTGAGACAGGGCTTAATTTTATTTCTGTCATGTGTACTGGATTAAATGGCTTGGAAATGTTCATATCACAAGGTTAAAACACAAAAAGCTTGCTCAGGACAATTTGATTTTTTGAAGGTGTCAGTTACAAAATTGCGAATAATTTTGTCCCATCAACTCTTCTCCACATTGTGTCCTTGAGGAATCCCCCTGAACAACATCCACTGATGTGCAAAGCAGGATTACTTTGCTTCATGTTGAAAACCAACAGCCCTTCGAATTCTAAGAGCATCTCACGTAGCTTAGGAGACAACATAATTAATGGGGTTTGGTTGCTTTTGGGTCTAATTTTTGAACTTGAAATACCTTGAAAATGTAGTTTCTGGTCATACATGGGGCACACTCTCGATCATTAGGACTTTTAGAAGCATCCAAGACTATCAGACATTGCCAAAATGTTTTATAGATATGTGTGCACTGACAATGAACTGCATTTTTAAACATCTTCTGTTGGCCAAAATTAAGAGGTTTAAATTGAGAAAATAGGCTTAAATTTTATTAGGCTGGTCCAATACATGAAGTCTAGTATCAAAGCCTATATTAATGTTATGTGGATCTTGTAAGAGTTTCAGAATCACTAGGTAATTATTAACAACATCCTTTAATTCTTTTTATAACATTCTCTAGAGGGCCTAAAAGACTATTTTTAGAAGTGCAAAGGTAGATTTTGTTTGAACTCACTACTGCTTATTCACTACCTTATTCATTCACCACAGATGAAGGAATCTTTGCTAAGTGATGAGATAATATTAAAAAAATAAAACCAGAGAGAGAGAAAAAAAGGAAACAAATCAAGCTTGCTCTAAATCCTTGGGAGTTATTTAGCTCCCTCACTCTCCATGAATTTCTTAAATGGCATAATTGCCATTGACCTTCCCTGTTGTTTAGGCCCTTAAACATGAAGGGAAGGTCAGAGCCAGTAAATTGCCAGCACCCTTGACTGAAGCACATTGATCAAGGCCAGTTTAGCACTTGCTTAGTTTAGCAGATAAAATGTGGCAGTCAGCAATTCTAAATAAATTATATGCTTTCTAGATAGTGATGTACGATTTTCACAAACAAGATGACTCAGCATCTGGGAGAGAGGAAAACAGAAGAAAATCTCGGGAGTTTTAAGAGAGGCCATAGCATAATTTAGCCTGTCTTTTTTATCATGGCTAAGCTTTGCGAACGAAGATTTGGGGAGGGCTCTACCCACGTTTGTCACAAGTGCACTGGTGGCTAAAAAGGCCAATATGAGATAGACACGTCCAGTTACAAAAGGCACAGCAGAAAGACTCCTTAGGTGGTAAATTCTGCAAGACACAATTCTTTCTGCGTTGCCTTTTCTCCTCCAGGGTGATCCTGCTGCGTTCTCAAAGGCAGCAGCAGCATTATAGATGGGGTGTCTGCAGACCTCCTGATTTGAGGCCAGAGCAGACCAGTTATGGTGATCAATATGGCCAAGGCTGAGATGTTGTTTCAGGCAGTCCTTGTATCTTCTCTTTGGGGCTCCTCTCTTGCAGCAGCTGGTGGCAAGTTCACCATAAAGCAGGATCTTAGGGAGGCAGTGGTCCTGCATCCTGGAGACGTGCCCTGCCCAACACAGATGTGTTCTCAGCAGCTCGTCTTTTTACTAAGAATTGGGTAAAAATTCCTTGAAACAGCACTACTAACAGTCAGAGTGGTTTGGGTTGGAAGGACCTTAAACATCATCTCATTCCAACCTCACTGCCACAGCAGGAACACCTTCCACCAGACCAAGTTGCTCATATCAGCTGGCCCCATCCAGCTGATATGGTTTGAAGCTGGCTCCCTGCCAAGTCTCCAAACCTTACCACCAGAAGTCCCCCCCCCCCCAAACCTCAGGGAGAAGAGGTGCAATAGGATCCATGGACTAGAGTAACACACCCACCAAGGACAAGGCTGCTTCTGGAGCCACCAATACTAGGCACCAGAATTCAGTTGTGGAGGCTTCAAAAACAGCAAAGCTGAAGCTGTTGTCTTACTTGGCATCAGAAAATCCAAACAGGAGATGCATAAAACCATGCACTTAGACTGGCTGACCCCACCTATGGGCACTGCATTGTCAAGTTTGCCCCCTTTAGAAACAGACCACAGCACACAGGTCCTGCCACCAACCACCCCCTCCCAACATTTTGCAGCATGTATGAAATGCATTACCCAATCTAATTGGGCATATAAAACAGAAATTGGGAAACTGCAAGCATGCCAAGCATTGTTAAAATAACTTCTAATCCCCAGTTTATGTGATTTTGAATTTACTGTGAAGTTAAAGCACAGAGTTACTGGCACAGAACCTTACACAGAGAAGCAAGTCGACATAGGTTAGGAGTTTCTCACAAGAAACAATAATTTAGATGCTGTAAGATTTATGTTCTTGCCACTGATGGATTCAAATTAAGTGATTGATAATTAAACAAAAATATTTTAAAAAATCATTAAACCAATACATTTGCAGATTCACTGTCATTTCATGGGACATTCCCCGGCAGATGATTAAAATCTAGGGGATCTACCAGACACTCAAGGTGACTATTTTCTCTCTTACCAAGTCTTAGAAATGGGAATAAACCTAAGATTAAAAATCACATCCAGAAATTTGCAAAACGACAAGCTTCTGGTTGCAGCATTTGAATGAGATGTTTGCTTTTATAAAAATCAATTTAATTCAAATCTAGGGGCAAACCATTAATGTTGACATTTCTCAAAGTTTGGGTTTTCTCCAGGTTTTGATCAGCCATGGAACAGACACAGTGAAAGATGACATTTTTCAACACAGTCTGACCATGTATTAACCACCATAAGTGGATTTTGCCTACAAATCAACAAGTCACAATTTAGAAACAAAAACAGTTCAATTACCACAAGCAATTAAAACTCTATTTTAAACTATTCAGATTTCTTTAGCCTTACAGAGAGAAACACAGTGTCAGGAGGTCAGGGCTTTCTTTATCATAATGACTCCTGTTCTCATGAGTTTCAGAGCTACTACAGCTTTCCATCCAGCAGGTGATGGACTTCAGGAGAGCCCCAAGCCCTCAAAAAAAAGTTATGATTTACCAAAACAACAGAAAAAAAATCTCATTTAGAGTGAAAAAAAGCTCAGTAACCAAGTCAGAACCTCAAAACCACATTAGCCCATCACTTCAGATGGATTACTAAGCATCAAGGACTAGTCAGCAGTGCAGACCTGGTGGAGATGCCAGCTCTCTTCTAATCAACATCCAGTACCTGTGGATGCTGGAGGATTTCAGATAAGCCTCAGGGAACACCAAGATAAGAAAATAGCTGTTTTCCTCTCTAGGAAACCTGCTGTCATTTTGACCTCAGAAAGAAGAAGCTTCTCCATGGACATGTGAATATAAACCTTTAACCAGTTAGCAAATTGAAAACTTAACAAACAGATCTGAATATTTACATTTGGGTATATACACCCAGTGCATATGTATCTTGGAACAGATTGTAAATGTTTCCACTGTGTACTGCTTGTAAAATTTCAGAGTTTGGAAAAGTGCCCTGAATGCTACGTCACTGCATTTGCTGCCAGGATAGGAAGGGGGCTAATAAAACAAGCATTAGCAGGAGAACACAATGTGAGAAGCGAGGTTTTTTAGAAGCGAGGCCACCTTCAGGTTTACACTTTTCAGTATCAACCTCAGAAGGAAACGAGTGGGGAAGAGGAGAGAAAAGGAAAGGAACGGGTGGCTCGGAAAATGATGTATTCAGACTGATGACAGCTTTTCACAACAAAGACATCACAGCTAGAAACACAGATGCTGAAAGCCCAACTTATATTTGACTGAATATCTGCTGTGAGAGAAGATGCTTCCAGCACAATTAAGATGAATTTTTAAAAGTCAATTTTTCATTCAGTAAACATAGACCTCAAAAAGGACCAAAACTTCAAAGTTTTCTGAAGTTACAGAGAAAGGTTCATTCTGTGTTTTGATTTTTGTTGCATTTATCCTCATAAGTGTTTTGAAAAATTTATTGTAAAAGTAGTTGTGCAGATGCAGGAGGCAGCACTGGAAGTTACCTCTGTTCCAGGGAAGATTATGGTTGGGAAGAAAGGCCATCAGCACCTCTTTAGCCCCTCCTAACCCAACTTGGCATTCTCTTTTCCCAATAACCCTGGAAACTACAGTTCCCAAGCTGGAACACTCACACACAGTGTGTGGAGCACAGCTCAATGTTCTGCTTGTGCTGGAAGTTGTAGCAGCCCCTGATTCTCACCCCGCAGGGAGGTTAAAACAGCCATTAAGAGTTGACTGGCAGTGGCTTTTTCCTGCAAATAAGAGGAATTCCCAGCTCATGTCATAAGGACAGTAAAGCTTCACTTTCCATTCATTCCAAATGTGTTGAAAGTCACTTTTGTCCTCAATTCAGCTACATAAGCAAATTATGACACAGCGTATTGAAGATCACACAGTTTTTTATGAAAAGGATCCTTAATTCAAATAGATGACAGATAGAAAAGAGACTTTAAAGCTTCTAAGTTGAATATGATAAATAAATATATGCCTGTACAAGTTCACTTCATGATAAAAAAGTACTGGATGAGAGTCAGTGGAGTTGCACAAGGAAGCAAACATCATCCAACACACGTACAGAGGCCTATCAGGAAATTTTCCTTTGCTTTTCTACACCCACTCACAAGCAATTCACTTTGTTTTCTTTTTAAGTAAGGGGAAAACAGCTACAGAGATTGTATTAATCTTTGCTTGACTAAGTCAAGATATGTAGATAACCTCTGTACATACTTGCAGTCAAAACTGGCACATCAATTCCACCGGAGAAGCATTAAATTCAGTACTTCTAACAAAATACACCAAGATAAAACCAGAGGAAAACTACTGGAAAAAAAAGACCTCTATAAAACTGAGTTGTTTCACTGTGTCTGCAGTGTAAGAGGATGCCATGTACACCACCCACCCAGAAATGGGATGTTAAAGGCTGTTTCATCCAATGACAATGTGCAAGACCTTCGTGAAGTGAAATAAAGTCATTGAGAGCTGACAACTCAAATATGGAAAAATAAAAATACTTCACACCCTCTCACCACAGCAGTTTGCACACTGGTCACTACTATCCTTCACTGTCCTGCAGAACATGAGACTTAAAAGGTGACAAATTGAGCAACTTCACCTTTAATTCTTTAATCTCCCCTCCCTTGGGTCAGCATGACTGTCATCCACAGAACAGAACTTGCCTCCTCGGCCCCTTCCTCCTGCCCTGTGTCGTTCCTCCCATTGCCCTGACACACGTGGAGCCAGGTGGCAAACTGGAGTGGCTAACTCAGCTAAGAGCAAAACTGCAGAAGTCCAGCCATTTCTCTTGGATTACTGTTCCCTTGTGCCCGTTGCTCAGCCCATATCCACGCTCAGCTGCAGATACCCTCACGCTGGCACGGTGGAGAAGGCAACACGGGAGGAATGTGAACAAGCTGCCAGGGAAGGTGGGACTGTTTCTCTTGGCAACAACACCAGCTTATGCCAGTTAAAAGCAACTATTATTTAAGGCCATAATACCTGCAAGATGAAGTATTTTTTAGATGTCTTTGTTTGCTTTCCTGCTTTTATTTTGGCCATAAGAATACAAAAGTCAAAGTTTAATAAAGAATAATCCATCTGAGTCCTTCCTTTGAGTTGCTGTAAAATCAGACATCTTCTTTCAGCCACCACCAGTCTCCCATGCAGCTTCCTTGGTAGGATACCTTGAGGAAGAACAGCAAACCTCCCCAGCTACTTTTTAAACTGCAGAAGTTACTTCCAGTACCAAAAGGGAACCTTCATATCATATGAAGCATGAAAGCCACATCTCAGAGCTAGTAACTGCTAGTGGTCAAAAGGATTCATTTGGCATTGGTGCAGTGGCACAAACTGATGCCAGCCTTATCCTGGATGGGACTACAAAACAGATTAACAAGGTTTTTTATGTTCTCTCTGTCTCAGGCATATTTTATTCTGGATGTTGTAATAATCTGTATCACTGCAACCACTGGTAGCTACCTATCCCTAGCTGAAGCAGCTGCATTCTGAAAGTAAAGAAATTAACCTTCTTCACAGGCCAAAAATTCTCATGGTTTTCCTCAGGGACATAATACATTATAGAATCATTTTTAAAGCCATGCATCAGTTTGAATAAGGATTTACTCAGCTTTCTGACACTGATATTTCCTATGCAGACATGTATGCAGGAGCCATTCCCCCCAGCTGTGCAGACACCGTGACCTAAACTTGTCATGATCTATGCAGACGCCCACAGACACGGTCACATTTGCTGAACTGCCATAGCAATGAACACAAATCTCACTCTGCAGCAGCAAAGGCTTGTATTGTATTTCCTCAGACTGATGTAGGCTTTTTGAGATGACAGTAACAGGGAGGTAAAGTCATCATCTAGTCCCAGTCACAGTCAAGAGTGACATCAGTGACTTCAAAAAATCCCAAATTCCAGTGGCCATGAAATAGAATTGTACCCGCCAAACTTCTTCCCCTTCTAATTCCTTTTCTTACCTAAGTTTTCCAAGAATTCAAATTCTCAGAGGTAACAAGCACGGAGTAGAAAAGGTTTCTTGTTCATAAAGAGGCAAATACTCATCTCTTGCAGCATCAACACTGCATACCAGTGAACCACAATCACAAAAAACCAAGAAAAGATTCTAAGTCTGGCAGCCAGAGTGCCAAAGAAGAGGATGGACAGGCTGTGGGAGACCTCTTCTGACACCAGAGTCCTACAAATGTCAGTGATCTTCACCTTCCTTCACTTGTGACCCAAGTAGATCTTCTGTGCCCTAATCAAAGTCTATCAACAGCAAACCCCTGAGAAGAACACAGGTTTGACACAAATACTATCAGAGCCATTGTTCCTCCCAGTCCAAGGCATTCAGGAGGTGTTCAGCCACAATAAAAGCCTTGGGTGCATCTATGCATCAGGCTCTTACATGAAATACATCTGCCTGTCCCTGGCAGAAAGACAGTGGGGAGGCCAATAACCTGAAAAATATAGAGGTAATAAAAAAAAAATCAGGAAGAAATTTCTAAATTCTTCAACAAATTCTTTGCCTCCACTATCTGTGAAACAAACCTGTTTTCTGTGGTTTTTGTGATCCCAGTGCCTCACCTCAAACATTTTGTGACTAATGGGCATCTGGAAAATCATGCCCTATGTATCCACAAAACATAGATATGGCACAGCATGTGGAGAGGTCTGATAACTGCAGCAACTCTATTGTTTACCTTTTAGCTTGCTTTTAAAAGCCGTTTCAGTCTTCCATTAGATAATTACAGGTTTCATATTCTCATTTTCAAGGTTTATTTTCAAAACACTTCTGTCACTAAAGCAATTTCTAAGTTATCTACTTGCCAAAAGCAATTTAGGGACTTTCACATGACAGCAGTGAAGCATACAAAGTATTCCCTTCTTGCATACAAAATAGTGGTATTTAACTACTTTTCCTCTCAATATTATAAAAATGAACATGTAAATCAACCTGTTATTTTAGAATTAGTGAGAGAGTGCCTTAGTACTATCACGAAATTCACCTAACATACACTCACTAACATACACTCAGGGTAAATGAGAGATTTTGCACATTCAGTACAAGGCAAATATGGGCTTCCCTAATCATGAAAACATGTATGATGCTGAGAAAAGTAGATAACAAGAGGCAGAGTTATTAAAAACAATGTTTAGATTGAAAAAAAATGCATCAGAGGCACAGGACAAATGCTGCAACTATATTCTTTTCCTCATGATTTTTAAGGAGTAGTGCTGAGATACTTGGTTAGGTTTTTACCCCCTCTCATCCTTCATCATAGTAATATCAGAAATTTTAAGCCTAACTACCCTCTTTTTCCCTAGAAACCTTAACAGAAACTTTGGGAGAATTGGTCAAGTACAAACTGAGCTGCCTCCATACTCATCCAACCTTCAGCAGTGTTCTTCAGATGCTACTATTAAATAGGAGAAAACCCCTCAATTAAAACAGATATCCAAATAAAGACCCTATCAACTCTCAGATAACTTTTTTTCCCCAGATAGAAGATGAATGCTACCTTAGGATTCAGGTATTAACAAACACAAGACTTGTTAAAATCCATCTTCAGATAATAATATGGCTTAATATTTCTTGTTAAGAGGACAGGGAAGATAACTGATGTTCCACATCAACAATTGGTTTTAAAAATAAACCCCACAGTATTTCTAAAGGCATGTTTAGGTTGATGAGTTCTATCTAATCCATGATATATCAAATGCAGACCCCCAGGGGGTTGTGTGTGCACAGTATGTGTATATATGCTCCATTAGGGAAACACAAAAATTGCCAACTCATGGTTTTGATGGTGGACTCAGAGTCCCAGGTTATGTATGAAGGCCCAAGAGCCCACCTCAGGAATATTAGGTTAGACAAGTTCAACAACCATGAGCTACCATCCCCAAACTGGCTGAACAGAGCAGCTCCATCTGGGAACCATCATAAATTGCAATTTTTCAAGTTTTCCCCTCTTTTGCATTTCTAATCTGGAAAGCAACTCTCCTTGCAAGCTTAATAGAGGTGCTGGCCTCTCTGTTGAGTGGGATAAAGATCAAGCACTTGGGAAGAATGTCTGATAAACAACTGAGAAGTCATCTCCTGCTCCACCTGCAAGTCTAAAGGAAAGGTTATTTCTGGGAGGACAAGGCAGGGTGAAGACAGGAGGAACTGGCAGGGATGGAAGCTGCTCCTAAACACAGGCACAACCAGGAAAGGAGCAGAAACCTTAAGCAGGCTCTCCTTGAGCTCAGCCTGGTCCCACTCCAGACAGGTTCTCTGTGCACAAGCCACAGGGCAGCTGAGCATCCCCTGAAATGCAGGGAAGATGGGTGACCTGCTGTAGCCTGTGTCACTTGCTGGGATGCCCCGGCAGGCCTCTGACAGCCCTGCTTGGGTAGAAATGGCAACTGTGCAAACCCTGCACAAACCTGAGCACCAGAGGGATGTGGTGAGTGGCCACCCTGTGCACAGACCTCAGAGGGGGACAGAAACCTCCTCTTCCCAGCAGTGACATCATCCCTTTGCTCAATAAGGTGGTGAGGACTGAGGCCCACAGGTGTAGGTAGAGGCTGCTGTCCCAGCCCATCCTGCTGCTGCTCCCCCCAAAATCAAAGGTACTAACTGTGACAGCAGCAGGGACCCCAGTCTCCAACAAACATCTCCAGCTGAGCAGAAATGGTGAATCATATTTTCTGTATGTTTAGGTGATCTTTGTTTCTTTTTATTAAATGATTTATTTAAAGCTGTTCTTCAGTCTAAACTTTTCCACATTCTACACTGAAAAACTAAAAAAAAACCCAATCGTTGTCCTTTTTATAATGTACTTCAGATTTCTTTTTGCTATCTTGGTTTTGAAAAGCCACGAAGTTATTAGTTTTTGAAGCGATGCAAAACTAAACATGCTGCTCTGAAAAAGCCCGTAATTAAGCAGGCTGTAATCATTTTTCACTATCTGGCTCCTTTTCAAAGCGAACGTCATTCTTTTGTTCCTCCTGAAGAATATTCTCATGGCAGCAGCAACCATGCTGATCCTAGGCATTAATTACTGTTTGGGAGAACGGAAAGAAGGAAGGCAAACAGAATGGAGGAGAGCAAAGAAAAAAACACTGTACATTTCCACAAGACACCTCACTGTGATATTTGAAAAAGCAGCTTACCAATACCTACCTACACAAGGCTTTTTAGAGGATTTAGAGGTCCTCCTTTTAAGGACCTAACCTTGTAACAATGATCTTTAGCTGCTCAGCCTAAGGAAGATAGTAACATCAAAATATATTTCTAGTTTACAAAAAAACAAGGTCAAAAAAAATCACTGCTAAAATTATATATATATATAAACTCTTTGCCTGGGTTATTTTGCAAATGCCCCACAGAGGTCTAGTATTAATCGAAACTAACATTTATTTCTACACAATAGAGAATAATTAAAATTAGCCTGGGTATTAATGAGTTTCTAATGTAGCCTCTTCAGGTGCTAGTGACAACTTTCAGACATCTAATGACAAGATGTCTAATGCACAGAACGAGGGCAGCCACAATCTCTTACCATGATCTAACTATAAGCTACATGCTAGAACTTTTCACATGGAGTTGGAATCTGTAGAGTCCTTTTTTAATATGTATTAATAGTTCGGTAATTATTAGTGCAGAACAGCAATTACTCAATCACTCGCTAAGGCCATTTTGAAAGATCCCCACAGCAGCCAATGTTTCCTACTCTATTTCACACTCAGAAGCACTATTTCACTTGCATTGAGTAATATGCTTTTTGAGGTGAAGGCTGGAATCAGGCCTGGGAGAAAAAGATTATTTGAAGGACGTAAAATTTTTATGCGTTTGGCACTCCAAAGAGTACAGAACGATCCGAGGCCCCGCAGGGTGAGATTTATGCTATCAGTGTTTGTGTTCCATATTCAGCTAATGCTCAGAGCCACATCTGCCTGAGCCAGCTGAACTTCAAAGCTAAGAGCCTTGGCTTAATATCTCAGGTACAATAACATGCTAATGCAGCTATATGTATGTTTTAGACTGGATCTGCCTCATGCTTAACCAGCTCAGAGCAGGTGCAAAACAAGCTAAAGGTTATCTCTGAAAATTCAATACACCACTAAAGAAGTTATTTATACAGATGGAAAACAAAGAAGATCTGGTGACCTTTTTCAGTGAGAGAGAACTGAAATTTTAGTGACAGTATTAGAAGGTTGAGCACAGTCTTCAGTTTTCTGAACTTTACAGATACAATATACACAGATTTTATATATGTATCTTGATATTCTATGATTATATAACTTGATTAGTGGTAATGAGACACTATTGGCATAAGAAGAAACTGAGGAATCCAGAGCATCCAGGACAAAATCTGAAATAAATACAATCCAAAATTCTTTAACATCTCCAGCTGCTTTTCAAGGGATACTACAGTCCAGAATCTGGACTGAAAAAGAAACACAGACATAGTGTCTATGTATATATACTTCAGAATTTGTTCTTGCATATAGTAGCACAAACAGCATCCCAACTCCCACATACTAAATGCACATATGTACATAAGCACATATATGTGTGATCATGTACAGCCTTTAAATCAACAGTTAAACAGAAGCTTTGTACTCTTTTACAGCCTGGTCTGTTCCTATCTCAACTTTCACACATCCTGGTGTTAAGCATAAGGATGAGTGAGCTCTTGGCATCTCTTGAACTCTGATGCTTCTTGGACTTGCCAGGCTCCTTCATTTTACCTTCAGGAAATTTAATCATGTTTATGGATAACATCACAGTAACAAAAGCTTGCAAGGCAGGTGACAGGGTCTGTGAATTTACATCACAAGTCAGCAGAAGGATTTGTTGCATTTCTTGATGTTTTTATATCTATATATCTCAGTACTTTTCATCTAAAATAGATTCTAACACAACATCATCGCGGCATAAGGCAACACTGGATTTACAAGTTGCGCTCCTGTGACGTGACATCCATCAAGAAAAAAAAGACATATTTTTTAGGATCAACAGAACAGTTAATAAGACTATAAATTATAAAAATATTTATCTAAGCATGCTAACCTATCATGCTAATCTTGAAGCATTAAGTGTAAAATACAACACTTAGCAGGCCAAGAATGTCAAACATGCAAACTGATAATTGTTTGAACTGGTCTCTCCATGCTTGATCTAACACTGCCAGTTTTCCATCAACCATAAAACATGGACAGAAACTTAAATAATTATGGCATACAGAAAATACTATATTATTTGTGTGTTGATAGATTATATATTAGCGTAGGGATAGGTCTGAGGGATAAAAACTTCTGATGGAAAGAATTCAAATTCAAAACAACTCGTATCTGCTCTAGACTTCTAAATCACTTCCAGCTGGTAAATACTATCACCAGCAGTAAAAAGATACCACAAGGCTTTGTTGTGAGGCACTAAAACCTATTGTGAGAGAACGCATGATCAAGTTGATCCAAGAATACAGACTTCAGAAAACAAAGAAAATGTCAACGTTTTCCATCACAAGGTATAAAAATCCTGGAAAAAATGTGATGCAGCCCAACACTTTGAAAGAAATTGTTTCTTTCAATGGGATTTTCTTCGCAGTCTTCCTCTACAAAGGACACAACATCCCACTTGTACTTCTCTTCCCACTCGACTGGGATGGAAAATTCTCTTCTCACTTCAGGAAACTCTAGGCTACTCCATCTCAGTCAGGCACAGCTCTCAGCAGTTTGCCATCCATTTATTGCATGATTCATACCCAGACTCTCAATAAGGATATTGAATCAGCAGCATAAGGAAAGACAGACATCATTTTAACGAATATTTCCTGAAAATTCAGACCTTCTCGTAGATACAATGACATGAAAAAAAACCCAAACAAAATACTATTACTGGAATACCTCTGAAGTCACTGCTCATGAGAAGAGTTTGTTATTCCCCTAAAAGTGGAATCACTGTCTTAGTCACCAGCCTTGGAACAGAACCAAGGGGTCAGACAACTGTATTCAGGTTAAAGGCCAATCTGAACTCATTTGCTTGTCAGGATTCAATCCTGTGAGTCAAAATTTTATCTGCATTTCTTGCAATGTAAATTATGAACATTGGAAGAGATTATCACAAACCCAATAATTACTCCTCTTCTCCCTGTCTCTGAAAAAAGCCTCCACAGGCTCAATGGGATGAATTTTCAGATTAAGTCTTGTAAGAAGGAATGATGAAAGAAGGGCAACCTTGCTATACTGGGGGAATGACAACAAGAAAGCTCAGTGTTCAGTGATTGTTTGGGGTTTCTTTTTTGGTTTTTTGTGGGGTTTTTTTTTGGGGGGGGGAAATACAGAGGGAAATAGAAGTTAAAAATAAGATTGGAGACTTGTGAAACACCTCTGGAGCAACCAACTCTTCTGTGGGTTCTGTGCCTCTGTACCCTTTTTCCTCATCCTGGGTTTTTCTCATACATGGTATAAGAGAATGCTGCCTCTTACTATGTTAGCCATATATTCTATTAAAACAGACCAAAAAAAAACCCCCAGATAAGCAGCAATAATGTGATCTTAATTCTTGTTCATGTGATTGCTTCCAAGTTCAAGAGATTTCCAGAAGGTTGGAGAACCTTTCCATAAAGTATCCACATTTAAAGGACTAGGGCTCTTCTCAGACACAATCAAGCAGCGAACAGATGGAAGGTGTCCTTAATAACTTAGAATTGCAGAATGCTTTGAGTTTGAAAGAACCTTAAAGACCATCCCCTTCCTACTCCTCTGCCATGAGCAGGGACACCTTCCACTATCCCAGGTTGCTCAGAGCCTCATCCAGCCTGGGTTTGAACACTTCCAGGGATGGGGCAGCCACAGCTTCTCTGGGCAACCTGTGCCAGGGCCTCACAGCCCTCACAGGGAAGGATTTCTCCCCAACATCCCATCTTAGCCCTGCCTTCTGTCAGTTTGAAGCCATTCCCCCCTGTCCTATCATGACAGTCCCTCTCCAGCTCTTTTATAGCCCCTTTAGGTACTAGAAGGCTGTTTAATACTGCTCCTCTAGAGGAGTTTTATGGGTGCATTTCAGAGAAAAACAGATCGAACACCACTTTGTTGCTCAGCAAAACACTTGATGTAAAGACAGAAGCACAACTTCCAGGGATTTTTTTAAAGGGTTCTGTGAGCTTCTCATCAGTACAAACCACGGTGACAGACATAAAACCTTCTCCAACAGAGCTGCCCTTTTATGTCAGGCAAATTGAATCAAATGTGTGCATTAGAAGCAGCTGCTGAACCTGAGCATCAGGAAGGCAATCGCTCCATTAGGAAAAGACAAGATGGAGACTTAATAAGAGTCTCCTATCAGTCAATAGTTGGGAAATTATTTAAATTGTTGCGGTAGAGGAAATAAAAAGGCCTCTTGGTCTTCTGATTAAAACATTTTACTGCTTTGGGTACATGCAAGTATAGCACAAAAAGGTATGAAAAAGAAAAGGGAAGCTCTATGTTCTAACTCAAGCCATTATAATAGCAAATTGAATTATATGCCCTTTAGGTTTATTTCATCATAATTTGATTTTTAAGAGAAAGCAATTAAGAATTGCTTATGGATAGAAACAATCCTATTACAACTAAATGTTCACTCTAAATATACTATGTTATATATTACTATGTTACATATACCATGTTCTTGACAGACTTTGTGCTTCAAAGTAGTGTCATCGCTACCCCACATCACTACCCTACATCAGAAAACAAAAAAAAATTTATAATTAAATTATTTCCAGATAGCAAAATTAAACTTCACTTGAAAATCTTTAGAAGACCCTGCATTTTGTGTGTTGTGTAAAAAGACAGACAAAGGAAACTGAACCAGCTTTGCACATGATTTGAGGATGACTTTACATATTTACGTTTAAATTTGTAAAGAAGTAGTGATGGATAGTCACTGCTATGCTAATTGAAGTGCTTAATTCCCTCTTTCTGTCATTTCTTGTTTTTAAAGCAGAGATAGCAGAAGATTCTTTATAAAATCCCTTACAGGTTATCATAAAGCACATGACACATTGTGAGGTGTTGGGAAGCTAAGAAAATCATACATTTTCATCTCTGATGAATAAACAAGAGAAAAATGCAGTAATGAATCAAAATTCACACGTAAGTGAATTATCTCAAAGGTCATTGCATTTATGGTGCTCATTATATATTCATGAAATATGCTTAATGAACATCCTTCCAATTATGACTGCATGGTGTCCCACAGCAAAAACAGCCATCACAAATGTGTGAATAGGATTAAGCCTCCCCATAACTTCTCAAATCAAGTTTGTGTGTGAATATTATATCAGACCCAGATCAGGACATTTAGCACTACATAAGTACACTTAAATCAACATTACAAAATACTAAATGAGTCAATAGTATGTATGGGTCATAATTCAAAGCTATTAACTTATCCTTTCTGAAATCATTAGTAAAATGTGGCATTACTAAATGTTTCAGTGCCTTTGCAAACAATAAATGACTCATGATGCTGCCTATCACTTATAGTTAAAGAACACTCTGCATGTGTAATTTTCTTTAAATTTATATCTGCAAAATTGATCTAGAAATATATGTGGCGCATTAGGCAAGACAAAGAAATAAAACAGGAAAAAAGAAGATATTTTTGTCCCTTTTTCACTCACTCCACCTGAAAGTATGGTAAAGCCAATTCTAAGAATTTGCTGTTTCAGACTATGGAGGACTTCTTTACAGTCTTTAACAGGTATTTATCAGGTGTGAGATTTCTGTTCAGGTCATCCAGGAAGGTTCACACTAAAACTATGCCGGTGAAACAAAGCACAAGTGTTTGCTTACCTGAAAAGTGTCTAAAATTCATATGACATTACAGCTGAACATGAATCCAAAAGAGCTCCACAGGAAATCTCTCCCTCACTTGATACTGGAGTTAAATAACTTAGAAAAGACTCTTTTTCATCCAGCCACGTAATTATTAAAATTTCACTATGAAGAGAAATAAATTAATAAATTTAACCTCAGTTTAATAGAAAATGGTAGTTTCTTTAAAGAAAACCCACTGTACTTGGTGTAACTTTTTAAAGATGGAGGTTATATAGTTAAAATATCTGGCCTTATCCCATTGAGTTTTCTTCCCCAAGAGAAAATATTAACTTTGAAACTCAAGCAAAAAGTTCTCAATACACATGGATTTTGTTTAAGATCACATTTTCTTAAATGGAAAAAAAAATTAGCTTCAAATAATTTAAAACACGTATTCTTTATCACTAGGTTTGTTACCTCTTTGAAAGAATACTTAATGAAACAGAGCATTTTGGTATAAATAAATAGACAGGAACTTGTTTCAGTGCTGCACTAATAGCAAAAAATGAAACATTCACTGCCTGAACACCAATTCTTTTTTTTTTTTGTTCCCCAATGATGCTGAGTAACCAACTATAAATTAGGTTAAGAAACTTGCACATAAGCTTTGTCAGGGATGTCCATTTAGGAATCAAAACTAGGGGACTAAAGGAAATTTAATTGCATACACAAATCTCCTAATCCCAAGGACATACAATTAGCTACTTTTAAGCCTGCACCTCACTGCTGTGAAGAAATGCTGGAGTGCCCACTAATTCACACCAGACCTAAGGGAGTGCCTCAGCTAGAAGAAAACAGAAGAAAATTATGTGTCTGAAAAATAACCCACTGTGTGGAGGACATCAGAAACCCCCCTGCATGGGGCTGATCCCCTCTCCTCCCTGATGTGCCATGGCCCAGGGGCTGTGCTGGGAGGAGGCACAGACAAAAAGCAGCAGGTGAAATGGGCTCTCAACAAGCCACCAGTTTACAGCCCCCGCTCATTCCGATGTCCCCAGGCTCATAAATGACTTCAAGTCATCTCCTACTGTGGCAAGCCCCACATATGTTTACATCACTAACAATGGTGTAGCAAGAGCAGGAGGTGGAAACAGGAGCTCTGTGCACCCCTCGTCCTGCTGAGCTCTCAGCAAGCCCCTCCCGCCTGCTGGACTCCACATATCACTCTATGGTTGATGACTCATCCTTTTTTTTCCTTTTCAAGAGTAGAATAATATATATGACCACTATTTGGCTCAGCCCATCACCCTTTGCCCACGGTGAAGGATGCAGACAGAGGCAGACAGGCACGTATACAGTGTCAAACACCTTGTGGTGCAGCTGCTGCTGATGTGGGCGAGATGCCAAGTGCTCCTGTCATTTACTCATAACCCACATCCCAGAGTGACACAAGAAAAGCACAACCATCCCTGCCATCATCTCAAGCTCTCCAGTGGGCTGAGACAGCCTCAAAAGCTGAAAGACAGAGTAAGCTAAAAATCTGACAGATAAGTTTCCCTCAGCCTTGAGCATCACTTTCAGGCAGACATTGCTTGGTCTGTGCGTATCATGGCCTTTTAACAATGATAGATTCATGTAAGAAGTCAGGTAGCATTACCAGCTAATTACATATATCCTTATGCTTTAATTAGAGATATGCAAATACATCAGACCTGACCACTGCTACATGAAAGGCAGACACTGCTGTTTGAACTATTGAGTGCTGCAGAATATCTCCAGGGAGATGTACTGAAAACGTGTGTCTGGTGTCAATATAATTATTGATAAACAGGAAAAGATGGGATGTTTCTTAAACAAATTATTCTTTCCTCTTCTTCCTATCAATACATATTTTAAGTAGTAACCTGGTCCCACTCCCATTATCTGGGCAAAGTACATAACTGGGAAACAAGCTGCACATCTTATGACCCCCTAACCCAGCTCTACCTCAAAAGGCAGTAATAAAAACCCAACATGAGAGTGCCTGGGATATTATCAAACAGTAAATACCCCGCAGTGCTTCCCTCTGCTCGGTGTGCTGCCTTCACACGCATAGCTCTGCCCTCCTCACACACCCAGTGCTCCCATTAATGGCAAAAGCATCTGTTATTTGGTGTTGATTGATTAACTCTAATGGAAATACTTGCATGTATCATGGGAAGAACACATACCAAAGCTTTTAAAAAAAGATAGAGCAAGGTCTTCTCAGGACACTGTGATGGGAAACAGAGACCTAGTTTGAAAACAAATACACTGATGGCAACCAGGAACTTTTAACAAGTTGTTTGCCCAGACTCTCTGGGTGACATCTCTGATGTCAAATTGTACCTAGGACTAAACACTGCTAAATATATTGCCAAATCAAAAGAGAATTGTCAATTAAAAGTGCTGAAAACACATACTGGAGGATTGCCCTTTGTATTTTTAATATTACAGTATGTTTGTATCAGTCCTCTGTTGCTCCCTTTGCTCTTGTAAGGAACCTTGGGAATCTCTGCCCTATAACTCTAACACTTCCTTTACATGGCTTTTGCTTGGAACTCACAAGGCAGGTTTAAATCACTCATGTTAACTTGGCCCAAGTTACTATTCTATACCCACTTCCTTCAAAATTAATTTATTATCCAGAAGCACAATTGTCACTAATTTGATTTTCCACAACTTGCCACCAATAAACAAAGGCAAAGAACTCTCTCAGTGTCAATTTAGTAGCTTAATAACACTATCACACTCTGGTACAAAGGCAGTAAATATGATGTACGGGTAATTTTTGCTTACAAATCAGAAATTTGGTCTTGAACCACAAAACCGTGGCTCTTAGTAATGTTAAGTAGTAAATCCACCATTTCAGGTACAGGCAGACATTTTTCCACTAAACACTGATATAATTTGCTGTAGTGTTTCCTGTAGTGCTTAAGAAGTGAAGAGCACGTGATGAACCCTTTATAAAAGAATTTTCTATTTATCCATGACAATTTTCTAATAGAAAGAGTCAAGTTGCAAAGCTCATACATAGTGCTGCTCGTTCACCCCTCAGCTGCAGATTTTCTGATAACTAAGAAAAATCAGTGCCAAAAAGACTAACTGTGGTCATTCCACAGACCTTCTTATTGACGCTAACATGTTACCTAATGATCACTGGAAAATTCCAATTATCAAAGCTGCACAATCTCTTCAGCAAATACATTATCCATTAAAACCTAATTTTGGTTAATCCATCCCTAGTAATGACTTTGAATTGAATACACTAAACAGCATAAATTTAAAAACATGTTTTGTCATGGGCAAGTCTAGAAAACAAAATAAACGTGTCAGCGGTGGGTTTGGACTCCCTGGCAGCTCTCTAGTTCAAACTCTGTGCTGGCCCCATCCCAAGCTGTTATTGGAATGAATCCTTGCACAAGCCTGAAATCATCAGCTCTTAGGACATGCCAAGGTGGCTCCTCTTCTGCTGACAGGATTTCATTTGACTCCAGTGTCTGCTGGCTGTGCCATTCACCTGGAGGGGGAAGCACTAAGTTCTTGCACCAAGTAATAACCTGGATTTTTGTTTGTTTTACAAGGCTGTAAGAAAAGAAGAGGTTAAGGTAACCCTCTACTGAATACTGCATCTAAATGCTCTTGGACCACTCCAGTAGGTGTGGGTTCATACCTCATTACTTGAGGATGGGGATCCAAAACAGGTTCTCTCACATGCTGGGTACACATTTCAACCACTGGAGTAGTGACTGGCAGTCTCCTCTTTTTTTTTTAAATGAAAAATGGTGACTGTACCATCATTTGTTCAGATTTCCAAACTGGAATTAAGGCCATTTATTTAACAAAGAGAAAGATAAATCTTGTTTTCTCTTTTCTTCACCTCTTGCTGTTCACCATGCAACAAAGCAGATTTAAAAGAGTCTGCTCTGACTGATACCCCACTGCACAAATGATGTCAGCTTTCTTCCAAACAAGTGTCATTTGCTTTTCATCCTCTAGGTAAGAGACATATGCTAGTGCAAAACAGTGATGAAGTTGGTAAGTTAGCCTCCATTAGTTACAAACACAGGCACAGAATTTTAGAGTGGGATTAATGGTGGAATAAAAATAACCAGATTTCATATAATTTTACTAATTAATTTGATCCTTACCACCCTTTAGCTCAGCATGTTTCATGATGTGACAATGCAAGTGACTGCTGTGAGCTGCAGGATGCATTTGGAAGTAGATTTCTAAGTTTAACAGCTCCCTTTAGTAACACTTCCAGGTCAAATATTAGATACAGAGACTCCTTTGTGGTGTAAAACACAAATTAGCCTACATGACAAAGCACCTGAGTATCAATAAAGAGGTAAAATCACAAGCAAAGCTTTTAGTTGCCTGACAGCAGAAATCCCACTGATATTTGAGGGTTAGTCGAATTGAATAAGGGGCAGAACTTCAGCTGCAGCTTACACAACAGCACTGCAAAATCAGCTTTGATTTCTCCCTAGGTCAGCACTCTGGTGGCAACTTGGTGCTCAATGCAATGAAAAGCTCTGTAAGATCCAAAATTCTTGCTATAGATAGAAGCTTATTGAGGGGTTGGTTCAAGTTTGTCTAAATTTGATCTGCTTAGAAGAAAGAAGGGAAAAGTCTTAATAAAAAGCAATTTGAAGCCCATTGTGGTTTTTTGCCACTAAGTTACACAGATTTTCTTTAAATATTCCACAGGTTTGATCTACGGAGAATAGAGCAGCACCTGCTTAAGGATTTAAAAGCAAAGCTTAGAGTTCCCAAAGCAGTTACAAAACCCTGAGAGGTAGCAAGAGACAAAGGAGTGTTGGTGTTCCTGAGCAGCACCTGCTCCAGAATGAGATTAATAGGAAATACAGGTGTGACCCTCACTTACCCACAGAGATTTTGTGAGCCAAACACAAGGGGACAACTGAGGATCCTCTTACTCCTCACACTATTAATTAACAGCAACTGCCAATTACAGCAGTGTAATTATACAAGTAATAATCCTTCAAAGCCATAATTCTATTGCAATCACAAATATCCAAAGACAATGTCAGGGCTTGGCTTTCTTACACATTAATGCATAGAACTTACTGGAATGCAAAAAAAAAAAAAAAAAGGCGCCAAATGCTGGTAAGCCCAAAGACAAAAAAGAGACACCTTGACATTTCCACTGAAGAGTTACTTTCAGGTAACAATCTTCATTTCATTACGTCAAGCCAGGTAATATATGCTATTATATCTAGAAGAATAGAAGATAAAATTAGTAAGTGAAACCCATTGTTAAAGATTCAATAAAAAAAAAGGCACAAAATGGATATGAGAACGCTGTGATCCAAGGTACGAGTGAGTAGTAAGAGCATGGCATAACTCAAAAACATGAATGCAGGGGAGGAAATTAAAAAGAGCTACAGAGGTCTTAGCACTGTGGAAATAGATCAGGCTGAGCACTGAGAACGGGGGAACTGCAGTAACATCACACCAGCTCCTTCTTTTCATCACCATCATGGTTGGGCTTCATGAATGAAGATTTGGGGAGGGCTCTGTCACAAGCGTGCTGCTGGCTAAAGAGGCCAACATGAGACAGGCATGTCCAATTGCAAAAGGCACAGCAGAGACTCCTTAGGTGGTAAATTCTGCAAGGCACGATTCTTTCTGCGTTGCCTTTTCTCCTCAAGGCTGATCCTGAGTGTGCAAGTTCACCATAAAGCAAGATCTTAGGGAGGCAGTGGTCCTTCATCCTTGAGATGTGCCCTGCCCAGCGCAGCTGTGCTCTCAGCAAAGCTCCTCTTTTAATAATATAACATTTCCAAAGTTAACATCAAGTTACAAATTAAGGTAATAATAAAACAGAAGTTGCAATTTAGATTTGGATGGGGTGACTATCCTCACAGGATCACCACTACCCCATGAATGCAAAAACGTTCTGCTGAATAACACAATTCTCAGTGAAGTTAACATATGTTAGAGATCTAATTTTTCATTTTTTTTCCAAGAGCAATTTAATCTGCAGCCAAATTATTTCAAATGACCTTCAAATAAAACCACAATCAAATTAACTTCTGTCAGATTCCCAGTTCCAAACCTAGCTCCTGTGATCTCTCTTGGGTCCAGGCCTTTTACTTTGGAAACCCATTTTTCCCAGTCAGCATTTCATATCAAATATGATGTATCTTACAGCGTCAAGGAAGTTACCAGGTAAGTTCTGAAAAGCATTTGCCCCAACTATTTTTCAATTCATTGAAATAGGTTGCCCAGAGAAGCTGTGGATGCCCCATTCCTGGAAGTGTTCAAGGTCAGGTTGGAAGGGAGTCAGAGTAACCTGGTCTAGTGGAAGGTGTCCCTGCCCAGGGCAGGAGGGTTGAAACGAGATGGTCTTTAAGGCCCCTTCCAACCCAAACTATTCTCTGCTTCTACAATTTGCTTGGTTAAAAACATAGGAGGTGGGGGAAAAAAATCAAGATTGGCTGAATAACCTCAAATTTAAAACACAACAAAGGTTGGATTTCTAACCCAACAATTTTAGAACTTGTATTACATAGGGTCTTTATTCTCTTCAAGGTAATCCTTTTCAACAAAAGAGTACTTAAAAAATATGTTTCCTTGGGTCAACTTCTGTGTGTTTAAGGAAGTCAAAAGTACTTTTAATATGTTAAATCTAAATTTTCTACTACACTGTGCACAACAAATGACCTAGTAACAAAAATGAATAAAAATGTCTTCACTCCAATTTAATGCTAAGAAATCCTACAGCTAATGCATGTCAATGTTAACTCAAGCCCTTACAAAGTGAGGGTGTTTAAGAGATTAAGAAGTGCTTATATATTTTTCTTCCCTTTACAAAGTAGTTTGACACATGACATGCATTCTTTTAAATCAGTACCTGCTCTGCTACTACTTGATGTATTGAGTTTATATAAAATCTGGGGGAAATGATGGCATTTTCCAGAAAAAGCTTTCAAGACTCAAGACGACTGCTCATTCCAGCACTGTGCAGAGACACCTATGTAATTCCCTTCTCCACATCCCTATTAAATTCCGAGCAATTACAAATTCAGTAAATCTCAGTAAGAAAGCAGCACAAATGCCGCCAAGGAATCTTGATAAAAATACCCCCAAAAAAGGCATGGGGGAAACAATTACTTTTCTAATGGATGGAACAACAAGCTAAAGCCTTCGAAATGATTGAAAATACTAAAAGTTAGAGTAGATTCATTACAATTAAGACATAAAGAAGCATGTATAGAACCACATGTTTGTAAGAGCCTGAACAACAAGAACCTGGTTTCCATGGTCCTGCTGTGTAGAGTGGAGATTTTTCAGTCCCCACTTGTTTACAGTGATTTTTTTCTTTTTTTTCGACAAAATATCATGACCTTTAAATACAGTAATCACAGATCCATGCTACAGCCTCCACTCTTGTCCTGCAACCTTCTCCATAGGTACCTAGATAAGAGGCAACGTCACTCTAAATCAACTGAGCAGGGGAGGAGAATATATATAAAAACCTGCAAAGAGTATTCAGGTGATTACACAGCCAGACAAACTGGAAAAAATAGTTATTCTGCCTTTTGACTCCCTGATATATTTTGCACCCATAAAATTCAGTATCTTTTCTGGGGTTGGGTTATTCTTTCTCTTTTCTTTTCTTTCCCTTTTTCTTTTCCTTTTCCTTTTTTTAACTCTTTTTCTTCCTTCAAGGCACAGTACTGCTGACATGGGAGCTTGTTTCTCTTGAAGCAGGCAAAAAAAGAAAAGGATTTCTGCTGCAGCACTGCCTCTCCCCTCCCACACAGCCCGTACCTACTGCACCACGGTGCATGTTCCAGCTCCCAGCAGCACACTCCGGCACCAACGCCAGGAAAACTATTTACCCAAGGAAATAGCTCCGATAAGAGGACAAAAATAGCCCTAAATGATGGAAAGCATTTTGTTGATAGATATGTTGAAAAGAAAGGAAATGGAGCTGTTAAAAAAGATAAAAAGTGAAGCGAGGTGCAGGAGGGGGTCAGAGCTGCCCTGGCTGGGGCAGATCTGGCAGGGCGGCGTGCTCTCTCCTCTCCAGAGCCAGCCAGCTGCCCTTGACTGAAGGCCCATTGCAAAGACATTGCCTCCCATTCACTCTGCCCTCAGAACCACCAGGTCAAAACAAACTACACACACCCCTGCCTCTGGGATGCACAGTAAAACCCGAGTGCTGTGCTCTGGGCTGTGTTGAAGCCCATGAGCTTTGTCAGGGAATCCTGCTCAAATAAAACCTACTTGCGGATCTGATAGCTTATGGAGGGGAACATTAATATCATTTTGAGCTATTTTTGTTGGCATTCAGGCCCTCTGTGCAGGGGAAAAGGACAAAACCCAAACCAAAAAAAAAAACCAACCAAAAACAAAACCCCCCAAAACCCCAGCAGTACAGAAAGAAAGAGGTGCTTATTTCACCTGAAATAAATTCCTTATTTTGCCAATTTAGTAATATTCATGCCCATATTAGGCAACCAAAACAGATGATTTTTGCCTCTCAGTTTTTGAATATTGACTTTTAAAAAGTTCAATACCTTCCATGGGCAACGGCAAAATCCATTTATTGCTGCAGAAGAAAAATAGCAAGGTGCCTTTATACTGCAAGGGGAAACTAAGAGCAAAAAACACAGCAACTACTGACTGTGAAAAAAGGGCAGGTTTAGATTGGATATCAGGCATAAATTCTTCCCTGTGAGGGTGGGGAGGCCCTGGCACAGGTTGCCCAGAGAAGCTGTGGCTGCCCCATCCCTGGAAGTGTCCAAGGCCAGGCTGGACAGGGCTTGGAGCAACCTGGGCTAGTGGAAGATGTCCCTGCCCATGGCAGGGGAGTTGGAACTGGATGATCTTTGGGGTGTCTTTCAACCTAAACTATTCTGTGGTTCTATGACAGATACTCTGCTCCTTAAATGATAACTTTTTCTACTGGGGGAAAAGTGTTTCTATCTGAGGGAAAGCCTTAAGTAGACACTAATTAAAGCCAAAGTCAGTGATACTTTGGCATATATTTATTTCAAATACTTGAGTGTGGGGGTTTTTATTCATATCTGAGCTGCAGGAGCTGGTCCAACTGCTCAAGTCAGTGTACACCTCACTGATTTAATGAAGGTTTGCATGATATCTGTAGTGCCTGGTTCCACTGGTGATGTGAAGTGCAGGGAGGCAGCCATCCCATAACATGGGAAATGGAGAGCTGGATACTTGACAGTTGAATAAAGAGAATCCACATTTAGACAGTGCGTGTGGTAGGTAAGGGGGATATGGTGTTTCCATTTCTCCTTTAAAGTGAGAAGAAAATACTGGAATACAATCCAGAGTAAATTATTTGTGCTGCTGTCGCCTTCCTTGCATCCCTAAAAACAGCTGTACAACAAATAGTTTTAGAATGGATTTTTCTGAGCACATATGTGTAAGCACAAATGACAAACACGCTTGCAATTTTTATTTGCAGTCACTTGAAACAGTAAAAACTATTTTGGGAAACATTGTGTCTCTGCTGCTGCACAGAGACCCTGCAAAAGTTTAGACACTAGATGAATATTGTCTTCAGGAATTTATGATTAGTAGCAGCATTTTAAGCAGCTACTACACATGCTATTATAATTTCAAAGTGATTTCCCTGTAATTTTTGCAAGATGTAGCAGAATTTTAATTACAACTTCTAAGGGATAGATTTGTCCATCATAACATGTAGGTAATTTGTCTCCCTCCCATTTCAAATAAATGAGCTCTGAGGCATTCAAATGTGGGAGCTACACATCCTACTGAGGGTAGGTAGCTATGAGATACAATCTCCCCTTAAAAGGCAGGAAATGAAAGGACATTTCACATATGGCTGAATATATATAAATATATATTTTTAATATGTATATACATACACACACACACTGCTTAGCACCATTAAAACACTTCATCTATTGTCTGGAATGATGCATTGTATGGAGAGACTGTCCAGATGAAAAAGAGTTGCTTTCCTAAGCAGAACTTTATATTGTATAAACATTTCCATATAAAGAAGGTACATGGAATTCCCAATGTCTTATTCTAAATGAAGACTGCCCTTAGCCATTGCCTTAACAATGCCCCTAATAATTCAGCTGGCCTCAGCTAAAAACAAAGAAGTCTATGTTCTGACTGTACATCAGATGTGCTGGGAAATCCAAGTCCAACATAAAGAGAGGGAAAATCCAAGACTATGGACTATGAAGCACTGAGTTACCTGTGAGCTGTTACTCCCAGCTTTGACACCTGCCAGTATTTCCCACAGCTGACTGTTCATATACATGTGAATATGAAGCCACAGTAAACAACTAATACTTTTAGAAAAAGCCTTCAAAATATGGAGTGAGGATTGCAGTTTGTTCCAGAAGCACCTTGTCAACCAACTACCAATATTTAAAAAACATTACAACTACAACCTAAAATCTATGCTTTGTCCCTTTAAATAAAATAAAGCAAAAATTACAAAGACACTTCATACTTTTTTATGCATTTCTTTAAGTGCAATAGAAACCAGGTTGCCACTTCATCAGCATCAAAGCCCAAATTAGATCAAGGCGTGTGGAGGTAATAACGGCAGCAACAGATTCCCTTCCTACTCCTTTCATGGTTAAGTGGAGTTTGTTCCTTTTTTATTTTCTAAGTATGGTTAGGCGCCTCAAGCATGCTTGTTAGGATGGAAAAAGCGTGCAAATCCCAGACCTAGGACCCTGCCAAAAGTCTCTTTAGACAGTCAAGGCAGCCAGAAGTATGCTGAGAGCTTGCCAGAGCCATATTGGGTGGCTAAAATTAAATAAACAGTTAATAAAAAGATTTTGAATCAACCTAAATAAATACAAACTTATAGCATAACTGCCTTATCTGCTTTATAAGAGGATCTAAGGCAGCAACCAAGCCTGTGAAATGCTTCGACATCTACAAGTTTTGCACAGCAGATTTAAACAGAGGAGTACTTGCTATTATCTCTTTCATAAGATGAGGCTCACATTTGAAAAAAAAAATCATTGACTGCTCTGACAGGGATTTCTCTTCCTTTAAAACACAAACTCGCTCTGCCCCCTGTTGTCAGCAAATTACTCCTCAGTCCTTACAGCAACAGGCCAACAGCAGGACCCCAGTGCCTGGAATACCCAGAGTTAGTTCAAACAAAAGGCAGCATGTCCCAAAGGAATAAGTTTCTGCACAGTGAAAATTGTTCCTAAATCTGTGTGCTTGAGGCACTTTGTTCTCTCTGCTTGGTATATTGTTATTGTTGGAAAAATATTACCATGAACATCAAATCAAATGTACACAACTGGCCAATGGTTTGGATATTAAAAAATATCAGCTTCTTTAAGAAGAAAAAAAATGTTTGAGGAAATTAAAGACGAGACTTATCAAGTTTCAGAAACCCTTTCTTTTCCTTTACCTCTGAATCCTTATACTGAATAAGACAAAGATTCTGAGTCCACACATTTACCTTCTTAGCTGTATTGTGAGTTTATATCCCAGTTTTGGTAAGTGAAATGAGTGCAACAATTTGTCACTGATGTTCTTCCATATCACACAATCATGCAAATTGGCTGTAGCCAATCTGTAGTGATGAGATTAAAAACAGATCTGCACCCATCAGAATAACCTGGGAAGCTTCCCAGACTTCTCCTGCCTGTTGCTTCTGAGCTACTCAGATCTTCCCTGGTAGCCAGGGGAGAGGAGGATAACCAAGAGGGAAAGAACTTTTCGGGGATCAAACATGATCCAACAGAAAAAGAATAACCGAAATCTTAGATCACAGCATTCCTAAAGAACACGTTGCAATCCCTTCAAAAATAAAGGGGCTGATAAAACAAACTCACCAGTGACTGAAATACACAGTTCCTACCTCCAAGTACAGCTAACAATAATATTTGCACTCCTGTGTCCTTCTTGGAATAAAATTGTTTAAATAGGCAGAAGGAATGGCTTAGTTGGCTAATCTCAAGTGAAATACTCCTTAAATCCACAGGTTTAAATGCCAGTGGGGTCACTTTGCTCTTCTCCTTTCCAGGACAGAACAGATGAACTGCAAGAAGCTTATGTCATGCAGCTCAGGGATAGCTGTGGCTTTCAGGTGGTGCAAAAAGAGAGACTGTTTATAGCAAACATAAGCAACAAGAAATAAGTTGCATCTATCCTAAAAAATCAAGGTTTGTCTGTTGCCCCAGAATATATTTTCCAGTTGTGGTTCTTTTCCTCCTCAACTACCATTGAGAAGCAATTCCAATTTACTGACTTTCAGTACTCAAGCCTCCATTTTCTACAAACACTTCTAAATTTCGCTGATATATTACTTTAAAGCCACTGGAATGGCTCACTTGAAATTCAGAGCAGGACTAATATCTACATGTATTTATTTACAAACAGCCTCACTAGCTGCCCTTTGGCCAGTGACTTTCGATCAACTCTATTTTGTTTGTGAATTTATACCTAGCAAAAAAAGAAATAACACAATTCTAGAAAATAAAACAAAATTAAATCATGTTGGAGAAGTTACCGATACTTTCCATTCACCTACAAATATCTGCTTTTAAATAGCTTATTGTGGGTTTCAATGTTTCCTCACATTGAGAGCAGGAGAAATCTAAAGATTTCTCAAGAAGCTTATTTTGGCTTTGCCTGTTGTATTAAAGTATCCTTAAAATCAGAGCTATTGCTCCGAGTCTTGTAGTTTTGGTAATTATTTCCCTATCCCGAAACAAGCCTGGGCAGGACACTGAGGCCAAGCACCTTCAAATTTCCTGAGCAGAAAAGAGAGTGGAGATGAATATATACATTAATGTTTGAGTCCACTGCTTGAATAGGAACTAAGGATTTTTAATCCTTTCTACATTTTTAGCTAATACACTCTTTTGAAGTGCACATTTAAAAAACATCCACAGCATAACAGGCTTGTTATAAAATACATGTACAGCAAGCTGTGCCTGATACCTGTAATAAACATCACTCTTTCCATATAAACCTAATTTGGAAGTTGCTGCAAAGGATGAGAAGGGTGTATGAAGAAGAATGATTTAGCAGATAACCCTTATTACATGCGATCCTTACCTTTAATTGCAAAGCAATGGAAATGCCCCAAATTCTGCATTATGAATCTGGCAAGAAAGCATTGCAAAAGTCCTTGGCCAGCTTTTCTTTATTCAGACACTCAGACAACAAACTTGAATGACAAACCACTAAGTAAGGAATGAGAAAGGGACACCTCTAATTTTGCTGCTGTAAAAGAATTAGTTGGCCACATTTTAGAGGAAAAAAAAAGCCTTAAAATTGTGTGGCTGGTTGCTATAAGGTTTCTCATGTATTGTCCTATATCCACTGATATTAAGACCACCACTACCACTTCTTCAACTTAGTTTAACACAATACTGCTAAACTACACAAACCAGGACTTCAAAAAGAAATTTATATGTTTCTGCATCAGCTTAAACCAAAAAAGTGACTTTTTAACACTTGAACTGTGGTTTTACAACACAACTAAGCTGACTTAACAGTTTCCAGAGACAGGACTGGCACGGGAGCTGCTCCCAGAGCTGCATTTTGCAGTTCCTTTTTGCCATTTTAACCTCCTATGGAGGCTCATATGGAGGCCAAACCATCATTGCAAGGAGCGTGAAGAGCTACTGTTTCCTCCAAGGGAAGCCATGAAGGTGGCTCTATTCTCTCCTGCCTCCCTCCAAAAGGGAAACCCTAGAGCTATAAATGGATGGTTTCATTAGCAGTTCATCAGCTCATCATACAATCCTAGAAGGGTTTGGGTTGGAAGAGATCTTAAAGACCATCCCGTTCCAACCCCCCTACCACGGGCAGGGACACCTTCCACTAGCCCAGCTTGCTCCAAGCCTGGTCCAATCTGGTCTTGGACACTTCCAGGGATGGGGCAGCCACAGCTTCTCTGGGCAACCTGTGCCAGGGGCACACCACCCTCATATGGACGAATTTATTCCTACTATTTAAGGTAAACCTGCCCTTTAGGGAGAGGGCTTCACTCCAATTCACTGTAGGAAAGCAAAGCATACATTACAGTTTCCAGGATAGGGAACATATAGGAACTGTAATTCAAAATATGGAAAAAGTTTTTGAGAAAGAAATAAAGTAAACTAAAATAAAAACTGACTTTAATGCTGGTTCCAAACTACCTGTTATTACACTTTGTGACTTAAAGGTACTATCAGTCCAGGACAAATTATAACCATTTCAAAAGCCTAAAATTCAGGTGTTTCCTGTAGAAAGATTTGGGTTTGATTAGAAGCATTTAAACCCAAAGTATTTGTTCACTTACTTGTTCAAAACCTTTCCTGAACGTTTTCATCTATACTTCGATACTCTTATTTAAATATTTCTACCACTACCTTGCTACCCTTCAATCTCATTTCCAAGCCACTTCAATAAATGGAAAGGAAAACTTGCTCTGGGTGTGTTTTTGTTTCTGTAACTGCCAGAGGCAGACACAGAGTCAAACCCAGCTCTCTATGTGTTGCATAGAGGCATTTAAGCACTCTGTAATTTCCCAATTGTAATTTTCTTAAGAATTTATCAAATTAACTCAACAGAATAGCTTTATATGGGATTCCCAACAGATATACACAGCCAGGACTTCTACATTCCCTTTCCCCTGCGATGCTATTTGCTAGTCATTAACTTCTGTCCTGGGAATAACTGGAAATGACTGCCTCCTTATTATCCCTCCCCACAGCTGGAAACCAGAAACATTCGTGCTGCTATTAGCAAACGCTGTCTCAGTCCTGCAGTGACAAGGGCTCATCCCAAAGAGGCATTGCCAGTCAGCATCTGCATGGACCACTGCAAAGACTGAGGCATCTAAACCTACAGACCCAGGGACAGATGTAAACAGCGTACAGCAGTTGAAAGTATTTATCAAGGTGGTGTAAAGAGAGACTGATTAATAAGTTGGTTAAAAGATCTCTCCTGAGATCAACTAAACTAAAACTAAATACAAATGACATCTTACAGAGCAGAAAAAAGTAAGATTCCTTCAGGAAGGCCCTCAATTCTTCCTAGGTAAAACCGAGTTTTAATATGTACCACTATAAACCAGCTGATGAGCCACCAGTGGGTTGTTTTGTACTATTTGCTTGGTTGGTTTTCCTCTGGTAATATAGGAGGGGGGGAAAACCAACCAAACAAAAAACCCCCCAAAACAAACCCAAAGTTCAGTAGTGATCCTTAAATATCAAGCCGGGCTGGATTTAGCTGCTGAGATCTGTTCCTTGGTTGTCTTTAAAAAGGGATTCGGCCACTTCTGGAAAAAGAACACCTTAAAGAGGCAAGGGTATCATCCACCACAGGTTTCTTCCTGAAGGAAAAGCCTCCTTCCCATAAAGAATATTTGTTATGCAAGCCTTTAGCCATTCTTCCCCTTTTAAGCCCTTTTCAGTTTTCAACGGCCTCTGTTGCCGTCAGCAATGAGTTTAACCCAACTTTTCACATAAGAAACCACAAGCCTGCTCATGCAAAGGACTTACAAGAGAGGCAACACCTCAGAACGAGCCAGTCATAAAATCACAGAATGGTTTGTGTTGGAAGGGACCTTTAGAGGTCATCTAGTCCAAACCCCTGCAATGAGCAGGGACATCTTCACCTAGATCAGATTGCTCAGAGCCCCATCCAACCCAGCCCTTATCTCTTATCACCCCCATTTTATGATCACAACCCTTGTAAGACAATGACCAGCCCAGATCTATTTCCAGCTGGTTCTTTGCTTCTGACACTTCAATTGCATGTCAGGCTTTGAGTTGGTTTGGGTACGTATAAATTTTTAAGAGACTCTTAACTCCAGCACTATACACCACCTTTTAATCCAAAACCACATTAAAAACTGATCTCTAACTGCTGTCTTAAATTGCCTTCGACACAATCTAGTTAAAACTCAAACATCCAGATTTAATCTGCAGCTTATAACTTTGAAGGCACCTTTGAGGCAGCACGGTGCTCTTTTTCCCCTGCTAATTTCAGTGAGTTAGTTTAATACATTTTTAAAAATGAGTCAGCACCCTGAAACACAGAAGAATAACTCAGCAGCTCTGGAACAGACTAGCAAAAGTAGATTAGAGCAAAAAAAACCCACATTTTATTAGTCTTACTGTGAAGCTCTGTAAATTATCAGTTTCTTAATTCTTATAGAACCCAGCAGAGGGCAGGTTCTGCTTTTCTAAACAGCAACCAAACCCTATCGAGGACAGTCTCCTGTGATTCAAATGGAAAACGCTCTCATCTAACAGATCAGCAAACGTTCACTTCAACAGACACTGGGAAAAAGTTAGACATTTAAAATTTCCTTTTACAGCCCAATATTCACCTGAAGCTACATTCCAACCAATTTACAAGACAAACTGCTTAATTTACACCCACTTCAATGGGCTTGTGAGTCAAACCAAGCAAGAGTCACAAACGTAGTTACCTGCATAATTTAGCTCTGATATACACACAAATTATACATCCAAATATTAATTATAAATACATTCACCATATATCTTTTCCAGCAAGAATGCTGGGGGGAGGATGGAAGATACAAATAACTTCCCTGCCTTGTAACCTTCAAATATTTTTATGCAACCAACATATTTATTTTTATGTAACAAATATATTTTGTAAGGAAAGACAATCTCCAGTTAGATACTCATAGGATATACACTTCTCCCCACAACCATCATTGAGGGCCTATCTAAGGAGGCACTCACATATTCTAGCAACGTCTTGTATGCTGTGACTTATTCTACAACACAAGGAAAACAAATACGCCAACAGGGCAACTCCTTCCAGCTTTTTCAAGTTACCTGTCCTGTACCTTCCTTCTGACACAGCCAGCTCACCAGGCTTTGCCTGTATCTAAGCACTGAATGTCACAACAACAGTGTTAGAGAGCAAAAGCATTCAGCAGAAAATGCAGAGATGTTTTACAAATCCACTGGACGAAAATTGCCATTCTACATACTTCTTTTTTTGGGTGCTTGGGTTAAGATCTCTTCCAGAATTTCAAGTGGATTCATCTCTTATTTACTTTGACAAAAAAGTTTTGTTAAAATGCTCAATTAGCATACAAATTCCAATAGGAAATAACTTCCCTTTAAAATTAAAAAAATAAAAGAGGTGTAAAGTATCTGCAAATACCTTTAGCATTAGTGAAACCCAGCCACAGCCAGGGCTGAGGGAGAAAGCAATGGCAGACATGCTCCAGCAGACAAGTCAGAACAGTTTGAGTTCTGCTTTGAGAAGCCTTGGGAAGGATGCCAAGATAGTCGCAATAATTATGTTGAGCAAACAAAAACCTTCGTTTCAATACTGAGAATAAAACCCTGTTGAGGTGGGATAGCCTCTGGGGTATATTGCCTTGGAAGAAGAAAGAGCTGAGTCAACCTTTCTGGACACATTTCCTCCTGAATCAGTATATTTCAGAAAAAGAAACAGCTCTAACCTGAGATTATGCCTTTTAGCTGTGACCTATTGCTGACTTCTTTATTCCCCTACCCATGAAATAGCCAAAATGACTAGAGATTCAATGTGAGCACCTACAAGAACTGTGAGGGGGGAGAAAATAAGCCTCCCTCTCCCCTTTCCCAGAGATTACATGCTACACTATGATACTCCTAAACTAAAACCAGCCTTCATACACACTATCAAATCTTAACACCTTATCACAAAGATCTATAAATGTATAAGAACCCTACAGCATTAAATAATTCAGTTAGCACTGTCACCCTTTCTCAAAAAAAAAAAGTGTATATATATATATTTATGCAGGGAATGCTGCTGTTTGTTGCAGCTGCGTCTCATATACACAAGAGATTTCTCAAGGGTTTTATAGTAAATGAGCAAGCTGAGGATTCTGCCAAAGGTTGTATTTATCACTTTTTGGTGGGTGGAGAGAGACCCATATCTCGATTACCTCATTGTTCCTCATGAATCACAGAGAGCACTGTGTGTCAGTAACAGGCATCGGCACCATGCAGCATCTAAACCAGCAGGCAAGTATTAAACTTTAGGTGTGCTTCCCCCCCACTGCACTCCTGTTAATTTTGTAAGGGCAGATGCCAGATAACACTTTAATCAATTTTCAGAGGTTTAAAAAAGAACAAAAATACTAAGAACGCTAAAATACCAATAGCTGTAAAGCGAGAATTCTCACTGCCACAAGCTCTTCTCACATATTCCATCCATCTGTTTCCTTTCCCTCGTTGCTGTTGGAAGTACTCTTTTGTCCTGCCCTCAGGCAGGAAAAAAATCCAACATGGGGGAAACCTGGTGGTCAGTGATCTGTACATCCCTGCCATCTGCACTCCCCTCCAGCTGCCTGGGCTCCCCCAACTTCCCTCTGCCCATCTTCTCTCAGCAGCACCCCCCTCCACCCCACTCCCCCGAGCGGCATCATTAATAATTTACCAGCTGCAGGAGACAAAGAAAACAGCCTAGAAACACTACCTTGGGGCTGCTAAGATTTTACCAGGATTGTGAGGCTGAGAAGAACACTCAAAACACAGAGCTTACGAATTTGGTACACAGCAAACTGTAAAAATCCAAAATACAGCATAGGGAAAACCTTTCAAACAGCACAGGAGAGACAAGCAACCAGACCTGAAACAGAAACATTCTTAGGAGTGCAGCTTGTCACAGCTGTCAGGATAAAATACATTTATAGGGTGTATTTTTTTTTGAAGCAAATCACTATAATATAATTTGCTACTTTGAACACTTTAGTGCTGCTAATTTGAAAGATACTCAATGAGCATATTGCTTTGTGGTTGTTATTTTGACAGTAAGTCTGTTATATTATTATTTATAACCAATTAGACCACTAATTATTGTTTTTACTGCTTTGTTAAGCTCTGGAAAATACTGGATAAAGGAAAGAGAACAACCTATGGAGAGGGAAGCAGCAGTTTTGATCATTTAATTAGGCCAGCTATGAGGGTCTTACAAACTGTCAGAGATGACAGACCAGGGAAAGGGAAAATGTGACACCTCAGCTGCAACTAGAAACTACTGACAACACAAATGTTTAGTTTTTAATTACATGGGTTTGGGAGTTTGCTACAGGCTATGACCTGCAGATTCCATTAGATCTGCTGTACTAAGTGGAGTTGGACTCAACTGTTATGTGCATGAGACATAGTCAAGAAAGCTGGAGGAATTGGTTTTGCTTCAGCAGATGGCCTGTTTCCCTCAGAGCAGTAACCAGATGTCCACAGATGGTGTCAGTGTGTGTGGCATCCCTGAGTCCAGCATCTTTAAGACACAAATTATGAAGAACTATAAGGAAGCTCTTACAGTACTATATTCACATAGACATACCAGCAAATCCTTCAAGAAAATGAAAATATCCTCTAACCTCTACAGAAGTCAGACCATTCAGCTCTTCCAGATAAAATTAATTTTACCAATAAGTAGTTTTCCATAGGAAATAGCTTGCTGCAAAAGAGCAATGTTGTGTGAAACTGGTAGACAACCAAATCATATATTCAGCTTGATTTTATTTGATAAAGCCAAAATCGGTCCCCAGTATATAAGAAAGCAATACACCCTGATGGCATAGATGGACACAAATATCCCTTCAGATTCCTTACTGCCAAAGTCTGTCAAGAGGTTAGTCAGCTTTCTGGAATGGCCCATCATGGAAGACAAAGTCAGCACAGGACTGCATTAAGATGTTCCTTACAACACTATCAAATTAATCAAGTGGTTCAATACCTGCCCTTTAGGATTTTAATGGATTTAAAAATTGTCCTGCCATAAAACATCCAGTGGAGTGCACAAATCTAAACTGCCTTTGGTAGCAATACCAAACTCCATGTTCATTACTTTCTCCAGCCAAGTGACTCATGCCAGACACACAGCCACCATCAGTCTTTGGTCACACAGCTTTCATACTACGGTTTGGGTTGGAAGGAACCTCCAAAGGTCATCAAGTCCAACCTCCCTGCAATGATCAGGGACATTTCAATTAGATCAGATTGCTCAGGGCCCTGTCCAACCCGACTCGGAACATTTCCAGGGACGGGGCACCTACCACCTCTCTGGGCAACCTGTTCCAGTATTTCACCACCTTCATCATAAAAAAAAGTTTCTTTCTTATATCTAGTTTGAATTTACCCTCTTTCCGTTTAAAACAATTACCCCTCATCTTATTGCTACAGGCCCCATTAAAAAGTCTGTCCCCATCTTTCTCACAAATCCCCTTTACGTTTTGAAAGGCTTCAGTAAGTTCTCCCCAGAGTCTTCTCCAGGTGATCAACCCCCAGCTCTCTCAGCCTGGAGAGGGTTCCCTCTCTCTAAATCATTTTTTGTTCCTTTTATAAGGAATCCAGTCCTGCAGAAGAACCCCAGCAGCCCTCTAGTCCCCTGACTCATTCTGGTGAGCATCCCAACCAAAGGCCCCCACATCTGCCCCAAGCACAGGAGGCAGGGGTGGGCAGAAGGAAGGATGATAGTGCTGCTGTCATCTCATCCTCTTCTTTGAAACAAGCCACAAAGAGTTAGGAACTTCTGTACACATACAAAATCCAAAAACACTGTAGTGGGAACCAGATCTTTCTGACCACACTGGGATACACCTACCCAGAAAACCCAGTCTGAGTTGGCCACTGTCTCAGGCATTTTACTAGCCAGATTCTGAATCTTCAGTCTCCCTGGAAAATAGTCACGACTGGGTTGTCCTGAAGAACCTCTCTAAGGAACTAGGTAAAACTCTCTCTGAGAGGTTTTAAATATACGTTATTTCTTTTCTCTCCTGTTGGCAGAGGATCAGGCCAAGAAAATGATCTTGGCATTGAATATTTGAGATCATTAAATATTCATGTTTAAAAAGATGCACAGTACTTTTAATTAAGTCTGTCTTCAGCAGTTTCCAGGTAAAAAAAATAACACTGCCAATATAAATTAGTCTGGGAGCACGAACGGCCTGGTTTTGTTCTTTATATTACAATGGTGCTGTGTATAATGTTATACAGATAATTACTACCAGAATGGTTATTAATAGACAGGTAACCACTACAAAATGAGTCAGTGATTGTTTCTTTATGCACCTGTTTTCCCACCAGATGTATTGGTTTTGCATTAAACTGGCTCAGGAAAAGTCAAATGGAATGGAAATTGCAGAGGGAACTCCGTGGCAGGAGATAAGCACAGGAGCTAATATTGATTGCATCGGTTTCCAGAGCACATTAGCATCAAATGAGTGCAGCTGACCTTGAGAGCCTGCAGGAGTCATGGGAAGGAGTCACTTTAGGTATAAGATTGGGTAAGTGCTGTGTTTCAGCTCAGCAAAAGGCCTAGACAATTTTATAATTATATTTCTTCTACTTTGTAGCAAACCATGAATGACAAAGCTTATGGTTTGTGATTACAGTTGGACTTGATCTTAGAGGTCTTTTCCAACCTAAATGATTCTGTGATTCCAGACAAAAGCTTCTAGTTTTACTCACAGGGGTTTTCTATTTTAATGAGTGAATGCTGCTTCATGCTATTAAGAGCACATTAAAGGAGAATACCTGTCAATGAAATATATTCCTGTTTATTGCCTTTTGGAGATTATTTTTTTTTGTATTTCCTGAAGTTATTGCAAGAGAAGAAATAGTAATATTAGTAAAAAAGATAAAAACCTCTAATCCCAGTGCAAATTTGGGTCACCTCCTCTCGCTTCTTTTAAATCTATACATAAGGACTTAAAACACAAAGAGAAAGAGGTGGTTGCTGCACCATGGACTGAAGGCAGGGAAACCGGTTTAGCTCTTTTGTGGAAGTTCATTTCACAGCTGAATTCCTTTTTATTATTAACTTTTCATTTGGCCATATCTGAAATTGTTTAGATCCACATAAATCTGGGGATTTGATTGCCAC
Source organism: Manacus vitellinus (assembly GCF_001715985.3). Lineage (NCBI taxonomy): Eukaryota > Metazoa > Chordata > Aves > Passeriformes > Pipridae > Manacus > Manacus vitellinus. Next base: position 3,010,411 of record NW_021940711.1, read on the forward strand.
TCCAGCTATCTAACTACTCAGCTGTGTGAGAGACCCGTCACTGTCCATGACTTCAGCCTACAGACACTAATCCTATTCTGCCTCAATTAAAAAAATGTTTTAAAAAATGTATCTTGCTGGTTTTCACAAGCAGCTTGAAGCCAACCTTTTGATGACATACCATGTCTTTCTGTGATTAATAAGTACAACGGTTTGTTAATTAGTTGGCTAATCACTTTCCACATCTATCATCACAGTTTCAAAGAACAAGTCATTTATTGGACTACAGACAATATCAAGTAAGAAAATGTTCATTTGATGTCATGACAAAGACCACTGATTTCAGCATTTTTTTCAAACCTTGTTTTCTGCCCTTTTTCAAAAAAATTAATACTCTGCAAGGACAAACTCAAGAGGTCTGATGTCAGTGAAGAAATCGTTCAACCAAGGTAAAACAATTAAATTGCAGATGAAGCTTCAAAATGAGGAAAAATTTTGGGATTTTTAATATTATATTAGAGCAAGAGTAGTATTTACGTGTAGAGGAAAAACATTTTGAGAATTGCTAAGGCTATACAATTTATATTTTTTATATGAAGACAATTTTCTTAGAAGAGCACTAAGCTGCATCATGGCTGGGTTTCGCGAACAAAGATTTAGGAGGCTCCATCCACATTTGTTACAGACTAAGCTGCATAGACAATTTATATAAGGAGTGCTTTCTCCTCTAAGCTACCCGGCTGACTTTCAGGAATCAGCCTAAATGGGAAAGATTATGTCATCTTGGGCAGTAAACATGGGCCTTAAGTAAGATACCAGGTGGCCTGGAGCTCAAACCAATGATAGTATCCAATTATTACAAAATAAAATGACCCTCTGAAGAAAATGGCTCCCATGGGTACCACAAATCAGAGGGACATGTTTTCTTCTGGCATGTTCTGCATTTTAAGTCCCTACAAATGTTACTAATAACCTGTCATGCTGCAGGAGAATGGATGATACCTGCTGAAAGCACCTACGAATTCGTGAGTAAGCATATTATGCATGTTCACTATGATTTCACCATCTCCAAACAGATGACCAAACTGCAGGTTTAATAAAATTCCTTGCATTATTACAGCATGTCTGCTTCTTATTTACATTTAAAAATATGAGAAAAGCTGACAACTCCCCTGCATTTCTCTGTACCAGCTTAAATTCTCAGAGTTACAATATATACATTGTGTGCTTAAATTCCCAGGATACCTAAATTACGGGCACGTTTCACAGTTTATCTCTAGTTTCCAGGAAAGCTGATGATGCTTCAAATAATGTGGTTCTCTCTTCCTTCCACGGCTATGAAGTCCCTCTTTGCTGTAGGCACATAATATGAAATGTTCCACAGTTTTATGTATCTGTGCTATATAGAGATGGGCAGTTGCTCAAACAGCCTGAAAAGTTTCATGCTTATCTACAAATAGAAGAATTCATGCCAAGGTGCAACATAAATTAAATGGAAAGGGCCTTAAAGCCTTTGGCAGAAATTTTAAGGTTTGCCAGAAGTTGATTGAGAAGCAGGTGAAGGGAAAAAAAAAATAAAAACCACAGGCCACAATTTGCCTTTGCTCCAATATCCAGAGTTAAGGATCAGGGTGGGTATCACATCTGTTCCTGTGGGTCAGTTCAGCCTGCCACTGGTGTAGTTAAAGGCTGCTGGCACCAGTAAGATCCTCCTGATACAGACTGGGAAGAACAAATTTAAAATTCAATACGAGGTAGGGGGGGAAGGGAGGCAGTTTACCACTCCTAAATTAATACAATTATTAAATCAGTACAGAAGGTTGTTCCTATTGCTACATGTCAGGGTAGCAAAGCCTGGTTTATAGCAAATTTCAGTATCTTAGTTCTACAAGTCCTACTCATACTGGGTCCAAAGGGGAAATTTCTATCCCCAGATAATTTAATTCCTTAAGTAGTTCCACTAAAATGGAAACAAAAAAGAAAAATTATTCCCTGACAATAAATAAACGTATTAAATAGCTAACAGTTCTGTAAACCAGTTCATGTTTAAAAAGCAATACTGCAATTATACTCAACTTTCTCAGTATGCAGAATCAAGCTAATCTTTTTTTGACTCAAAAACACATCAGTTCTTATTGCATTTTATGGCAACGAACACCAACAGTTCAATGATACAAACAAGTCGTATCTCGGCACCATTGCCATTGCCACTGGGAATGAGTTAATTGCAAGAACAAATTAAACACTAATCATTTAAGTGATTTAAATTTGAGTTGTGCATACTGTTCCATTGCTCATTTTAGCATTAACAAAGGAAGCTGCTCAAAGCCATTAAAGCACATGCAGCAATGAGGCAGAGAGATTAAAACAAAGCTGGGCTACTTCTTTCCTTCCTGCTCACACAGAGCTATCACAAAACCTTCTCCTTGCACAGAGCATGCTATTCAGTGATTTGAGATGTGGATTGACGAACTGTACAAACACCTTTACCTGTTTCCACGTGGGTTTGTGCTATACCTGCCTTTGCCTTTTCACCTTGGCTCCCTCCTGTCCTCTCACTGTCACCTGTAGTCACGGACACACTCTGCAGGTGAACCCATACCTTTGATTTCTGCTCCATCAGCACAGACAAAAGGAACAGCAGCTCAACTCTCCCTGCCTTTCTCCAACAGAGGGACTGGTCTGGGTCTGTTTCTTTTGCCAAGCCATTAATGTACAGAAAATTTTGAATTTTCTCCTGCCCCTCCAGTTGTAGCAATGATTGGCTAATGGGGATGTAGAAGTTAAGATGGATGGGAAGCACAACTGCCCACCTTTTACTGCAGAACCCTGTATATAACTGTATGGGAGGCATCACAGATCATTCTCTTGGCTTTCAGGTTACCCAATTTGCACAAAAATCAGGCATCACAGATGCAGAATACAGAGGAGTCCGGCTTCATGACTGCCCTAATCTCCTGATAAACCTTCACTGTCCCACTGAAAATGTGAAATGTACCCCCTGCATGACGAGAATATTTGCACTCAGGGTTTTAGACACCTGGGTACAGTTACAGCATTTGTAGACTTTGTTGCAGAAAATAGGTTTAATACAGAGCATGTAGAAAGGCATGCCCTTTGTGTCCACACATACAAACCACACTGTACTTGTTTCAAGTATTTTCTTCGATCAGCATCGCTTTCATAATTATTTTTATTTCAAATTCTTTCAGAAAAATACCTACTTCTAACTCAATTTTATACAATCGAATGAGCTAACACACCTTGTTCAGCTATTGTGTTTAGACTCAGTCCACTGGATTATGTTTATCATTACACAGTGGATATGTAACTTTCTTTTCTCCTTTATATATGCAATATATAAGTGACTAGCAGCTTGCAGTTCTGCTGTTTTCCCTCCAGGGATCTAAAAATGTTTTATAATGGGGAATTTAACTTCAAAGTGCTTCTGTGAATGAGATGCAGCTCTTGATATTTTCCCCCATTCCATATACAATGAAGCTATAGCAAAGCAGGATTACATCAAAGGTCAGGCAGAAGTTCATTGATGTAGTTGAAAGAGTCCTATGTGTTCCTCTTGCTCCAAGTGCAGAAGTGTTAGGAAGCAATTCTTATTAAGTATGGAGTATATTCAGGTAAACGAACCTCATCCTAAAGGATTTACAGGCCTTAAACCATTTCAAGCTGCAGAGACCTTTTGACTGGAGTGATTTCTTGCACATGAAGTGGTGGTATTTGAATTTATGGAAAAGAACAGAATTAATTTCTACTTCTGTTGTAATAAAACACATACTGGGCCCATCTGCCTACAGCAAAGGGGAGGGATGTTTCAACCAGGTACCCTGGCACCTCTGTGGCACCAAAAAAAGAGAGAAAAGAAACTGTAGCAATAGAATAAAGCATCTTGTTTCCACTGCAAAGAATTTCCTTTAGAGGAAGTTTCCATCTTACATACATGGAGATGAGAAGCAACTCAGGTCAGCTGGCCTCAAGGAAAAGAGATGGGTCCAAAAGAAAAGCCTGAGATTTCAGCTCTCTGATATATACCAACCTACAAACAAGTCAAAGCATATGTCAAATTATTCGACAACAATCAATGCTTCTCATTAAGTTCTTTGATTCCCATGAATTCCCTGTTTGTTTGTGGTTTTTCCTCCCTCATTATTCCTCATTAGAAGAATATTTCCCAAACTGCAGTTTCCTAGAAGCAAAACGTTTGTTCCCTTCTTCCTTGGCTGAAACACATTTCCTGGAGTTTAATAAATAAATAAACGAAAATCAATGATAACAGATGCCATAAAGCACTGATACCCACTGCCAGAGTTCCACCATGAGGTCACGCCACCAGGGATTCACCAACTAACGACCTCACTCCGCTCACTTAATGAAAAACCACATATGAACAGGAGAGAGTCATTCATTACGATGTTAGGATACTCAGAATCACTAATTCTTCAAATCATAGCCATGTTGTGATTCCTTGCACTGCCACAATGCTGCATTTTAAATGCCAACAGGGAATGAAACTGTTTGTGAACCACCAGACACCGCGATCAAAGTAGTCGGCTGAAACTGCCGAACCATGATTTATTAATAAGGTACAAAGAGAATGCAAATAAACTAATTATAAAACGGGGTTTGTAAGAGCCAAATTGCCAGACTAAAACTTTAAGCAATGTTCAAATTATTTTCCATCTAATTAGTAACACACAGCCAAATACCAGTGGCCTGACAGCCAACTGCAGTGCAGTTAACATTTAAAATACAGACCTTGCGTGGCATGTCAGCAGTGCAGGAGTCAGGTGGCATGTGCCCAGCCTTAAAGTGAAAACCATCTAAAGCAGTTTAGACAATTCCATCCATGGAGAATGCCAGCAGAGCCCATTTGACACACTGCCCTTGCTCTCTCCAGTCAGCTCTTCACAGATCCCATACAACGGGGCATTAAGCCCATTTTTTGGCTGTATCACTTCTATCCTTTTTGATAGATCAGACAATTAACTCTGCACTTGCATATTCTACTTGCATGAAAAAAAATCATGAATTCATGAAAGAATCTGCTTCCAGGATCGGCAAAACCATTTAAAATAATTATGTTTTATCACTATGGAAAATGGAAACCTGTCTCAGAAGTTACTCCAGCTGCACTCTGAGGGGATGCCAGCAGTACTGAAGGGTCAGAAGACCATGCTGTTGTACTGTCTATGTATAGAAGACAGTTTTATATACAAAAGCAATGTAGAAGTGATATACACTTGAGATTTCAACCGAACTAATTCTTCCATCTTTAAGTAGAAAGGTTCACTAAGCTCTTCAATGGCTACAAACCTGCTAAGATATCTCAAGTCTCTTCATTTTTACGGCATCCAGACCGCCAGTTCAGTGAAGTCTGTAAATAATAATATTTATTTTAAAATAAATAAAGTTAAGCACTTAGTTTTACAGGTTAAATCCCTTCAATTTCAGCAGCATCTGTCAGTAATAAACCAGGCATGATATGCATTTAAAGCAGCAGCAGATCACTCTCAACATTCACCAAAGCATAGTATTTTGAGGGAACACAAGTTCAACCACATACACTGCCTAATTCAGGGGGAAAAAAGTACTTATTGATTTGAATTCCACAAACCAGGTATTGACTGAAGGAGATATTAGGGCCTGCATCTAATTTTAAGCACTGTACTATTTTGTAAAGGCAACTGCTCATCTGGTCATTGCTAAATTCAAGCCTCACCACCAGACCACCACTGCTGTGTCACTCCCCAGCACACCCTGAAAACACTATGGCTTAGATAGATTTCTTAGTTTAGAGGCACAGAATCATTTGCCAGATTGCAAATGTTATACTACATACAAAGGATATATGTAAAAAAATTAAAATAAAAAAATCTTTAAACAGATTAATTTAAGTGAAAACACTACTGTCTTTTAAAACTGTTCACTGAATCTTATTTACCAAGAGATGATGGGGATTTTCAGGGTTACAGCACACAACAGCTGTCTCTATAGAAGTGCCAGCCTTAATGTTAACAAGCTGATAAATTGACTGATTAGAGTTTAAGTAGTATTAAAATTGAACTGAATTATAGCAAGATCCAGACTTCAGGAATTGAAAAAAACTGTTGATACAGCAATTGGGCTGAAGGGTGAGGAGAGAAAAGGACAAACAATTAAAGGACAACAGTAGTGAGAAGATGAAGGACACAGGCCAGCACAATCGCCCTACTGAGGGCCAAAATAAAGGCAGTCCAATGGGTGATGGATGGGAATTGTACCATTATACTTGATAAGGATCCATTATATTTGACATTTTTGACTGACTGGAGTCACATTTACAACATTATTGGCAATCCTGCCTACCCTGTAGTAGAGGTAGGCAGAGATTTTTGTACCTATTTAACACTTCAATGTCACAGAAATAATAAGGGAGCCAACATATGATAAAATTATTCAGCTGCTTTATTTTTAATTAAAGCACAGTACAGCTGACTTCCATGGAACAATATCCACCTTCTACAATTGCACAGACTTGCTTATTTTACTAGCAAAAATTCCCATTAGTTTAAGGCCGCTTGACTCAAACTGATTCACCGCAGTGTAATGGCAATGGATTCGTTTTGCAGTACCCTTGTGGTGGGAAAGACACCGCTTTCTTTCTTTCTAAAAAGACAGCACTTAAAACTACACTCCATCAAGCAAATAATTAAGACAAGGAGTACAAACTGAGATCAGAAAAAATGCTGCATATAAAATTATGTTGTGCCCTGAAATTTGCAGTTACCTAGAGCAGAGGCACAACTCCTGCACAAAGAGCTAAGCTGGGCTTCCAAACCTTGACTAAAATCTTTAGTCTTGCAGAGTAGTGACGGAAGGAAAAATATTAGCATAAGCTTGTAACTTGAGCAAGCATAATACCAGTGAAGGATGGGAATACAAAGCAGTTTTCACCAAGGCACACTTACTCTAAAACACAAAGGTACCTATTAATTGTAAATAGAAGACACATGCCCTGAGAAGTCATTTAAGATTATATAGTTTGGAAAAAATACATATTTTAAAATAATTGTCCTCACCTTCCAAAAGCAACAGTCCTACAAGGCAATCCTAGTGCAGTTGGAGTTGGGAATGGAATGCTAATCCTGGAAGCACAGTGTCTGCATGTGAATGAGCTCTTCTTTGGGTCCCTAACATTTAACAATCTTTGATAAATGCAATAACCAGGAACATTTTATCCAATGCTGCTGAAATCAGGAACACGTTTCCTCAAGTGTTGGCATTTTATACAATAAAAAATTATTTTGCAAAAAGGAGTATTAGTTGTCTTTCTCATTACAGGCTGGAAATTTGAAAGTGTGTTTTAAGCTAATGGTGGGTCTTAGTATTTTTCATATCTAAGAAAGAAATCCATTTTGCAGCTGCATACATCACTAGTTTTGTGCAAGAATTAGGTTGGTTCTCTCTGGCTGTGAAGTAAAAAATCAATCAGTAGCAACTGAAGTTTCTTCACCACCAAAAAAACCCCCACCATGCTGCAATATCTTTCTCCTACTTTCCACTGCAACCCACTCCATCAGCCAGGCTCCTCACACGTAGTAATCTGTTCTTGAGAACCGTAATTGCACAGGGGGAAACTCAATAAACCTGTATCTTATCTGAAAGAGAAGCTGATAATTGCCTGAAAGAAATGGATCTTTCTGTGGAAGGATATAAGACAGTGTCAGATGTATTGTTAGCCACTCTGGTTTAAAAAAAAAAAAGTACGTTATTTTCTGTTTGTTTGAGGGTTTTTGTGTCAGTTTTGGGGTTTTTTTTAGATTAACATTTAGCAAAGATTGACAAAAAGCCCAGAATTTTTCAGAAAAAAAGCCAGTTGATTTTTTAATTTTGGTCAAAATAAAAGCCTGTTTTTAAAGTTTTTAAATATTTTGGAGGCTCAACACCGCAGAAAGAATGCTGGCAGATCAATACATACTCTCACTATCAAACTAATCTTCACTGGCTTCTGAATAATTCAGGCTCATTAGACCTCCAAGTTGTCTGGCCCAAAGGTTACACGAGACGTGCATCAATCTGTCAGAAAGGTGGCAAACATTATTTCATCCCTTTTCCATCCACACACTCTGCATTTGTACGGTAATAATGATCATTCCAAAGCTTTCAGTTAAATCATAATTAGCCTGCAACCCTCTGTCCCAAATATATTGAATATACTTGTTAAAATACAAAAAAACCCTCAAACCACAATACACACATGGGGAGCAGGGGGAGTACAAGTAAAAGTCTCTTAAATGTTATTTTGTACAAGGCTACAATGGTTTTTGGTTGTTTTTTTTTTTTTTTAATTAAAAACCCACAACAATCTAACTAGGTGAAGTTAAGAATATATTCAGAGAAATATTAGGAGAACAGAAACATTGATGCAAAAGGATTTGATTTACCAATTGTATTACTTAAACCTTGCATTTACCAGTGGGTTTTAGCTGCTCTTGCCTTTTGTTTCATTGCCATCTTACCAGCGCTGGTAAACGCTCAATTGTCACCTAACAACCACAGGATATTATTGTTTTGGTTCCTCAGACTAATGGCAATGATGACTCTCAGGTACAGACCCCTTCTCTGCTGTGGTAAGTCAGTCCTTAATTACACCCCTGTAACCTTTTCTTTGGTAACATAAGGACACATTACTAAAGAATTACTAAAGGATGTGGTCCAAGTATTTTGATTTTTCAAAATGACACCACATCAAGGCCAAAAATAATTTACAGATGATGTCTGAGATATGGCTGTGGTTCAGTGGAAGGAGTTTCAGTTTTGATCACCCCCAGAGCCTGGTTATACATCACATTCAGGTGCCCACTCCTGATAAGATGTTTTACCTAACTTCCCACTGTATATGTAAAGTCTATTTTCCAACAAGTATTTCTGAAGGAAGGAACTTCTTCATGCAAAACAGAAAATAAAGAAGGGAATTATGAGAACGTAAGCTTGTGTACAACACACAGTGCCACTGCTCACTCTCTTATAATATATTGAGGGACATTTATAAAGTTCAAAGGCCATAAAATTGAAAACTGACCTGAGTTTTTAAACAACAAATGCCACCTACTTAGCTCCCCAGGATGCCACAGAAATTAAAAACTTGATATCCAGTGCCAAATTTGATCTTGTCTCAGGCTAGATTTAGTTTATATACCCCTTTAAGAAACAAAAGGGAAGAAAAGAGATAAGCATTTATGATCAATAAGCAAACAGTTGACTTGAACTAGCAGAAATACTACATGACAAAATTCCTTGAACTGTGCTTAGTAGGACATTTATCACTGAAAATTAGGATCATCAAGTGTTTTGGATTATCAGGTCCTTGGAAATGGGGGTGTAAGGAAGCACATAAGCAAGAGAAACGTGGGTTTACAGAGACTGATCATGCACTGATGTCTGTGCCTGTTCAGCAGTTTCTTTAGAGAGGGCAAACAGTCTACAGTTTCCAAATAACATGGAAGATGAGCACTTTCCCCATTCTAGTGTGAAATCCTATTTGATATATTGAAAAAAAAACCTGATCAGATCTGGAGCAATTCTTAAAAGAGCAGCGCTAACCTTGGAAAGCAGAGATCTTGTCTCCAGTAGACAAATCACACATCATTTCAAGCTATGACTCGAGCTGAATGCAATAAATGACTTGAAAAAATTTAACCTCGTATCATTGGTTGTCAAAAGAGAAGTCGCAGTGACAGGTTCCTTCAAAACCATGCCTGCACCTCCCTGAATGAGGATATTTTTAGTATTAAGCTTACAGTGAAGACCAGCAAGGGCACTGGCCAGTTACAAACTTAGATGATGCAAGATAAATGCTGGTCTGAAAGAGAAAATAGAATTAGCAGAGTTAAGGGCTGTTAAGAGAAATTAAGGCATACATCACATATCTGCTAAACACTGACATTTCCTGCGGCCTCAAACAGCAAAAAGTATTCAAAAAAGTTTCTTTTCCCTCCTTCTGGCCATAAAATTGAGTCCAGAGGAGAAGGAGACATCTATTTCCATTTGCAAGGTCTCTTCCACACTGTAGTTGCACATTTTTCTCCCAGTTGTCTCATCTTACACATGTTTTACCCTCTGACTGATGCTGGTCGGTTCCAGGCACAATTAAACACGTCTATATCCAGGCAGTCAAAAAATCCACCACTTCTTCCACGTCCCACTATCTGGACCGTGTTTGGAAAACACGAGCTCTTAAACCCCCCAAGGTGCTTGAGGACTGACCCCCTACACCACTTTCTCCTTTTCTCTTAAAACTTTGTCAAACACATTTGGAATTACTGGAAGTACAGAGTAAGACTAAAAGGAATCTTACCTACAACTTCAAGAACATTTCTGCTCCACATGAATCTTTTCAGAGAGCAGGAGCATTTACATGGTACATGTACTACAAGCATTTAGCAGCAATATAGGTGAAAGGTGGGGATAATATCTCATTAAAACAAACCTTCTCCAACACTTCACTGTGGACATTTAACATTTTCACCCTTAATCAAAAAACAGAACTTCATAGGGTTGACTTTAAAAAAAAAAATCAAGCAGTTTCTGGGTTTCTGTTAAAGACTGTATAACTCCCCCCCCCGAAAGAAGGGCTCAGGTTCTGCATTTCTACTTCTCAGGCTTTACAAGCAGTGATCTTCCTGCCTCCCCACGACCCCTCTACTCTGGGCAAGGCTATGACCCCCAGGCTGAACTGACTCAACCCTATAAACCTCCCTTTCAAAATCCTCTACAGCTGTCTTTTCATTGAAGAAGTACTTTCCAATCCCATTACTACTTAAACCCTTTATAATCCAATCAACCTCAGCAGCATCATGTCAGATCCCTCTGTCAACACTGTAACCCTATAGTATTTCATTCTGGGCAAGCACAGCACTACTTTCTGCTTCCAGAAAAACTTTAATTCCTACCCTTGACCCAGCTTTGTTCTGGATTCATCTTCATTTAGCATAACTACATTAGAAAAATTGACTGTATCTTCTGCATATCTTTATTTTACACAGGGTAAAAAGAAAAAATTAAACTTCTGCAGCTATTTCTAAGGAAATAAAATACTTGCCATAATGCAGACAGTAATTTGGTTTGGCTTGCACCTCTAGTTTTGCTGAAAAAATAAAATTTAGCTGGGTTATCGGTGGAGTGAAATATAAAGATACACTTCCCAGAGGCCGAGTTATGCAGTTGGGTTTCTTTCTCCTCCTCCTCCTCTTTCATCTCCTATTTTTATGGTAGTAAATAGCCCATAAAGCAAACCCCCCATGGTATGTTTTCTGGACTACACGGATGATTATATATTATTACTGTTTGTGCACATTCCTGGCAGTTTCTAAAGGAGAATCTATGGACTTATGCTGCCCTGGTCTTCTCCATCTTCACCTGAAACATGGTTGGGCAGGGACAGACACAGTTTTAAGCAGGTACGACACCAGAGAGCATCCCAGGACCAGGCACCCCCCCAGAGTGATGCAGTTTGTGTAGGTTACAACTTCTTTACTTGCAAGTAACTTGTAAGTTACAACTTAAAAGTGTCCCGGATCTAATCCTGTTGTTTCAAACCAAATGGAAAAAAATCCCAATATATTCAAGTAGTGAACTCTAATCTCTGCAAGACTTCATTAACTGGAAGTTGAGCAAATAATATTTGAATTGCAGGCATGAAAAATTATCTAACATATAATGCAGAGCAAACTGATGCACTGTGCCTGACTGAAATGGCCAACAGTGTATCCCCAAGCCCTGAACACTGCAGTCACCAAACAGGAATCAAAAAACCTTTAACTGTTAATTCCTTCAGCCACTATCAGACTAAGGAAAAAAGATAATAGAGGATTGTAGCCAATATGTTCCTCATGGAGGGTTAACAACCCACTATAAGATACATGAAGGAGGTAAACTGAAGTTTTACAAGATGTTGATCAAGGTTTCATCATCTTCTAGTGATTTCTTTCTTAATTTCACTGAAGTTAACAGCAAACTAAAGAGAATCATAGAATCATTTAGGCTGGAAAAGATCTCTAAGATTGAGTCTGACTGTAAAATTACCTCAACTTTTTTTATTTAGTTACAAGAAATATGACCTTTTAAGAAAGAACGTATTTATTAGCTTTTATTATTCACATATTTTTTCTAGTTATTAATATTCTTTAGGAAAAGGTCCTACTTTAATGCAATCCAAGACCAGCACAGAAGTCCAAAGGTACTCACTCCCTGGTCCAAGACATCAAGGATTTTATAACCCATGACATGTTCCTGCTTCCCTTTTGGCACCTTAGATATAGTACAGGACCATCATATCCATTTATTATCCTTCTTACAGTCCAAAAGAGAACACAGTCCTGTAACCATAGAAACATGGATGTTCCTGTGGACATTTTCTGCCTACTATATTTTTAAAAAAGAACCAAGCCCTATTTGCTCTCTCCACAAAACTGTCTCAGCCCTGGCTGAAGAGAAAAATCCCGTGTTCATTTTAAAGCAGCGAGCAGCAGCTCACAGCCCTTTACCCTCCCTCTCTTCCGAGATGAATCTGGGAATCCAGCGTGGCTTGGCTTGAACCTTGAACCCTGGGATCTCTGAAATTGTCATCTGCCACAATTAACAGCTGAGCAATCAGAGAGAAAGTCAACAGCCACTTCCATGTCACCACCCACTCCCTGCAGTGAGCACCCAACATAGCCCAGGACAGACCAGGAACACTGTTCCCACCTGGGTCAGTTCTCTTTTTTTCTCTTAAAGAATTGCCTTATTAAAATAAGCAGAGTGCAGCTGGGTAATTTTAAGGTTTAATTCTTCCAGTACTAAGAGAAATAGTAGGTATGTCTATGATATATCACAACTCTCAAAAAATTAGATCATTATTCACTGTTTGAAGTTGTGTTTCTCATTGAACCATGAAAGGCCAGCACATTTAAAAGAAAATAAATCCATACTATCCATGGCCAAGAAGTGAGAGCCAAAACATGTTGACAGAGTCTTCAGTTAAGACTGATGTGGAAGGTGGTTTAGCTGCTATTCAAAAAAATAATACATCAACTTAGATCCAAGGAAAAACAGCTATTTTGTGTATTTCCAGAAAATGCTTTTTACTCACATAACACATCCTGAAATATTTAACAACCTAAATATTACACAGCCCCTTTAAATCCATGAAAACTCAAGGTATTCCCTAGGCAAGAATGAAATGCTTCGCTCCATACACAATTGCACATTTACTGAAGTTAGACGCTTGGAAGAATAAAAATCTATCCATCCCACCACCACCACCCCCCAGCAATATAATTTAATAACTGTAAATCAGCAGAGCATTATAAACAACTTCAGGATATACGACACTGGCTCTACTGAGCATAATACTCCAAGGTAATTAAAAATAATGATTGATGTAAACCTCTAGTCACAGATACTTACAAAAAATGGACACTAGTCAATATTAACATAAAGAAATTAGGGAAAATAGCACAGAGTAGTTAAAACATTAGAACTATGAAGCTCCCAGAGGAACTTTAATTGTGCCTATTTTATGTCTCATCCAATATATCACACAACTTAGAACATTCCCATAAATACCTGAATGCACATGCAATATCAACAATGATAAACTTGCTACCCTTGGATCTAATGAGCTTTGCAGTTCTTCATATTTTCATGTTAAGTTTTTTCACTGCTGTACATTATAAAACATACAAAACCCCTCTGTCACCGAGGAACCATTTTAGAACAAAAGCTATTCACTGTAATTCAGCCTTTTTAAACACTGTAAGAAAATTCTGCACATATTCATTCCCAAAGTGCCTAACCAGTCAGTATTTTAAAAAAATAATCACAGGGGATTTTTTTAATTAAAATATGAATTATTTATCCATTCTCAGTGAAGGAAACTCTCTTATGTTTCCAGTGACCAATTCTGGACATTGAGACAAGGGTGAAATTTCATTTTTATGTTATATTTTAGCTCTGCCTGTTAAATGCAAGCTCTTTGGCACGAAAACAAACAAAATACATGTAGTTAGTTTAAACTGCTCAATAAACTTGAATTGTTATGTGAGCATTTTATGCTCTATATGAAGTTGGCACCTACAGACTTCAGGATAGCTCCTTGCAGGCAGCCAGTGCTTAACAGGCACATTTTACATGTTTAAAAAGGTTTTTGGCTGCCTGTGTAAATCATCTCCCAGCAGAGAAACAGGTGCCCTTGGTTAAGTGAAAAGCAACAGGAACAACATCTAATTAAGATCACAGTGGAACTGCAAATGCCATGAAGGGACAAATATTCTTCAAAGTCAAAAGGCTACAAATACATGAAACCAACCTTAACACACACACCGAGCAAAACAGAAGCACTTCTGCCTAAGAACTATTATGTCCATGTTTTATTGCTTCTAAAAGGCCAAATAACTGAGGGAGGTTTTGTGTTTGGTTTGACATTGCTCATAGTTCTTTTTAATACCATGAATAAAGTGTTTTACAGAAGTGCACTTTTAAGCAGTGCCTTTGACAACTTCTTGTTCAGAAACTAATGTTAATAAAAGGCATTTAATATTAAAACTTATTGAACGGCCCCAACAAAATTAATCAAACAAATAGCAAAAAAAATCCCAACCTCATTATTTTAGCTTTTCCTTACCAAAATAGAGTTTTGCATTACAGCTTGTGTCTCAAACATGTTTCATGAACAGTTGTGATATCTCAAAATTTCTTTAGTGCCATAACAGATATTAAGAAGCTACAACCAAACAAATGTACTTTGAGGCAAAAAAACCCCACTCCAGCCTTATAAACATGAGTCAGGATGTAAATATATTACCAAGAGCATCACTAGCTGCAAGCAGTTGCACCCCATGAGACAACAATAACTTCTCCCATCAGATTTTGGCCTAAATGTTTGTAGCATGATTATTTGCTCATTTTCATAGGCTTAAATACATGGGCTCGTTTTTTTTCATTTGTTCACTTGTTTTTAAACAGCACAAAGTAATTCCATGTCATAAAAGCACACAGGGAATGCATTCCTCACAACATATCCTTTGAACAACCACCCCCCGTGAGTAGCTAGCTGCTCCCCTTTCTGAACAGACCCAACCTCAGCACAGTTTCCCTCCATCATTTGGAAACAGGATGCCAGAAGGTGCAGAAAACACTAATTTCTAACAGAAAGCCTGTATACTGAACTGAGTAAAACCATAAAGCTCAAACCCATGCTCTGACTCTCAGGATGGGGCATAAAATCCAAAAGAGGAGAAGGAGCTGCTTCGAGGTGAAGGGCACTCCTGTTTTCCCTCTCATATGTTGGCCATTAAGTTTCAAGCTGAAACTAATAACTTCTAATTAAAGTTAAGCTCTCCCAACCATCCAAATATTGAATTTAAAGTACCAAGACAGGTGCTCCAAGTTTTGATAAGACTTTTGCAATGTTAACTTCTGAAAACGTTCTTGATTTCACACTTAGATCACCAGACTTCAGCTTTCAGGGGTTGATTTTTGCTATAGCTTCTCTGTTATTCAGTATTTTCTCACAGAGAAGTTATTAATATACTATAATCAAGCCACCTTTATTTATTCATTTTGATTGGCAGAACATAAAATTTGTATGTCAGAACAATCCACAACCATCACTTCATCCCCAGCATCGACTGAGAACTTACTAGGTTAGACAGAGAAGAATAGATTTTTATCTCCTTATCTCACACACCAGAGGTAAACCACCATGTTAGGTGCACACCTCAGATCTGAAGGTCTAAATATTTTGGCCTAAAATGCACAATTTTTTTTGTGATCACAGTGAAGCTTTTACTAACTTCTTTGTAAATCCCACCATTTACACAAAATATTTAACAATACTCATAATCCAGGGTAAACTGATTATGACCATATAAACATACATTCCCATGCTGGACCACAAAGAAACTCAAGCCATGAGGGACAAGAACTGGAAACAGTAATATTTTATTACACTTGTAAGCTTCCCAGCTCCAGTTAGGATAAATACAAATCTAGAACTCAGCCTTTTTATTGCCTATTTATACAAGGTGACATAATAAATGTCTCAGACTCCAAGGTGTCAGACGGAGCTAAAAAGACCACCCTCATGGAAACACTTCTTTGTCACAGGCACAGGTGGGGCACACCTGGGAGAGCAGGGGAAACGCTGATGGTGGCATCACAGCACTACAGGCAATACTTCCATTCACACAGCCCTGTAGGAGACTCAAATTTCACCAAATCACCTGACACCAAGATAAGGGGCAAAGGTGATGAGGTCAGAGTAAGACAGACATGAACTCGCTGGAGCAAGTCCAGAGGAGGCCACGAAAATGCTCAGAGGGCTGGAGCCCCTCTGCTCCAGAGGCAGGCTGAGAAAGCTGCGGCTGTTCAGCCTGGAGAAGACAAGGGGAGACCTTCTAAGCCTACCTAAAGAGGCTTCAGAGATCTGGAGAGGAACTTTGGACAAGGGCATGGAGTGCTAGGACAAGGGGCAATGGCTTCAGATTGAGAGCAGGGAGGTTTAGATTAGATATTAGGAAGAAATTCCTCTCTGTGCAGGTGCTGAGACACTTGGACAGGTTTCCCAGAGAAGCTGTAGCTGCCTTATCCCTGGAAGTCTTCAAGGTCAGACTGGATGATGCCCTGAGCAACCTGGTCTAGCAGAAGGTGTCCCCCTGCAAGGGGGTTCAAACTAGGTGATCTTTCAGGTCCTTTCCAAGCCAAATCATTCTATGGTTCTACAAAAGCTACTTTTAGCTTCTACAGACATTACATTTACATCCCCTCCCCAAGTGAAAAGGTAGCCACCAGGTTTGCCAGGGCAGCATCCAGCCTGCAGGAGTTCATTTTGCCAAGAGAAATAAAGAAGGGACAGCTCATATTTTCAGAATCATGCAGCAGGGAAAAAAGTAAAACCTGTAGGTGAGGCTGTAACTGGATGTAGCACAGAATTAAGGGAGAACCAACAAACCAGGTACTTCTGTGAGCATGTCTGAGCTACCTGGGGGGTGCAGTAGTAGTACAAGGCAGGACAACCCACAAGCAAATGGTGCAGAACAACTGTGTGTGATGAGATGACAGCACAGGCAGGTGACATGACAGGGGTTTTGTTTGAATTACAGCCACTCACAGCATCCAACACTTCCCTGCTACACCAGCCCCAATAAAAGATTCTTTTTGACTCAAGGTTCAGACATGCTTATTCTGAGGCAGGAAGACCAAGAATCAGTCAACTGGAATTTTTCGGTTTCCGTCAGAAGAAGGGAATCATCACACCAAGCTACAGTAACTAGTAACAGTGCTTTCTATCATGCATTTTGTTATGTTCTGGGACTTCTACACTTAAATCCCAGCTGTGGCAATATTCAAAAAGCAGGGAAAGCCTGCAAATGTGTATATGTGCATTCATGGGTCAAAAATGCTAGGTCTGTATTTTATTTTATTTTTAAATCTTTCTTTCAATCAGCCTCATCTGAAAGCAGGACAGTGGGGTTTTTGAATCCCTCAGGATTCAGCCCAAGGAGAAACATTTCCTACTCTGGGACTGGGCAGTCAAGTGTAAGAAGAAAACTACCATAATGAAACATGAAGGTTTTTTGCATCCTCCTTACAGCAAACACAACGCTCATTTACATTCACGTAGTACAAGATATTTCCATCTAAAATTGGCTTTCTCCCCCATTAGAATCCTAGAGGGCTTGATTAATTACTGCTAATGAGAATAGGTTTTCTTTCCTTAATTTACATGCTACCTGTTCATTTACTTCCAGATTTATTTTTAATACCAAACCATTCCTATTGGGAAAATGACCATCATTATCACACAGTCCCCCGAGGAGCACAAAATAACAGCTGTCACTTTGGGTCACCATAGCAACACTACTGTAACTACATCAAATCTGGTTCAACAGGAGAGAAAAAATAAATAAATACATATATATACCCACATACACATGCAGAGGTGAGGATAATAAGTGACTCATAACACAGCTCAGGAAATTCTCATTTCAATGATCATGTGCTTCTCCTTCCTTTGGCCAAAATAACCCAGTTAAGCTCAGTACATCCCAGTTAATGCTGCAGATCCTCTCCTCCCCAGCATCCATCATCCAGCAACCTCCCAAGCTCACAGTATTGTGAAACACCACGTTCTCTCTTATGGTTCCAACAAAGGCAAGTTTTGAGGGATTTCCCCCCTCTCCTGGATTCAGAAACGTTGCCCAGAGGCTCTTGCTGTCACATAAAGCCACTGCTGGGGATCTGGCAGAGCAGCCCTTGCCAAGGATGCTGAGACAGCCCAGGCCACCACTGGCCACCTCTGCGTGCACAGGCAAGGAGGCTCCTCGTCAGCCAGGGGCACAGCTGGCATACGGTGCCCTCCTTTAAAAACCTGCCAAACACCGTCAGAAACACTGTTACATCATAGGATAGCAAACAGGTGATCCAGTCACACACTGGAAAGCGGGGTTCCTGAGGGAGTCGCCCATTGAAGTCCCATTAACATTAATGGAGAATTATGTGCAGAGCGTGGAGACATCTGGGTGGAGGAAAAATGAGCTTCTAAGAGCAAACCCACCATTATAAGCAAAAATTAAAAGTTTGCCGTTATTTTCTGTGGGAGAAAGGTTGGATCCCAACTCAGATAAATCAGCTAATCCATTTTGATAGAAACAAAAGCTCAAAAGGTAAATTCTGAAAATCAACCGTCTGGTTTTTTAGTCTTTACTTCTCAACATAAAATACTGGTTTTATTTTTTCTCTGTTTTTTTTTTCTACTATAACATTTTTCATCTAGAAGAGGGCAAAGTATTTTATGAATACTCCATTATAGTTCATTAATGAACTAAAAGAATGACATCTCTGGATCCTTTTTTCTTATATTTCTTCCTGACAGTCTCTGGCACAGTGTCTTTAGTTAAGAAGACTAAAGCTCAGCTTGGGGAGAGGAAGCCTCTGCAAAGATGAAGCTGGTTATGAAAAGCTGGCTTTTCTCAGCTGAAGATGAACCCAACCACTCCCAATGGCTGCAGGGTGTGCTAGCAGCACCAGAAACCAAACATAGCTCTCAAAACCCAGATAATTTTCTCTTCCTAAGAGAGAAACCCTAACCATTTGTAATCATGGGGACCCGATCTAGGTTTTGATATTCTGTAGCTTTCCCCTGGGATCACAGGTTCTGTCCTGTTTAGCCACATACATAAGAAATTGCTTCAGAAAACACTAACCAAACAAAAAAACCCAACTGCTTTCAGTTCACACTCAGAAGACGACAACAGATCAGAGTGAAACACCACCAGTCTGGATTTAGTGTTTGAGCCCAAGGTCTTGACTATCAGTTCTACCACTACATCTAAGATACAGCTGGATCAGATTCTCATAGTCAATCAAGAAAGCCTTTGTTAGTTTATAAGCCAAATCACAGTCAGGAACTAAGCTTATGTGTACTTATTTAAGGGACATTCCAACAAAAGTTGCAAGTATAAACCTTCAGCTAGGGTGAGGTATTGTCTCCATGCTTTCACTGATGCGCAATAATTATGGTTAATAGTTGCTAAAAGGCTTCTAACAAACCTCTCACAGTAATTCATCATAATTAACATAACCTTAGACATGTTTCAAGCTTTTGGTCCTCAGCTCATTATTTACAGGCCTTTCAAAATTGTTCCAGTACATTAATTTTTCTATTTTTAAGCAAATCTATAAGCAGAGCCTATCAAATGCTAAAAGAATTACACTTCCCAGTTTATAAATGTGGGTAATAGACATGCACATCCATAGATTAGACTTTTTTTAAAGCAGTATTGAGTCATTAATTTATGATCTACGGAAATGATTAGAGTCAGATAGGGCCTGCTTTGCAAAAGATATAATGATGAATACCTTCAAAGGAGCAGAATTTGCAGACAGTGTCAAAGCTGGAAAAATGTAATACAATATTTTGTCTAAGTTTGCATTAATAGTACTTTCACATTATTACAGAGCAACATTCTTTTGAGTGTTGCTCTGTAAAACTTATGAATATTTCTCCAACACCTTCATCCCACTTTAAGCTCAAAAATCAGCTACAACACAAAAATACATAAAAAGTGGGGTCAGTTTCATACAGAAATCAATGTAAGGATGCTCAAGTAAAAATTGGCAATATACAGATATTTCAGATTCAGAGGACTGAAGGTATGATGTTCGGGCAGGGGGTCCATCCCCTCTTCAATGTAACCAGATTTATCACTCCACCACGCAGTACTACATGAAGATACCCAAACTAGCAGTGGGCAAAAATTAAACAGGTCCACGAATATCCAGAAACTACCAAATCAGCTAATGATTCTATGAGTCATCTGAACAAATACGATCCTAAAAATACATTTTAACAATCTGATTATCTGTAAGCATGGGTAGAGCAGTGGTAGTGTTGAAAAGTAATGAATAAAGTGGGATAAAATGTAAAATTGAGCTTTCCCTGTCTAGCACACTTCTGACAGCTGTGTGCATTTAAGGCATCTGGATCCTAAAGCTCAGCCCTCTTCTCTCTAAACCCTGCAAGATGTGGAGGAAAGATGTAAGCAGTGCGTTCATGCCAGTAACAGCAAAGCCTGTAAAAAGCAGAGATCTTCAGATATGAGTGATTCCATTTAACTCCCTGCAGTCTGGACCAAACTTCTACCAAATAATTAATTATTTCCATCACCATCTCTTCATATCAAGTATTTTCCATACCTGTACTTTTCGCATTCCAGCCTCATTAAAATGTTCATGGTCTAAAACAGGTTATCCACCTGCCAGAGCAGTTAAATATCTCACAGTCAGAGCCTCAAAGCTACCAACCATAAGAGGCAGAACCTGGTCCTAGTCCTTACTTTGCACAATGTAGTCCAGCAAAATTTTCCTCTGCCACATCTTACACAAAATAGCTGCAGGGTGACCACTACTTATGCTCTGGAGCAGGCACTGGCCAACACAGGCAGCTGGCTGTAAGCAAGCACCACAATGCCATATCTCTAGGTAAAGACTGCCTTCTGCTGGGACAAAGTACCCTTACACACTTATTTACTCTTATATAAGTTTGATTAGTGTAGGCTGATTCCAAATACCAGCACTTCAACATCATGCAGTATGGGTAAGGCAATGATGCACTGAGTTATCAATCAAGTGACTTTCTTCACTCAGGACAGTGAAGTCTCTCTAAGAAGGCAACCAAATTAGAGGAAAGATGTTTCCCCCCTACAGCAGTGCCCAAATGCTGACTGCAGTCAGTCTAGATAGATCAAACTGATCCCAAAGCCCGCAGCCAAGGTGAACTCTTAGTTCCTTTTTAAATTCAAAATGCCTAGAAATACTTTAATAGAGAATGAAGAGAAATTATTGTCCAAAAAGAACCTTTGTAAACATGACTGTAACTGGAGGTCCTGACTCAGTGAGACCTCTTCCAGCAACCAAATGGCCCCTGGAGGCATCTGAAGACCAGGGTGGCTAAATCAGGCAGCCCAGTTTATCACCACATAACAAAACAGAATTAAACTCTTTGTCTTTCCCTGATTACAAAGCACAGTCCTGTTCTGAGAATGAAAGGCCTTAATGTGCTTTGTAAGGCAGACATTTCACCAGAAGATGGCTATTAGCCAGCATATATCTCTGTCACTTTTTAAAGATAATCTGGTTAAACAGCTACATCTTTCCTTCTTATGTTTTTGTTTCCACCATACACATGAAAATTAGCTTAGAGACTAAGAGGGCTAATTTACATTTTTAGGGATATGTTTTATCATTGTGTGCAGATAGGATTTGCAGTCTTTGCTGAATGCATTGTGTTACGAAGGCACTTGCTTTTCTCTGCCCAAAGAAAGAAAAAAAAGGACATTTGCATCATGTGAGCAGAGGATATAGCCCAGCTTTTCCTCAAAAGAAAAAAAGCCTTGAATTACCACCCCTACCTACTAAAGCCAGGGAAAACTGAAGAAAAATAGACGCTGAAAGCAACATTTCCCCAACACTAACAAAATGGCAGGAGAAAGCACAAACTTTCATTTTTTGGTCATTGTCTTTGAGATTGTGCTTCTTGTGAACGTGACCTGAATCCCACATGAAAGAAATGCAGCATAAAATTTTCCCCCACAGAGGCAGGTAGTTGTAGCTGTAAACAAAAACGGATGATTTGCAGAAGTCTTGTTGCCAATCTTGTCACTAGCAGTACAAGTGTGTGAGAATTGTACTTGGTGCTTTACCTTGAGGCCAAGCTTTGAAAAGTGGATCTGAGGTCTAAAACAGCAAAGCACTGCTGTGTATTTATCACACCTGGAAAGAAAAAAACTGAAGGAAGAAGATAAAACACAAGAAATCCTGTCTCAGTTTTTATTAACTTAAAAAGGGGAAAAATAAGGAAATGGCCTTCAACTCCCATAATTTAATAGCTGTGACCACAGAATGGAAAAGATACAAAGAGAAGGTACAAATGGATGCAAGTGTAAACAGAATTTTAAGATACTAATACAGTTTACATGCCTGATAAAGCAGAACTGCCCATCACATACAGTATCTTGTACTCTACTGGATGAAATAGCATCTCAGTCCTTTTCAAAAAGGACCATGATCACATCACCAGCACATCAGTGTCAATGGATTTTATATACCCACATGCATGGTATTAAATAATATTAAATTGGTATTTAATCACAGAATGGCCTGGGTTCGAATGGACCTTAAAGATCATCTTATTCCAACCTTGCTGACATAGGCAGAGACACCTTTCACTACACCAGACTGCTCAGAGTTCCATCCAGCCTGACCTTCAACAACTCCAGGGATGGGACATGCACAGGTTCTCTGGGCATCCTGTTGCACTGCCTCACCACCCTGATACTCAGGAATTTTTCCTAATCTAAACCTAAATCTAATCTAAACCTACTATCAGTTTGAAGCCATTCCCCCTTGTCTCATCACTCCAAGTCCTTCTAAAAGGTCATCTTTCTTGTGGGGTCCCTTCAGGTACTGGAAGGCCACAACCAGGTCACCCCAAAGCCTTCTCAAGAATGAACAATCCCAACTCTCCCAGCCTTTCCTCATAGCAGAGGTGCTCCATCCTCTGATCATCCTGGATCCCTCCTCTGGACTTGCTCCAACAGGTCCATGTCCTTCCTGTGCTGGGGACCCCAGAGCTGGAGGCAGCTCTGCAGGTGGGGTCTCACCAGAGCAGAGGGGCAGAATCCCCTCCCTTGCCCTGCTGCCCACACTGCTTTTGGTGCAGCCCAGGACATGGTTTCTGGGCTGCAATCACACATTGCTGGTCATGTCCAGCCTCTCCCCCACCAGCACCCCCAAGTCCTTCTCCCCAGGGCTGCTCTCGACCTGTTCATCCCCCTGTATCAATACCAGGGGTTGCCCCAACTCAGGTGCAGCACCTTGCACTTGTTCTTGTTAAACCTCATGATATTCCCATGGGCCACTTCTCAAGATTGTCCAGGTTCCTCTGGATGTCATCCTGTCCTTCAGGTGTGTCACCTGCACCACTCAGCTTGGTGTCATCTGCAAAGTTACTGAGGGTGCACTTGATCCCTTCATCTGTGTCATTAATGAAGATATTAAATAACACTGATCCCAATATGGACGCCCTGAGGGCACCACTTGTCACTGATGTCCCATCAGGACTCTGAGCTGTTGACCACGACCCTCTGGATGTGCCCATCTAACCAATTCCTTATCCATCTAACAGTCCACCCATCAAATCCATCCCTCTCCAGTTTAGGATGTTGTGGGGGACCACGTCAAAGCCTTTACAGAAGTCCAGATAAATACATCTGTAGCCCTTCCCTTGTCCACTGACCCAGTCACTCCACCATAAAAGGCCACTGGGTTGGTCAGGCAGGACTCACCCTTGGTGAAGCCGTGCTGGCTGTCCCAAATCACCTCCCTGTCCTCCCTGTGCCTCAGCACAGCTTCTGGGAGGATCTGTTCCATGGCCTTCCCAGCACAGAGGGGAGGCTGACAGGTTGGGGTCCTCCTTTTACCCTTTTAAAGGATGTGTACAATGTGTCCCCCTTTTCCAGTCACCTTGGACTTCACCTGACTGCCATGACATCAGTCGATTCCCTCAAGACTCTGGGATGCATCTCCTCAGGTCCCATAGATTTATGTACGTTCCAGGTTCCTCAGGTGGCAGTGAACCTGATCTCTACTTACATTGGGAAGCACTTTGCTCCCTCAGTCCCCATCCTGCTGTCCACCTACTCAAGAGATGTGGGAACAGAGGTTGCCATTGAAGACCAAGGCATAAAAGTTGTTGAGTACTTCAGCCTTCTCCTCACCCACTGTTACTAGTTTTCCAGCATTTTATTGGGGGAGTGGTGCACCTTCTTTGACTTTCCTTTTCTGGTTAACATATCTGTAGAAGCCCTTCCTGTTATTCTTTGCATCTCTTGCCAGGTTCACTTCGAACTCCTTGGTCTTCCTCATCCCATCCTTACACAGCCAAACTTCACCTTTACACTCTTCCCAGTTCACCTTTCCTTGTTTCCACTACCTGTGCATTTGATTCTTTCTCTCTAGTTTGAGCAGCAGGTCCCTACTCAGCCACGCACATATACATGTATCAATGACCAAGCACAGACACATCATAAACAGCACACTCAATAGCTTGATCTATGGTGAATTTACACAACAAAACACAAGTACTGGGAGAGCTGCATCTTTCGCAGAAGAAACTTTCAGGGATGGGGCATCCACAGCCTCTCTGGGTAACCTGTGCCAGCGCTTCACCACCCTGGCAGTAAAGCACTTCTTCCTAATATCCAATCTGAACCTACCTTCTTTCAGCTTAAAGGCCTTTCACTGCAAACAAACAGCATCAACAAGAATGCTGCAATGCTGAGAGATCAATAATTTATGTCACAGAGTTACGGGTGAGTATTTTTTCATCCTCCTTTCCCCATATCTGTTACAAAACTCAGTCTGCCTTTTTCTGCAGACTTTGCATTCAGTGGAGGATCTTGGGCTGACATCCACCCACAACTCCAGATGCAAGACATTAGGGCCATTTACTAAGTTTTGTATCTCAATAAGTCACACTTGATGAGTTCTTACTGTAAGATTAATAAAATAATATTGGAAAGCAAAAGTTCCATTGTCATAATGATTTAGTTCACATACCAGAGATGAAGTATAAATAATTAAAGCTACCAATCTGAAAGACACATCTGAAAAATCACTCCAACTGCCACCAAAGAGACAATTTCAAGTTCATTTAACATCTAATACCAAAAACACTGACAACAGTATAACACTGTACTGAAATACAGGAGAAATTATTTATTCATAGAGTCTGATCTTGCATGTCAGATGTTGCAATTTAAATCTCACTGATCTATCTCACACTGGTTCCCTCTGCACTACTTTTTTTTCCATTTTCATAGAGAAATGAAACAACTTACAAAACTGGTAAATTCCCACAAAACCAATTCCCACACGTAGCATCTAATTGACCAATTTTGTCTACTAGTCTTTCTACCCAATCCACCTCCTAACTCCATTTGCTTTCCCGCTGTGAAAATTCAAATAGACTAATAGGCTTCCCTATCTCTGCTAACAAGAGAATTTTATATTTAAGATCTTATTTAAATACAATTATTGTATCAGATTCAGTGCTTTTCACTAGGTTATTCCATGTGTCCTTTGTAAAACAAAATTATGTAGGAGTTTCAAGTTTAATAAAAGTTAGGAGATAAGGCTGAAACAAGAAAATATTTTTTAAACTGAGACACAATGAAATATTGACCATTGGAGGGTAAAAAGAATGGCTTTGTTTAGCTTGAAAAACTATAATATAGTTCACATTAAAGAAAAAACATCAGTGTAAAATCAACTTCTCTAATAGAGAGAGTTTACGTTCCTGGGAATGTTTTGCCAATTACACTGGCAACACAGGGCCAAACACAAATATATGAGAATACACAAAAAAAAAGACAGCTGACCTAACTCCAAAGGTACAATAGTTAAAACACTTGTCAATAAAGATTCGATTGCACAGGAATATCAGCCCTGATTCTTCTGACTGCAGGTGCAAAGGAGTACAAGACTTACAAATACACTGATATTAACACTATTGCCAGCTATTTGTGTCTTGCTTCTTGCAGCGCCAAAATAAATTTAAACCATATATTTTGGGCAACATCCAAAATACAGTTTTCTAATTAGGGGGAAGTACAACCAGTCCAGAGAAATAAAAAAAGATGTATCCACAGGAATACCAGTGAAGGGAGGCACACAGGGGCAGGGGCTGCAGAGGGAGGAGGACCTCGGAAGGGTGATGAATACTGGAACACAGCTACAATTTGTGATAACATTTAACCCTCTGCCCTCAATTTAGACTCTCTAAGACATTAAATGAATACCAATATGTCAACAAACCAGGACAAACACAAGCCCAGACAGAACAACAAAACCCCTGCCCCTAACAGCATCTATCCCTCTTTGTCTTCCAGATTACAGGAGAAGCCATGGAATCAGAAGTCTTTAATCCACCAGCAAGAGCTGCTGGGGAAGAGTTAAAGCAGCAGAGCCACCTGCACCTGTGGCAGCAGCTCATCTGCTCTCCCCATGCAGCACAGCAGGTCACTGCACTACCACAAAAAAAAAGGAAAAATCTGCCTGCTAGCCAATATCTGCCACCACTGCAGCTGTATTACACAGCAGTTGGCATGGATAAAATAATTCCTTGTTAAGGAAGGATTTCTAAAATACGCAGGACATTAACTGAACATACACAGCTATTAGTTTGAGATTATAAATTCATTTACCTCGACACAATCACTGGGTAGAAGGCAGGCCAGAGAACCAGGCCACTTTCCCTTCACTTTGTGCAGAATTTGCAAGATTTGGGACAAAGACCACAATGTCTGAAAGAAATTCTCAGGTTGATGGGAATTAAAGGTGAAGTACAGTACGCAGAACAGAGCCCAGAACAGGAAAAAACTTCAATTAAGTGTTGCATTGCCTGAACATCCCCAAGAGTACAATTGCTAACACCTCCAACATCCATTATAGTAACCATTTGGCCAGCAAAGCTCCCTGAGGAAGGGACAGTGCCAAATCTCTCCTTCCAAACATGACTATTTGTAGCTACTTAAACATCTATGCCTCTGCCCAAATGCTGCTGTGAGACATCCAGGTCTTCTCATGTGCCTCCTTCATCCTGCCATAGTCAAGTTTTAGTTTGATCTGTGATGTCGTGGCAGGTCTTGCACCTTTGGCTTGGGTGGATAAGAAATGAGGGAGCACCAGCAGTTGGCCACTGGATTTCAGGGACAGGACAGAAAGTCACCTTTGTTTGATCCAAGGATCAGCTGAGAAGAGCTCAACCAGAAAGAAATCCCTCTCTTCCAACCTCCCTTGGACACCTGGACTGAGACACGACAGCCCTTCCCAGTAGGACTGAAGAGCATGTGGCTCCTGCAGGCACCAGTCCTGTTGATACCTCTTACCACTCCTTAATTAACAGCAGCAATTTGCTCCTCATCACTCCCAGCCCTGTGCGGGGTTATTTTTTTGTTGTTCTTCAGGTTTTGGGTTTTTTTTCTTATTTTTTTTTTAAAGCTGACTGGCTGTGACATTCAAGGGCTACATTTTATTCTTCAGCTCCAATTAAAGGCTGTCAAAATCCGTCATGGTCTTGCCTCCCTGCATGAGGAGTCAGCTCTTATCTCTCAGTGGGGGGAAGTGAAAATGGGCTCGGTTGCCTAGAAACCTGAATGAGCATCTTCTAAGTGAAAAGCAACTTCTAGACTGTTTATTCAGGAGCAGGGTCCAGGCAAGAGAATGGTGCCAGTCACTTTGCTTTCAACATCTACAGGGTGACCCTTTCCTGGGGAGAATGAAGGGCAAATAAACACTGGTTTCAGACTGACAGGAGTCCAGGAAAAGTTTCTATGAAATTTAGTATTAGGCCTCAAATATGTTCCCATCAGAAATGTTTCACTTGTGAAAGCAAAACCTTCAAAATAGTCCTATGAAGTTAATCCTACCTTATATATTTGCCATGCTGATAGCTGTGCCATAAAAGAAAATAATGTATTTTGAACAATGAACTTTGTGTAACAAATTTTGAGACTATAAATATTAAAGGCTAAAAACAAGTAGTGCAAAACAGTGAAGTACCAAGGCAGAGACCCCTGGTTAGGGTAAGACCCAAACTCCTCAGGTTGCCAAGATCAGTGGCATCAGACAATCACCAGAGTAAGTACCAGGTCTCACTGTATTCCTCCATCAAATCTGAGTCAGTGCATTGCCACAGAAGTCCCAGTTCACCTGGGAAGCAGAAAAAGAGACACAAGGATAGGAGCAAAGGGCTGTTGCAGGTATCACTGCGTCCAATAATTCTACATGAAGTGGATGTCTCCACTAGGACCTGATGTTAAAATAAGTATATTTAAGACTAGAATCACTACAGACCTACACTATTTGTATTTATTTTGGGGAAAAGCAAATAATTTGGTGCCTGTTTGCATAGTTCTTAGTGTCCCTCTGTTTTAAAAAATAGTATCTTTATCTGGCAGAAACACTAAAGACAAATATAAAAAAGGGTTCTGTAGTATTCATTTGTCAGAGTAAGAGACCAAAACAGCTAAAGTGAAAAGGAAGAATTCATCAGCATGAGAAGTTCCATCCTGCTTGCTCTTCTTGTCTGCTTGTTTTTGGGTTTTTAAATCTCTCTTCCTCCCCTCTTCTTTCTTCAAGTTCCTTCATTTAACATTTTTCTTGATACAGACTCAATAACACACATATAACTAAAGAAACCCAACTGGTTCCCCTCCTTTCCGCAGCCTCAAGCATTGCAAACAAGATCTACCATCAGGCGTCACTAAACCACTGACCTCTGCTTTTTAGAGCTGATGAAAGCTTAGATCACGGCAAACTCAGTCAATGTTAATCGCTGCTCCCGGGCCAAATATTTTATCTACCATCTACCCTGAAAACCAGCAAGCAAAAGGTGAGAACACTGATAGTAACCACTGCCATCAGCACTCTGACAAAGCAGACAAAATACAATAAAGCTTATAACCACAACCCCTGTCTTGATACTTATTTTGCATTCTGTCCTAAATCAGACTCGGAGTGGTTTGGGTTGGAATGGACCATAAAGATCATCTCCTTCCAACCTCCTGCCAGGGGCAGGGACACCTTCCACTTGACCAGCTGGAAGCCCCACCCAAGCCTGGTCTTGAACACTTCCAGGGATGTTGCATCCACCTCCTCAATTTATACCTGATTTAAAATGATCCACTTGACATGCCAGGTCACACAGGGAAGACAGGAAGCTCTTCCCCAAGCCCTCAATCTACATCCAAAAGACAAAACAAAACCCTACTGCTCACCACCTCGCCTATACACCGTTTACATCCCACTGCAACCGAAAAACAATTCAGGCTGTCTCCTCTCCCCTTCCCTCAAACTTCTGAGGGCCGTGAGCAAGAGCTACACGAAAAGAGCAGCACATCCCAGGCTTCAGCCCCAGCTGCAGGCAACCAATTCCCACTCTGCTCCCCGGGGACAGCACTATCAGTGCCTTGCCAGCCGAGAAGGTGAACACAAGGGAAGGGGCCTGGGAAGGCAAGGAAGGAGAAATCAAATGAAAAATATCACAGCAGCTGGTCAGTGAGACTCGATTTTCAAGTCTAATCTCAGTTTGTGCAGTCAATGGGGGAGAAATGGCACAATTTGCAT
The DNA here is from genome assembly GCF_001715985.3 of Manacus vitellinus. Classification (NCBI taxonomy): domain Eukaryota; kingdom Metazoa; phylum Chordata; class Aves; order Passeriformes; family Pipridae; genus Manacus; species Manacus vitellinus. Next base: position 3,040,114 of record NW_021940711.1, read on the forward strand.
GACAACAGCCAAGGGAACTCAATAGTGGCAAATCAATTCTGGGAAAGAAGATAAAGCAGAATATACCTAATATATTAGCAGCAAGGTAGAATTCAATTCCCATAATGTCTGATGATATTGATTACAACTGACACTTTTTTGTTATTATTATTCCTCTTCCACTTAGGACACGGAAACAACTGAGCCATATAAAGATGCAGTTGTTTTACACAAATGAAAATATATTTGGCCGTGGAAGAAAATAATGGAAAGTCCACATCCATTAGGAGTAATAGCCCTAAAAATATTAGGGCTGGTTATTTTAGCATGTTAGACAGGCACTCACTTCGGCTCAGGCAGGGATTCAGTAACCTTAATTTATACCCATCAGGAGAGATGTAAATACCATAGCTGAAAGGAAGTATTAAGTTTTATTTATGACTGAATTTAAAATAATCAGCAAACACGATATCTCTGATTTCCTTTCAACTTATTTAGAGATTTGACTGTCAATGTTGACTTGCTGTTGAATTTAAAATAACCTTCATAATCACTACTGAGCTGAATACAAAAATATCCTGAGAATGTGCATTTGCCTATAGTTAAAAACAATTCTTTTTAACTCAAAGAAAATCCTCCTTCCATGGTCACCAGTGTCATTATCTCATTTAATAATCTCATTTTTAAAGATGGTCTTACAGCTGAATGAGAACTGCTGGTCTGACAAGGGAAGCACATTCAGTATGTGAAAAAAGAAAGCACCTACCAGTGATGCTGCTGCCTGCATCTAAGGAAAAGGTAATTGGAAAGGAAAAAAAGAAAAACTACATGTTCAGATGCTGAAAAGTCCACATTACTTTTAACAAAAGAATCTGCTACAAGATTCATTTTGAAGTTTAAGAAAAATTAACTACCTTTTTTGTGTGTGTTTTTTTAACTGCTTTGCATTCCATCATAAAGACTAGAGATAAAGACTGACAAAAATCTTAGCTAGCATTGCTGATGTCACAATCTATTCTGCAACAGCACTTGCAAAGGACAGCAAACACAACTGAATCTTGTCAGTACCAAAACGTTTGACTTTGTTGCCACCTAAAAGAGAACCCCCTCAGTCCCACTTTCCCCACTGCAGGTTTCAAACGTTTCCTTGCCATGCTCAGAAGAGCCAGAATCTTCACCTCGTGCCTCGTTGAATACTAAACACTCCCACTGGTCTACACACACAGCTTGTCCTTGGACTCAAAGACAGTGACACGCCAAGAAAGGCTGACAGCTGAAGCCCCTGGTTTTGAGGGTGTCCTAAGGGGAGCTGGAGGGAAGCTGGAGAAGACAGGGGGCTCTCAGTTGTGTTTGTGGGGGAGCAAGGTCCCTCTCTTGCCTTACAGTCATCAAGGGAACAGGCAGGTACCACCCTGCCCTTGCACATCCTCCAAAACCTATCCTGGAAAATGCTCGGTTTGCTATCTGCTGTGCATGCATTAATGATTCCAGACATGTCCAAACTGCCCTATAATAACATTTCTTTCAACGGGCAGCAGCCCTACATTAATATATATTAGTTTGTGTAACTAACTCCAGTAGAGATGTAAGCGACATTTGCTCCCTGAAGTGAAATTATATGTTTATATACATCCTATCTGTTTTGCCGTCGCATTTTTTTACAGCAATTCAGCTGTCACACTCTCACTCCAGCATGAAAGGAAACAGATCTTCTGGGTTTAACAATGAGACAGCAAAAAAATTCCCAAGAACAAGCCAATGTCAGTAGCAGGGCACCAAGCCCCATTTATGGATCAGAAAGTCCAGGCACAAGACTGTTTTGCACAAAAAGGATTGTGCTTTATCATTTTGCTCCCTCACTAAGTTATCCTGCAGAAAAATGATGGTAACATACAAAGATTTAATCTTTTGGTTTTTTTTTAAATTGAAAAATTCTATAACTAGAAGGCCTAAAATTTGGGTAACATGCTAATATAACTATGTGGCTCCACATTTAAACTGATAGAAAAGCAGCTTGGAATATAGATTTCATAAACTCAGATATTTCTGCTCTTCTGATCTTGGTTGTTGACTTTTTCTTTTCTAAATAGAAAAACACTGGGCTCTACAGGACAGGAGCATCCCTCTACATCTCCACCAAACAAATACAAGGTCCTAAGAGGAAACACAAAATACTACTAATTTTCTTTGCACTCCTATCAGTTACTATAAATGAAAAACATGTAAAAAATCCATTTCTATTGTCACTAAAATATGGTGATGAGTAAACCAGTCTGAACAAAAGGAATTAAGTATTTGGATTACTTTCTGTGTTCTCACTATCTGGATGAATAATTTATAGGAAAAAAATTCTAAGGTACCAAGAATAGATTTTAGTTTATCCCCAGTCTCAAGATAACACCACCACAGTTCTTATCTGAAGTATTAGCAGCTTCTAAATTAGAAGTATTGATTATTATGATCAACAAAAATCCATGGGGTTCCATAGGGTTTCCCCCCCTAGGTTGGATGACTTCAGTTGTCAGAGTTTAAGATAATATAATACTGTGCTAACATGACAAAAGAAGTACTTTTGCCTCTCCTCCAAGTTACCTACACTATCACCACTCCCTCTGCACTGATCACATGCACCCAAGTCAGATCATCTTTTTCATCCAACTAAGGAAGAAACTGGAAATTACCTGAAGACTAATGGCTACATAATCGACCTGACTTACTTTAAAGTTACTAAAGATGAAAGAGAAAAAGGGAAAAGCTCTGATCAGGTTTGCAAGAGAGGCAGGACTGTTCTGGCAGAGGGCAAGCCATGGCTTCAGTAACTCACACCAAAGAGGCAACTGCATTCCTAGGTTTCAGCACAGCTTTGCTTTCCTCTGATCCTCTTGCAGCTTTTTCACTCTGTATCCAACATGGTATGAACACAGTGTAATATAACCTCATGCAATATGCATAATCTCATAAGGTACAGAGTCAACATTAATGATGAAATTTGTCCAAACCCTACTTTTGAAAAATATTCATGCCCTCACCATCCTTCATTCTTACTAAAGGCATAAGCACATGATTGATTAAAATGGGATGATTTCTGGATGAGTAATTAAGAATGCACATAACAAAAGTGCAAACAAAGGAAAATTTCTCATAAAGATCCAATTAAAAAAAATCTAAATTATTTTAATGTTTGTTCAAATGTATGCCCACTTCTGTTCATGGCATTTAAACTGACAACTCTGGAGTGCCTATTAAGATACACCTCAGATTATTTTTGCAGTATCCTATCTCCTCTGAATTAACAGGACTTAAAACAAGTGAAGGAACTGCAATACAAATCCCATGTTTTGCACGATGCTTTGTTGTCACAGCTCTCATCTTATTGCTGGTCTATTAGCAGCAAACTGTTCTTTCCAGAAATTAACTTTATGATTTTAAAAACTGGTACTATATTTAGGAATTCAATTAAATGAGAATAATTCCTTTATGTCACAATCAACCAAGATACCGACAGCAAGAACCAAAAGAGACTGGAAAATTTCTTTACCTATAGAATTTGAAAATATATGCACACAACATATGAACATACATACCTCAACCTCTCATGAAGTATATCAAAAAGAATGGTTCAGACCAACATGAAGCTACAGCTTCAAATAATATTACAGCTCATTTTAAAAAGTGTTTGTTAAAATTTACAGATAATTAACTCATTTCAACCAGTTCTGCTCTTAGGTCTTAAATGTAACAGTGGTATTAGGAGAGTGTCCCAAAGAGTTAAATTCCCAGTAGATTAAAATCTGTTTCTGACAAAAGAAGAGGGAAGGAAAAGTCAATTCTCTTGTAGTTAATGGAGTTAAATTGGGGTAAATGAAAGTAAAATGAAGCCCATTTGCCTGTGTTTGTGTAGGCACAACAAAGCCTGCATCACCCAAACAGGAAATATTTGAGTGTTCCTGGGAAAATTACCTGCTTTCAGCAAAGTCAGTGAAATCTCCTGTAAATCAGTCTCCAAAGAGGAAGAAGATTAGAGCCATTAAATGAATGGGGAAACAAGGAAAGAAAACCAATGCTGAACAATTCCAGATCACCTTGACTCTCTCTTCACACCTTAGATCTGTAAAATTCAAACATTTTCAGCAGAAAGGTATGAAGGAGGGATCAAAACCTTACTGACTGTTGTTCCCCTGTGGAACACTATTCCCATCCACTGCTAAGCACATTAAGGAGAACATCACCCTTATTCAACAACTCCACAGCATCACAATCAAACCACAAGACAGCAAAGGGTGGACTTGGGAGCATATGAAGTTACACATCTGCTTCTTCCACTGCCTAGGTGATTTGATCAGAGTTTCATAAACACCTGCTCCTGATTCCTGCCCTTCTAGTCAGTGGAATCTCAATGTATTCCAGAGGAATAATTCAGTCTGGCTGCAAACCCCCATTTACATTGCTTAGTGACACCAGAGTGGCTGACAAAGGGAGCTCTTCGCTCTGAGGTGGATTAGGGACGTTTTACTGGCAGCTGCACAGTGAGCAGTAGGTATGGGGCTGTCTGCAGAGAGCAGAATACTGAGAAATGGGAAAAATCAAAATAGGAGACATGAGGGAAAAAATAATAGATATCCTTCAGCATCAGTCAGAGACTTACCTAGAAATACTCCTGCCAGATTACTTTCTGGAACACCCTGAGCCACCATCTTCCAAAAGGATTGGTTCACCGAATACATTTACAATGAATAATAATCAACTTCTCAGCTTCTTATGACTTGGTTTTTTAATTCCCTAATCCTGTATCACGTGAATTCAAACACATTTTTACTGTTAACGGGGCTTCAAAGTGAGGATCACATGCAAACACGAAACAACGTAGACATAAGAAGTGATCTTGATGGCAAGTCTGAGTAAGTGAAATATAAGTAAGTGATACGACTGACAAGTGCAAAAGTAATCTGTCATACTTCTCGGCTGCTTCTTTCCCACTGGAAACTCTAATGAAAATTGATTGGTTTGTTTTTGTTTTAAACCACACAATACAAGAAACTGTACTTCCAAAGTCTTTCATCAGTTCAGATGCACTGTACTAATCCCACCTTTAAATTATAAGTGTCTTTGTTGTTCTGGCCGAGCTTATTTTATTGAAGGTTTTTTGAGCGATGAACCAGGCAGACAAGTAAAAGCAAGAAGTTAAAAGAATCAGTGCTTTAAAGGAGTCGAAGAGCGGTCCCAGTGAATCTGCAATTTCCTGGTGCATCGTTCTGCATGAGAGGAGTAATCCATCGCTTGGGATGGCTTCCAAGAATGGACCATCTGCTCTCAGCATGACCACGCTCCTGGAAGCTGCACTGAATCTTTCACCTTCTCCTCGACAGCTCTGCAGAAATATAATCATAAGGTTTCTAAAAAGAACAAAGCCAATAAATTGTAAGCTGCTTTGCCTGAAATACTACCTCTTCACAGGTTCAGTACATCTAACTTGCATTAGTGGCCTTCTGCCACACATAAGTGGCATTTGACATGGAGAAAACAAATGATACTGACTGGAGAGAATGGGATTTTTAGCCATGAGATCACAACACTAAAACAATAAAATCACACATAAGTGATTGAGGGAATTTGCATATGTACAGTTTCTGAATTCTTCCTAATTTCACGCACATGCCCTGTCACAAATGCCTCAGAAAGCAGCAAGGCAACCACAGAATGAAAAACCTCCACGTCTGTCCCCTACCCCGGGTGCACGTCAGGCTACAGGACAAAAACCCCCAGCCTTAATGCACCAGCAAGGCAACCCCATGGAAGGGGCCAGATCTCAAAGAGAAAAACAAGAAAGCCAACCACTTTTTATAAACTGTCCTGCACAGTCAAATTCACACAGCTGGCTAAAGGGAGAGGAAATCAAACTCCCGTATCAATAAACAGAGAGTGCTGCTGTTCCACAGCTCCACATCCTCCTCTCTGCCAGCACGGGCACTCACCTGGCCCTCATGGTAGCCAAGCTTAAACTAAATGAGGCTTCAGGATTTTATTCAGGAACAAAAAGAAAAATCCTCATGAGGAGTCTCTAGCCAGGGCCAAAAGATCAATTCCAACATTTTTTCTCAGGAGCTGCCAGTAGATCAGTTCAGCTATATTTTACAAATCCAGCTAAGAGTTGATTCTTCTGCAGCTGAAGATTATGCACGTGCATTTTAACAGCATGTGGGTTCTGGCTGTGGGGCAAGGAAAACCATGGGATCGAGTAGTTGAAGAGGAGAAGGCTCAACTGCCCTCTTTGGTATTAAGAGTGGTCCTATACCAGGTGTCTTGCTTCCCTTGACAGGGTAAAATCCCACTGTCTCCCACTTCCCAGCTGCACACTCCCACCCCGTGTGAGGACCAGTGCTCTTCCAAACTGCAACAGAGCCACACATCCAGCACAAGAGTTCTCCACAGGGCTTCATCCTTCAGACTTAAAGCCAGAAAGTCAAGCTGACTTAAAAACTAAGGAAGGCAAGTAAAACTGGCCATTTTACTACATCTTCAGTATCCATGTGGTATTGCTACTGCTTCATCTAAAGACCATCTGGGTTTAGAACGCCCTGAACAGGTGGATCTCATATCAAGAGAGCTGCAAACTCCATACAAAGCTTATTAAGGTAAAGGCCAGTGGAGGGGAACTACAAGAAAACGTCTAAATAAGCTGTTACAGAGGTTTTTTTTTAAAAGAGGCCAAACTATTTTCTAAACCAGTAGAAATGGCTTTGGGTCTCAATGTTCCAAAGTGGATAACATACAGGAACACTCCATGTAAAAGAAGTGTGTCTCTAAAGCATGTGACTAGACAGCTAAAGGCAATGCCCATACTTCATTCACATTTTAGAAGTTCAAAATTCAACACATGTTCACTGGAACAATACACAGAAAAAAGCACACAGGGAAATCAGTTGCCTTTTTAAGTCAAAAATGCACACACAAGGTGTCCTCAGTAATTTCACCTACAACTGTAAAGACTGAGGTTGACAACAGAAATTGCAGCATGGTGCTTCTGTTCAAGGTAGCAGCTCTCACACTTCAGGGCTGGAGGACACAAGGCAAGTGATGCAGCCAGCCAGGGCTCCATCCAGCCTCTGGTCTGCTCCTGGCTGTTGACATAGACCTTTTGCTGTGTAGCTCCAGGCAAAGGGATTGGAAATGGCTTGTTCCACAATTGAAGTGGAAGTTTGCATCCTCCAGACTACAACACAACGAAGTCAAAACCATCATTCCCAGAAGAGCCTGCTTGTCTCTTTCCTGAAGCTACAGGGACAAGAGATGCCACTTCTGCCAAAGGGAGAAGGGGAGCAGGAGAGCAGATCACAGGGTGGAGTAAGGAGACATCAGTGGGAAAAGGAGCTACAACTGCAGGAATCTGGAGCGTAAGGATGAGAATACAAGGGCAGTGAAGGAGTAAGGGTAAGATGTGCCCTAGGACAGACATCCAGCTAGTGCAGAAATGGAGTGGAAGAGAAGGGAGAAAGCACAGAATTATCCATGTATGAAATCAGGTGCTGAAGCAGCAGGAATGTATGCACAGGTGGGATTTAGAGTTTGAGTTAGAGACATGATGGAGGAAAAACACAGCCATTATTTTAGGAAGTTCAGAGGAATCTTAAAGAACATTTCTCATCTGGCTCTTGTGCCACAAACAGGAAAGAGGAGCTGGTCCCTGTTCTGTCTACACAGTTCAGTCAGGGCAACACTCCTGACCAGCCACAGTAATGTCACTCAGCCTCCAGCTACAATGAGCCTAAGAAGCTTCAGTCCATGCTACCAGTCCTTGTGCCAAATTATCAGTTATTGCACATCTGTTAAATACAGTTCCACTACTTTCCTTTTGCAAAATCCAAATATTTTAGGTGTTAAAGGAGAAAGCAAGGATTTACTTGACGTGAGAAAGGCAAAATTCAATACAGACCTTTGAAAACATATCTGGCCTGCTTATCACTCTCCTTTACCCTCTTTCATAGACATTTCCAATGGGCAGATTTTGAGCTGCCAGATAAATTTCTCAGCTGGCAGGAGAACAGGCCATCAGATTCACTGAAGTCCCAGCTGCTCCTCCCCTATTGCTATCAGGGCTCCATTAGAGGCAACATATCCCACCCTGATTAAAACGTTTCCTAGACAAGTCTTATACCAACCTCAGTCTGCCAAATTCAAAATACTTACTCTTGATTTATAGTAAAATAAATGAGAGAAGGAGGAAGTTAAAAGCCGAAGAAAGAAAGCAAAATAATTAGGGGAGGGAGAAACAACAGAAATTCTTAGTCCTTGAGCTGTAGGGCTATCTCTCAGACCTATGAACATTGGCCCTAAAAGATAACTCATTATGTTAGGAATCTAATATACCTATTTTCCATAAAGAAAACAATGTTTTGGTGTCTTATAAACAAATGTGCTTCATTCTTGGATTAATATCAAGCTACCAGGATTAGCTATCACAGAATTAGGTATGATCCATGTTCACAACTGCATTGTTTTCAAAGCACAGCAGAAGGCAAAAAGGACATAATGAATACACAGAAATTGTATTTACTGTCAAGAGCAACCATCTTATTTGCCCTTCCTTTTGTTATATATAATATTAACACTCATTCTTTGTGCTCTTCTACACTGCTGAGTCTTGATTGATCATTCCTGTAAACACTTGGTTTTAGCAATTCATCATCTGTTTCTACCTTTTGGACTCTACTGAGAGGATCTTGATCACAAACCAAAACAATTCCATATAGAAATACTGTAACTGCCTCCAAACAGGGAAGAAAAAAACCACAAACCTGTTTTGGATCACTGCAGCTCCAAGATCTACACCATTCACATGTGGCAGTGAGCAACTACCTCCTCACAGGCGAGGGCTCAAAACAGATACTGTAAGTGTCAACAGTGATTGTTTAAACAGAATGTTATGGATTATTGAACAGCAGCCTTACAGGACATGAGTTATTAGTGCTACAGATTAGATGGTTTGTTTTTTGAAGGACCACAGCTAACTCTTTCCTTTACTTTTATTTCCTCTTAATAGATAAACCATCAGAAAGTAATAACAAATTATGTTTGACCAGTGTGATATGTAGTTGTCAGGTAGTAATTTCCCCACAGATATTAGGGGAAACTTGCAGCCTCGAAGCCATGCTCATACTGAAAGCAACACTGGAAATACAAAAAATTCATTGCTGTTTTTTGGTCTTTTTTTTTTTTTTAAGACAAAGAAAATATTTTGCACCCATCAGTCTTGAAGTGCTACATCATCCAAGGATAATCTTACCAAAGGTGAGCTCTCCCTAAATGACAACAAACACAAAAACCACACTCTAAATGACACCCTACAGCATGGAGCAAAATAGCAGAAGGCAGGATGAGAACTCAGGTTTATGTGATGTTTTGTGCTGTACCAAACTTGACACTAGAGCACAAAAGTCCTTCCATAACTTGAATGACACATCTTTAGTCAGTCTGCCCAAACTGTTCCACCCTCTTGCAAGCCCCTTTCTCTCCCTCCTTCTCCTTGCAGCTGAACTACAGCATATGGTACACGTAGATATTGATACCCAGCTCCAAGGACACCACTGCTCCAGCCCCTGTCGCTGCCCTCAACTGGTAAATTGGCTTTTACCAGCCACGTTACCACTGCTCTCCTGGCAGCATTCTCCATGGCACTGGAACAAATGTGCCCCTGCTCCATGTGTTCCCAAGTGAGGATGCCAACCTTTGGACACCAGCCTTTGGCACCAGGCCAGATGGATGCTTTCCACTGTTCCTCTGCCTTAAAGGCTTGAATAGCAAGAGACTGAACTGTACAAACACAATGCTGTTATCTACTGAATTAAAACCACTGGTCTGCTACACAGCAGTGAAATGACCTCAGTAGAGAAGTTAAGAGATTTTAGAGAGAGGAACGTGAGAGGGGGGGAAAAAAGAACAATCTAACAGGAAAGCAGAATGTAAACTAGAGAAATAAATGTAACTTACCACCCAAATCACATACTTGAGGTAAATGAAAAGACATACATTGCTGCACCACCCTGAAGAATATAATTATTACTTATATATCACATTTGTGGAACAGAGTGACACCCTTGCAGTTTTAGCATCTCTTTTCAGAGCTGGGAAATAACTACCCCAAACCTCTTCCACAGAAAAGCTGTGGCATCTGTCATCCCAGCAGTTCCTAAGGTGGTCCCCACAAGCAGGTGTTATTTTCTGAACAGAAACATTTCCCACTTCTTCCCACTATCCTGTATTTACATCCACACTCCAAGCTTAAACCATTCCCCTAGATCAACTTCATCCATCTACAGCTACTGTTTGCTACTTGAATTTAAAGAATATCAATTTATAGCAAAGCAGATAATCCAAGTTGGATCCATTACACCTCCCAGTGCATCCAGGCACTGACACAAAGGGAAGAGTAACCTTTTTGGGACAACCAACAGATCAGCAGTCATGGAGCCTGCTATACCCTGATACCATCCCGGGCACAAATAACAACAGTCTGTGCCTGTCTGGCACATTTACCAAGAGAAATCTGGCATATGTTTTACTGTGAATAATTAGGAGAAACACACAGAACTCTGTTATTTCAAGGTAGCTTTTGTTCAGGCTCCATTCCTGCAGACTTTTAAATGAGGGTAAGATGACAAGATACAAGATTATCAAAATTTAATTGAGCAAGAGGCTGAAACAGATGACTGGGTAGGAATTGGAGTAAATAAAGTATCCACACAAGATAAAGAAAACCAAACAAAACAGATACCAAACTACACTTTGGAAATCTGTTAATCTGTAAAAGAATGGCTATTTCAGAGTTTCTCCCTAAAGTGATTTAGACACTGAAGCTTTATAACATAACCTGAATCCAGATTACAGATGTAAATCTTGATAAGTAAAGACAATTTTTTAACGTATATTGGTTTTCCTTTTCAGCAAAGGATTTTCAGGCGTAAAAGAAACTTTTCTATGGACGAGAAGAGAATCCACTGGAAAACTTAAGGAATATGCCTGATTTCCTATTTGGTTACTTCAGCATTGAGTCTCCTGATTTTAAGTGCAAGTCCTGCCATATTTAGAAGCTCGACAAAAAATTTTCTTTTTTTTAAACAAACCCTGCGAACACACCAAATTTCACCCCAGGGCAGAGCCAGGAGCTAGTTCACAGGCCTGCTGGCACCAGCTCAGACCCTGGAGGTGCACAGAGGACTCCTGCAATTCACAATCTGAAAGGCAAAAAAAGACCTCTGGATGCTTCAGTGGAGTGTGGTCTTTTTGTCTGGTTGTCGATGGGTTATTTGATTATTTTTTTAAATACAGTTACAGTATCACGTGATAGTCTTGAAAATAGCGAGATACTGAGATACACACATGCTATGAAACATTGTTCTCAAAAATCTGGCATAAGCAGTACCTTTTTTGGCACAAAGCACACCAAGGGTGCGCTAGAGAAACCCTCAGCTGCTCATTCCTGCTCCTCCCACCCTTGACCATCCCTGTTCACACAGACAGGCTGAGAACAAAGACCAGTTCTCCCTACATCCCCAAAGGGTGGCCTGTGCCCACCCCGGGGAGGTGGCAGCCAGCCCAGCAGCAGAGCAGGGCAGCAGCCCTGCACCAGGGCCAGTCACAACGGCGGCACACATTGTACCACAGCCTGGAGACTTCTCCTGGAAGTTCAGGGATTACGTTTCAACAGTCGCCACTTACAGAAACTTATACTGAAAAACACTTCATTGAATAAGCTGAGGGGAAAAAAAAAATTAAAAATCCTGTTTGTCCAAGTGGGCTTGTGGGTGTCATTCTTGTACATGGATTCAAAACCAGCATAGGGCCAGAAACACCAAAGCCTGACCAGGACCAACCACCATAATCACAACGAGCTGGGAAGAAAGTGATTTGATTAAATTGGTTTAATTGAGAGAAGTTGTGATAGGAAGGACAGAATATGGACAGAAATACATGGGGCTTATGGATATTACACTTTTCTACACCAAATGTTTACAGTTCCAGGCAGTTTTCAACTGTGGTACTCACTGGTGTTGCAAGATCTGAATTTGGAAAGGGTTTAATCATCTACTCTGAACAGCTATGATGAAGCAATGAGTTACATGACTCAGGGTTGGTGTCTAATCAGCATAATTAATCTAATTCAATTATTAACCCGAATAGGAAAGACCTCCTTTAGGCACAGGTAAAACAGCACGAGTCATTACTTGGCAGTGACACTGAAGAGTTTAAACATGCAAGTTATCGTTTGTTGGAAGGTTCAGACTCAATCTAAAGAGGAAACACAAAGATTATTAGGTGCTAGGACAGAAACTTCAGGCAGTCTTTTCCTGACCAGCAGAAACCAAGTCACTAAAAGCTCTGTTAATTTGTGAAATCAGGACATAACACACGAGGTACAACTGCACACCAAACACTGCTCTGACACGGGCCAGTTCTGCTGCAAGTACTATGGGCAAGGGCTCTTTGTTTTATACATCATGCTACATTTCAAGCCTTTTTTGTCATTGATCCCCCCCATGGAATTACTATACAAATGCTCTTATTAATATCCATTCCAAAAATACACCTTTCACAGTGCCAGGACCCATTTAAAAAGTGTCTGATGTACCCTAAGCGGTGCTTCTGGTTTCTTCACACAGAAATTTCAGAAATCCCTTATGCAACTTCAAAGCTGCATCTCCTAGAATACAGTCCAGTGTCAGCACAACACAAACAACAAGCTGTTTAAGTACTGCCACACATTTCTATAAATTTAAGGCAGCAAAAGCTGGCATAGGCACCAAAGGAAGCAGCCTACTCTTGCAAACACAGTGGTGTATTTGTTGCTACCCTCACATCTTTCCCTTTTCTGCACTATGTGACTGAAACAGCAAATTGAATTGACCCAGAGGAAAACATTCTGAGGGCAAGGAAGGTTACTTTTAAGTTTATGTGTGTTTAGAGTACATATATGAAATTTCACGGTTCCTTCCAGAAGTATGAGAAACTGTTGGAAGGAAAAAAAACCCAAACACTGAATCATGCCACATCTGGCACCTGAGAGTTGTCCAGCCCTGATTTCAAGTGGCTGTTTGCCAAGTAAGCCAATAGCCACCGCATTTGGAAACACACATTAGCAAGGGAAAGGTTCCTAGTACTCCCTGGTAACATGTCATGCCATCCATAGATTTAACAGCCTGCTTGTGCACTCAACAGCCATGAAAATAATTGCCTCAGAAGTAGTGACTTATCCCCTTTGACCTGATCTAGAGTCAACAGAGCTCAGCAGCAGCATCCAGCAAACTTTGGATAGAAGTATTTACAGCTTATGTCTTACTGCCGACAGAAAAGCCATCTTCTGTTTCATCTTCAGAGAGCTCACAAACATCACATTTCATTTTTATTTCTCAGCTTCCTCTAGGTCAGATGCAAATATTGAAACCCTTCCATAAGCTACCATCACAAACACCCAGCTAAGGAGAGAACTCTCCCCATTTTATTCAGATCAAACCCCATTATTTCTCCTGTTACAAATAAATCACTGCTTACATCTTCATCAACTTTTCATTCAGGAATGTACTCAACACATTTGTAAGACTTCTCTGCTGAGGTGCATAGTCATTATGGGGTAAAGCAGCAGGGAGGGAAGAGAGGAACAAAATCTTTTAAGGTTTATGTTTGCCATTACCAGGGTCATGGCAGTTGCAGAGACTCCCAGTAGATACACTCCACGTCTTGTTGGATGCTGCATATGAAAATGTCCAGAGCTGTTTCAGATTTCCTACATAACTCCAAATGAGAGATGTTCACAAATTTTTGACGTGAACTAGAAATCCTATCCTTCAATTTCTTCCCCCCCCTCCAACTGCAAAATTCCTATTGAAAACTTAAAGTGTTTTTTGTTAGTAGATCCAAGGAAGTAGTACAAAAACATGAACAGTTCATGGAGGGTAAAGGTTCTCAAACAGCTAAAAGTTCTGTTCTAACCCAAATCGCAGTATTTTTATTGAGTAAACATAATAATGAGGGATGTGGGTGAGTGCTCTCAGAGTAGTTATTACCAAACAGTTACAATCCTTATTTTTCCTGGCGTCCTGGTGGGCAGCCTTATTACAATGGACAAAGAACACATGCTTATAAGGAATATCTTACTTTTCACCTGTGAAAGAAAGCTCGCCAATGGTGATGCATGTCAACTGCTGTGCTCACACTAACAGGCTTCCACCAGCTCTCAACACCAAGTCCACTGCTATTCTTTCATCTTCCACAACCCAGCAGTAACAAAAACAAATCGTGCTTGCACCCCTTCCTGCGCACACTCACCCACCCTAAAACAGTACTTTTTCAGGTTAAGTTTGTATATATCCCTTTAAACAGTTTTCCATAAGGTCACATACGAGTTATCTCTAAGAAACAAAAAATCATCCTAAAGCCACAACTACTTGTATCTCAAGTAATTACTACACAACAATGAAGAAGGACTCATAGCAACAACCTGCCAAACAAAAGACTGTTCAGCTGCTCCAGAGTGTGTTATTACTCAGAGGAGCCCGTATTAAGAGCACCTATGTTCAATGGGGCATTTTGGAAGCATTTTTCTTTTAAGTGAGACCACACAGCTGGTCCTGTCCCTTCCAAGAAAACTGCCAGAGCCAGACCAAAACGAATTTGGGATATTTAATGAATAAACACATGAGTATCAGGGATTATAACTGGCCTTGTACTCACAGAAAAGAAGCAGGGAAGCGTGAATAGGAGCCCATGGCAGGCATGAGAATAAAGCCAAAGCATCAGAACCAGCAACCCAAAGGGCTCACAGCAAGCAAGGCAGCTACTGCCCTGCAGTCAGGGTGCAGAAACCACAGGATGTCCCCCAAAAGACATGTAGGAACTACTTCTAAACACGACCCTCTGTCCCCTGAGCAGTTTTCAGTACAGCTGGTACAGTATCACTGGAAAATCTCTAGACAGAGACACAAACCCATTCTGGACACCCCCCACCCTGTAGCTCTCATGTTTCCCATCTGGGTATTAGAAATTTTTTCAGCTCTTCTGATGGGGATTTTTTTAATTATTACTCATGTTTTGCATTTTCTTGTTTTATTGATGGGAGATGAGGGAAAAGACAACAGCAGTAATGAAGGTTTAAAAATCCACACGCCGGTTTCAGAGAATTCATGAAAATTGGTGCCTCTGTGTTTTTATCATCCTTATCCTCTCAGTAGGTGTGAGAATTCACTCTTCAAGGACTGTGAAAAGACAGAGCTCCCAACTGGTTGTACAGTCTTGAAACCCTAGTGAGGATTTTAAAAACAACAGCCAAGGGACATGGAGAAGCAAAGCAGCAGGACCTGCTGCCGGGGATGAGTACGAAGGAAGATGGTTATTCCAGCATATAAAAAATTAAGAGATTGACTGTCAAAGAGTGAAAAAACAAAAACAGTCGCTCTTAATTCATGCAAGGCCATGCCAGAGTGTACAAAGTCATTTAACACATTTTCTGCTTCAAGTGACAATGCAAGAGGCAGTGGTGGATTCCAGGCTCCGGGATCTAGAGCCAGGCTCCGAGGTCGAACAGGCACTGTCGGTGAAAGGCAGATCCAACACCAGGATTGATTATATTGTCTTTGATTACAGCACATCTCAACCCAACCACTGCTTTCTGTTTGTGGTTTTGGTTTTTGTCTTGTTTTAGTCTGGGGGGGTGAGGTTATGCATTTGCATCAAAAAAGACAAAGGCAAAGGTATGAATCAGGAATGCCTGTGATGCTTTCGATGCACTATCTTGAAGCCTTGAAAAGTTATTTTAAACTGACTGGGATTTGAATGCTAGCAATTAGACACGAAACAGATGCCCCACTACAAGCAAGAGCAATAACTGTAACAACAATTACCATTTTGTGAGATAGAGTGTAATGCACATCAGAAAAATGCATTTTTAATTTGTCAGAGCTAATATTTATCCAAGGTGACAAATAATTTGCTTTGTTGATTGCAGATTTCTGGAGCCTTGGGTTGAATCTGTACACAGCAAAAAGCTCCCTTGAGCAAATCTTCAGCGTCAACTAACAAATGGAAGGAAATTCCAAATTATAAAGAAAAGATTTGAACAGGAAAGTGAAAATTATTTTACATCACAATCATAGTACAGGGCTTTGTTATTCTTTCATATGAACTCTCTCAGTAATCTCCACAGTTACCACAAAAAATAATAATCAGACAACATGCCTTTCTTCTGAACAATTTCTCAAGTTCTCTGATAAGGTTCAGCCACATGCAATCAAGAGACTATCAACACTGATCTGATCTTGCCTGCATAAGGCTGTAATTTGTGCTGTTTATCTTGTGGGTATTACCTACTGTATTATTCTGTCAGCACAGAACAGGTTTAGGTTTAAAATTACCAACCTCATTTAGTCTTTGTGCTGTGAATGTAGACAGGCTTGTTATATTACAGTACAATAGCAGCAATAATAGTTGTAATGGCTAATGTACACTTGATCTTAGATTAAAATAAGACATTGCAAATATATGAAAAAATTTCTGCCCTACTGAGACCATTTGCACACCAGCATTGCCTGTGATGGTTATTGCACAGGGATAGTTATGTCTCAAATACAGCTAGAGATGAAGGTGGTGGGTTTCTGTCACTGGCTGGTTTTGAATCAAACAGTTTGCCTTTTCCAGTGCTGCACATTTATTAATCTATCAAGTATGTTTTACGCAGCATACTTTCCTTTTACAACGGAATTGCTGCAATGCTTAAACAATTTCTGTTTGTCATATGGTCTTGCATCATTGTATAACCCCCGCCCCCAACTCCTGAGTCCCACTAATTACTGTTACCTTATGGATTTGTGTAGAACATGAATGCATCCTGTCATCAAAACAAAAACCAAACAGCTGGGGCAATGACAACAATAGCTTAAATCCCTCATTGTCAATTTTCCACTTCATTGGATTTGATACCACAAGGCAGTGGCAACCCTCTGAAACCAAGCAGGGTCATGCAGGTGCAAGTCCACACTGAATACAACATATGCAGAGGTCATAACAACTTACTTGTCCCATTCCTTCTCAATTTGACACAAGCTGTTGTACTATTTCTTACCCTCCTTCAAAAAAAAAAAACAAACCACCTCTCACTTTCAATTGCTGCAATTGAACAATTTCAACTCATCAGACACAGTGCATCTAAATAAATGTTTGACTTCAAGCATGCATTTAGACACACTAAACCAGAAGAATACAAGTTTGGAGGCATGATACATGTTATTTATAGACCTGTACAGAAGGCATGCACTATTTATTACATGTGCTTCACTGGAAGCTTAATCATGAAATACATCTTCAACATCCAACTACTGCTTTTAGCACATTTGCTACCTCCACTAAATAAAGTAAAACAAAGTAGCACATATGAAAATTATCCTTTAAAGTTGCATTCAGGTCACGATCCCTCAGGTGAAACAGGTGCATCTAGTTCAGGATGTTTTTATGCTGAATATATTCAAACAATGCTCAACCTTAGAAAATCTACAACAAAATTCTTCAGATACCTGTATGTTTTCTAAAAAACCCACCTTAAAAAGCCACTTTATGAAGGAAAAAAAAAAAATCCCTACTCACACTTACTGCACAATGTCACAGGTTCAGCAGTTCAGCTGATTCTTTCTGTGTCTACTTGGCTTTAAGACTTTTACACACACATGCACATCATATAATTGCAGGTACAATACTTCCCCTTATTATTTAATCCCCTGAAGCTATAACTGAAAAATGCTAATATTACCTTGCATGCTTGAAGCAGCTTGTTAAAGAAAGGCAATTTTCTCATGTGTCAAAAGATTCCAGTCCCATGAGATCCTCTGGTTAATTCATAAAGTAATGTAATCATAATTAAAGCAAAATTGCATCTTACCCAACCATCATGTTTTGCAAGACAGATTTAGCAAAAAATAAAGAGTTTACACTGCCAGCAGGAATAGGATAAAGGTACATTACAGGAGATGAGGGGAATTAAAGGTTAGAGGTTGTCAACTCTCTACTAGAGGAAGTAGAGAACTTCTGTGGGTCTGGGTTCCTCCCCAGCTCTGCGAGAATCCATGAGTAGATGGGCCACACTCATCTGTACAGACAGATGACTTCTTTTGCATGAAATGAAAATGAAAAAAAACCTATTTACTTCAGGACCTCACTCACTCCCAATTAATTACAGCAAGACAAAAGCACAGCTTTTGCTGTTCAGCCACACACAGACACCAGAAAACAACTTGGACATTTTGTTTTCTGATGGGTTATATTTAGCTACAGTAGTAACCTAAAAATTACATTAAAATTTAGAGAACTGAAATTGGACCCAATGTTGTTTTTCTGGAGGGGGTGAATTAGCAATAAATACAGTGTGCAAGACAGCAAGAGTCTGCCTCTGTATTAATCCTCAACATCTCACTACAGAAAACAGAAGAAGCTTTTCATGTTTGAATTTTGTTTATTTTTTTTATTTTAATTATAGAAAACTGACGTGCATATCAAATGCAATAACTAGCTATAATCTCATTTATAAAAATTGTTAAGAGTCAGAAAAACTAGGTATAAAACACCATGCTACTGAAAATTACAGTATTTCCCTCACTAGCAGCTACAGAAGACTTTGACACCTCGTGACTGCATTAGAATCCTATGAAAGTAGGTTCATATGGCTACATATAGGCCAGATAGAATTATATACATAGAAATATAGGCTATGTAGAAAATATAGGCTAGATAGAATTAGGTAGAATTTCCCTGACACATACATTGCAAGTGGGGGAAAAACAAACAAACAAACAAAAAATCCAAAAATACCAACCAAACACAAAAACAAAAACTGGAGTATACACTAGGAAAGAGCTGTCTTACTGCACTTAAACAAAAGAACAGCAGCTGTATTAGATGGAATAAAACTTTACAGTACCACGTCCTTGATAGAAAAGCAGCAGCACAAGCAAAAATATATTATATTCCAAGATTCAACATTTGTTAAAGCTTGATTTTACCAACTCCTTTTTGCAATGACCCAAAACCTCAAATCTCAAACCAGAAACCTCCTCCCACGAAAAAAAAAAAAAAAAAGAAAAAAATCAACTCAACTCAATGCTTTCCCCATGGCTTCACCTGAGGCAGATGAAGAGAACTTACTGGGAGATTACTGAGATGAAACGGAGCTGATGCCTCCTGAACCAGAGCTGAACAAGAAGCCCACCAGCCCCCTGACACTGTGTCCTCGGGGTCGGTCATGTCAGAGGTTTCCCATACCTTAATATGTTTTAAACCCCCACATAGACTAGTTCATGCAGCCAATGCTCTCATTTAGAGATATTTCAGTTTTCCTAAATCCACGGACAGCCCTTGCTAAAAACACCCAGAGCATCACAACAGTGACTTTAAGACTCAGGTCCAACTCTGAATATCCATTTATTAGTTCATCTCCCCTTTCTTCCATTCTAATACATCCAGGACTGATTGAAGTGTAGAAGTTGTGTTCTTTTTAAACAGGTGCTTTTAGATTCCCAAGCCATTTGCTATAAAAGGAATACCAATACTAGCTACCAAACTATAGAAAGGCCTTCCAGATATCAAGAAAAGCTTAGGATTTGGATAATAACTTGTTTTTTCACCAAGAATAGGATGTATTTCTTACTTTTCTTCTGACAACTCAGCATTTTGTTCCACAAGCAACAAGATCTTGAAAGGTTTAGTCCAAAAAGAATTAACTACCATGGAAAAATAACACAAGATACTCTCACACTTCCACAGATGGTGATAGTTATGATGTGGACCACAGTGAAAACACCTTTCACATTTTTAATTATTTTTTTAACAGAAAATATCTAAGTAAAGTATTTTTTAAGAATCATTGTTAAGATTTAGAAATATTGTTTACTCAGGTCTTGTTCTTCTTGAAGATTTCAATATAAATCATAATTTTCAACTATACCAGCTATTATATCATCTATATTCAACTATTTCAACTATCATTTTTAAAGTCTTAAACAGAAGGCCAGTGAGCATTAAAATAACTGTTTTGATGTTAAAGTTATCCAAGCCATGCTTAATTTTTAGTGTAAGGTTCAGAGATCCTTTAGATCTCCCTTCAAGAAACAAATTGAGTGCTGTGGATACAAAACCTGTGCCATCTACAGGGCTACCTCCAGGTTGATGACAACATTTATGAAAAAATAGTTAAAATATTTATTATTATTACCCTGCTTAGCATCGAGGTGAATTTAGAGTTAAGGAATGGTGGCAAGTAGACACAAGGGACATGAGGTCTCCAGCACATTTGCTGACACTGTCACTGACCCACCTGTAAATGTTCTAAAAGGGGAGCAGTCCACCATCCCATGGGAGGTTATTAGCAGTCTACTACACTGAAGGTCTAATAAATCACTGTCAGGGTATTCCTATAGATATTCATCTTATTTTTGTTGACGTTTGTTCCATATTACCTAATAATCTGAATCCATCTTGAATAACTGCTCTAATCAGTCTTTATGCTCTGCTGCTACTAGCAAGTATAATACTGCATTCATCCCAGGTCCTTTGAAGGCATTTCAGCCTGACATGTACATTTTCTGTACCGCTGAATGAGGGCACAAACAAGCTCTGTCTGCCTTAAGAAAGGAGAAGCACAGTCTCCATCTGGCTGAGACACAAGCCATTTGTTTTATTTTAACCTAAATGTTCTCTTTCAGATCAAGGTCACTAATTAAAAGTTAAAGATCCTGATTTGCCTGACTGGTAGATCTATTAAATCAATTGATAATTTATTAACATTGATTGCTGACCCAGGGCACCAAGCATCTCTTACTTCTCACAATGCATTTGAAAGATGCCAGGAATAAAGCTGCCGTACACGACAGCCCTACCATCCCAAGTGCTTGCATAGGAGAGATTTAACACAAAAACTATGGAATAAAGCAGGGTTACCTCAGAAATTTAAAGTGTGAAAAGGTAAGAAGACAGTCCTGTCTCTGACATATTGTTTAGTCAATGCTACAGAGTTCTTGTTTCCAAATTGTAACAGGACAGCATAATCAATCTACATGTACTTGGGGGGGAATTCCGGGTTTCCACATGCTCTCAGATGACAGCACAGTTGCCTCCTTTCCTTCAGGAGAGAATATTGTAAGCCCAACCATGATTCTATAATGCTACATTAACATGATAGTCCCTGTTCACATAAAGTACTAATCCCACGAAGCTCAGTGGCAAAATCACCAGGATATTACTGCTGTAATAATACTCTGTGGTAATAAGATGGTGTCTCCTCAGTCACAATCAGGCACAGTAAATGAAATTATGGCTCAGCAGTAGCCGTGTCACCGACTTGGGCACCGGGAGGGCTGAGCCACCTGCCTCTCCAGGGCAGGAGCCACAATGGAAACAGCAGATCACCCATCTGACAGTCACCAAACCACTCAGGAATACATAAAGCACCCACCATCACAACACAAAGTCAGCTCAGCTACTAAAGAACAAAGCTATAGGCAGTAACTTTATCCTTCCGTTATAGATGCATTGTTTCAAAAGCTGAGAAGTTGTTCTGCCTTTATATTAGATAAAATTAAATTTTATGCCTCTGTTTCCCTAGCAGGGAGGCTCTTCTATGCCTTGCTATACCAATCTGAAATTATTTTTCTTGGGTGGCATGAGGAAACACTAAAACCTTGAGTCCACGATGCTTCTCAGGAGCTACAAAGGAGCAAAATCAAAAGGAGCAAACAGAAAGAGAAAACTGATGTGGGTGTCAGCAGCAGATGGCAGATGACCTAGACAGGCTTTCAAATTAAGGGCTGTTCAATATGTTCATCTAGAAACGTACCATCGAATGATTACCAAACTTATATTACCAAGAAGATACTCTGAAAAGGCAATATTCAATAGGTTGATTTACATTTTGAACCAGAGTTGTGTCAAAACACAGAGTACATCAGCAACATCAAGAAAAAAAAAAAAGGATCAGGCACTAACAAACAAAGTGACAAAATATACCCTGGCTAGACATCTCACAATTCATACAAGCATGGAAAAGCTGGTGTTACAGTATGTAGTTTTCTTACTGAGAATCAATGTGCAGAAGGATAAAACACTTAATTCATCACACAAAAAATCTGTCGCAGAAATAAGAAATGAACCTCGTCTACTGACCTAACCCTAACCCTGAAAAAGCATGTTGGGACAGACTGTGGAGTTCTTATATTGAACTGAAAACAACAGGTATAAAAGATTTGAAAAGGAAAAATTAGATATTTACATTTAAAACGAACATTTATATAGATCAAGCAACTAAAGTGAATTCAGCAATTGAGGGATTAATCAAAGGATTTATTGAGCAAAGGATTAATGAACTGAATGGTCAAAATGCTTAATACAAAGTAGTTTAAAGAGCATGACTGATGTCCATTTTTCATCTTTATGGAATACCATTAACACAGATGTCATCCTGAACTTGAGGTTACATGATGTTTCCAAATCAAGTTTATTTTTAGGTACAATTTCTACTCTAGGTTTTGGTCCCAAACTAAGAGCCCAAAGCACTTGGCATCAGACAGGAAGTTCATCCGTGTTTACAGAAACTAGTTCAGCCAAACTGAAACCAAAGACTGTTTCAGCTGAACTGGGATGCTCACACTTATCCAACCCTCACTGCAAATGGATCCAGCACCACAGAAAACTTCAGGATGTCTGTTATAACGTGCCTTGTTTAGCAGCATAAATGCCAGGCTGAACTGGAAGATGAGCAACAGCTGCCAAATCTCCTTAAATAGTGGCACAAAATAAATATTTGGTGATTAACCTACTGGTCCTCACCAACCCCTTCTCCCTGCCCCCACTAAAAAAAAAGAAAGCAAAAATACACATTATTGTGAGCATGCAGCTTTCCAGGGCTGTCACACCTTAAAAATAACAACCCATTTCTATAAGACAACATTTTGAGACTTTAAAGGTCTCGCCTTTACTGCTTGCAGTGTCAGTGCAAAGCATTTTGTAGGGAAGTAAAATTACCTCCAAGAAATGCTGCTGTACCAGCTGGGACTTTTCCAAGTGATTCTGCAATTATCCCTGTACTGAACCTTGCTGAAATCTTATTTTATGTAGGTTGGTTTGCACTGGTGCTGCTGCTGACGATAGAAGAGAAATTGAGCTTTCAGAAGTGAAACAGAGAATTTAATTTAGCCCCAAAGACTTTATTACTGGTTGTGATGTGCAAAAATGAGAAAACACAGCTTGACTTTTAGAACATATTGCAGCTTTGCTCAGTTGGCAGTATCTGAAACACTTTTCTTTTTTCCTAATTTGCAACCACAGATGTCCTCTTTAGTAGAATTCCAGCGGTATTTTTACAAAAATAAGTTCCAATTATTACTAAAATATTTGTCCTCTCCAAAGAATTTTCTTAAAAATCCTCTGATGGTCAGGCTTTCCCTGGTCTCCATGTGAGATGAAGATACAATACAAGTGATACAGAACAGAGGTTACTGAGATCAGTTCCAAATTTTTCCAAGGTCTCCTGATGACAAAAAGCATTAAATCATGCTAGAGTAAATAGACGGTGGAAAATAGAATTAATTTTTTTTTTTTAAATCTTTCAATCAGAAGATAAAGGTGGTGGGTTTTTGTTTTGTTTTTAATAAAAATAAGCTGAACTTAAATAACCTTTCCATAAAATTAGTCTTGTATACACAGCCAAAATAGCTAATCAAAGGAGACCCACATTCCTGCAGGGATACAAGACAGAGCATTTGTGCTCAGTGCCTTGAAGCAGTTTGGGGAGCCCTGATCCCCCTCGGTTTCTTATTTCCAAGCACAGCAGTGCAGTGAGCATCTCCTGCCACAGGGTAAACTGCATCCAGAAGTAATCCCAGCGGCAGGTGAAGAACTCCCAATTCCCGGGAAAAGATTCTTAAATAAATACAGGAACTGGTTGGTTTTCAGCTGGTATTTTCTAACCTTGCCCAACAGATGCACACGTGCATCTGCTGACAGCAGAGAGCAGGGACTGGGGTGGGTGGGTGCAGCCTGAGCTCCATCTCACACAGCACCACTGCAGATGTGCACCTGTAACATTTTTACCTTGGAAAGGCCTGTGTGAGGATGCTGTAATTCAGAAGCTTTCCCTCATTGTTTGGATGAAAGCTGCTCACAAGGGATAGGTGCTGAAATGATCCTTTTTAGTATGCTGTTGAGTATTTTGTTACGGATCACACCATCTGTCCAAGCTAGTGAATGCAAATGAACCCATCAATTTTTCAAGTATAAGCTTAAAAAAAAATATGCGTGTGATAGTAAAAATCCCAATACAAGCACTTTCCACTGCACAGCTATTATTTGAAATCTTCCACTGAAAATTCAAGATTATTTCAAAAGCATGTTGCAAGCTCCTAAAAAAGATCCCCGTTATTTCTGTCTTCACTAGTCTTTGTATGAAAACAACACTTCTGGCTTTTTCATCTGAATATTAACAGATACAGTACAAAGTATTTTGTTGATATTAATGTGCTTACAGTTTATTACATTGAGTTAATTAAAATCTGAATAAAGTAAAATCTGGAAATTCCGCATGTCTAATTTGTCCACTAAAGCAGCTTGGGTAATAACACCCAGCTCTGTAAGAGCATTAGGCTATCACAATGCAGCATATGATTCTGTTCCAGCTCTATTCATTTCCCAAAGAAACGGGAAAAGCTGCATGGCTTTATGGACAAACCATTAGCTTGTCATCTCTGGGGAAATGGTTCATCAAAGCATTCTGGCTCCAGACAGATTAGATCTCAGTCTGCTTCTCCTTCAGCAGAATCTACTGGCATGTAGCAGGACCACAGAAGGGATGTCCCATTTGGGACAGCTGAAGTCATCCCACCCCCTGAGTCTGAATTGTTTGAGGTGCAAGTCAAAGCCATCAGCAGTTTATTACAACCACAAGCAGAAAGGTGCTGTCAGGGGTTGGCATATACAGCAATTCAGCTCCTAAAATTAAGCTTCAGGGAGCACTAGAGCATCAGGCTCTTCTTCAAAAGGTCCAGTGCCTGTCAATGCCAAGACAGTGAAGGGAAGTGCACCAGCCAGGCTGGAACTTCAAAGAAGGCATGTAGAAGCATAAACTACCTTGGGTAGGAAGGGACTCACAAGAATGCAGCATCCTTTCTGCTCTGCCTTAATGCCCTGGCTCATGGAAATCCTTGGAATGCCCTTCTGCAGTGGCACAGTCATGTCAAGTGGGAAACTCCTCTGTTTAATACATTAAATGTGTGCACACATGAATACACAGACCAACACTGAGCCACGCTGTCCACCCAAGGTTTTACAGCCACAGGGTTGGATCATCAGCTGGGTACAGCCTGACATCACTCACTTGCATTAATGAAGCTGTGATAATTCACACCATCTGAGGATTGATCCCCTGAGAACCTCGATTGGCAGAAGTTATGTTTGCTGCCTGCATCATCTTCTACACTGCTCTCATCCAGCATAATCTCTCCCTACTGCCACGCCAGCCCCAACTTGCTCCTAAAATAGGAATTCTGCTCCCCCAAAAATATAAATACTCCCCCCAAAAAGTGCAAACTAGCACGAGGATAATATTCAATTGCACCTGTAACCATCTGAGAATGACTTACGAAATTTAGTCCACATAGTTTCTCCCCAAAATCTCAGTTTTACTTAAGGGAGTATTTGTCTTTACTCTTAAAATCCCTGTCTCAAAGCTCTTTTGAATGTAAGAGAAATTTAGTATCTCCCTTAAAGTGGAACAAATTAAAATATGAAAGATTCTGATGCTGATTTTCATAGTCAGAGGAAAAGAATATTTGACCAAAGCCAAAAATCTCAAATTGCATAAACCTAAGTTTAATGAGCCTTGACTCATTTAATGAGTCATATTCCTGACTAACTGAACTTTACTCCTCCAAATTTTCAGAAATTAAGGAAAAAAAGGCAGGAGCAACTGTAATTAAATGACATCTAAACTGAAGCACACTTAGTGCTTTTAATATATTTTATTTTCCCTAAATTCCACTCCCAAGTGCTCCTTCAGCACACATGTGGAGATGAAGTGAAAATCCTGATGGATTGCTTTGGAAAAGCTTGGTTAGAGCTTTTCAGGAATACTCAGGCTCAAACTGTGTGCACACCAATAGCAGATCTCTTTGCAGTCAGAAAGGAGTTGAAACCCCAAGTCTGATCTCCAACAACAGCTCCCAACAATTTCTGCCAAGATACAGTTCCTACTCTACAGTACACGAAAAAACACATTGTTTGAAAAAAAAAAGTGAATTCCAAAAAATGAAAAAGGAAGATCTGCAAAAGGACCTACAAATCATGACCATAAATATTCACATGTTCCCATACTTAGTTTCCTACCTCTCATACTTCTTTTATCAGCTTACTCAGGACACCAAGTTTATGTGACAGCTCTAGTGTTAAGGTACATGTTTTCTCAAATACATATTCCACCACGCACAAAAATCATAAGTAAAAGCTAACACAACTTTCTAGAAAGTGTGTACAAGCAAGCCAAGAACTTCAGGCACTGCTCCTCTGTGCAGGGTGACACAAAGAACTCTGACAAGCTGATGATTTTAAATATCCTCTACAGCTACCTCTCGCTTTCCCCCAGAGAAACAGGGTAAGTGCCAAACGTGAATTTAAGTGATAGATATTTCAAGTTGCCAAGATCCTTCTAAAAGTTGCCAGTGGCCATCAGTTTCTCAGCCTCAGTCCCCACTCCTGCTGTTGGCAATTAAGGGACCATTTAAACTTGACCAAAGAGGCAGATTCAGATTCTTAAATTGCTTTCAATTTAAATACTATAGTGAAATCCATCAGAGCCTCCTAAGTTGAGGTCATTCTGCTGCCCTGTCTGCTATCACGTTGTCTCTTCTTTAGGCTACTCATCGTTTGTAGGCTTCAGATTAAATTTACAGGAAGCTGCATGTGGTTGAATGTTTATTCCTTAATTTCCCCTTTAAGAGCATCAAAGCAGTTTTTCCAATGTAACCTCACAGTAAGGCCTCCAGCACACAGAGGTTCAAGTAGGAGAACTGGAATCCTTGGAAAGTTGTGGTTCAACAGTACTTGGCAATGATCTCTCTGACCAGCTGGAGATCAGCACCAATAGAGCAAGTTTTCCTGACAGGAAGGTACTGAGACCAAGAGAAGGTGGGACCACAGAAACGAGTGAATCTGAAGCAAGGACAAAAAGTGGTGAGTGCAGTGAGGCACATAAGTCAGTAAGAGGCTTGAAGGACACTGAAGAGAGTCCCTGGACAGCTGGATAAATATCGCTACCTAAAGTTTCTAACAGAGATCATTAGGTAAAAAAAAATAAAAATGTTTCTTTTCAAGCAGATCAGATAAATCGTTTTGAGTTAACTAGGTACTAAAAGAGAGCCTTAAACTGTTATTCACTGAAATACTGATATCCAGCTGAGCAGCTACACTTCTGATCAGTCACAGTACAACATACAGCTTAAGGCACTATTAAACCTAAGACTTGGGCATACCAAGGTTTACAAAGCAAAATGTCACGTGACTGGTAAAAAAAGAAACCTCCCACTCCCACCTTCTGAAAGAATGTGCTGTCTCGAGTTTTCTATCTCCAAGTTCTGAGCTCTTCAGCTGCAACTGCAGTTCACAATCTGTCATGTCTTTTGCCCTAAGCATTGATAGAGGTGCTAGTCCCAGATTACTTGCAAGATTAAGACTAAAGACTACTCCAAGTGATTTTTTTTTTTCTAGTAAGCATAATAATGGATCATAAAGTGAGCCAAGAGTCCCCTGCAGTACCCCAGGGACCTCTCAGCTGTCCCAAACAAGTCTCCTTTTTCCGGCACAACAACAGTAACACCAGCCCAGCACTTCTAGACTCTTCCAAAACAAGGCTTGATCAGGAATGAGCTGGAACTCAAACTGCTTGGCTCGAAAACTGTGTTTAAAACAGGGTCAAAAAATGTCAGTTTCAATTTTTGGGGTTCATGTATGTTGTTTAGCTCAAGACTTTTCAACCAGCTTTCCATGAGCCCAGCAGAGGCAGGGATTGATGTCAGTGACAGCAGGGACTGATGTGCAGGGACAGTGAGCCTCTCAGATAAAACCAGAAGCTATGACCAGAGCTTTGGAGGGACAAGCAGAGCTGTCTGGGTGGCACATTGCACCAAAGTGGTCCTCAATCACAGCCTTCTTCACTAGTGATGTGGGAACAGCTCGTGTATACAACAACCAGCTGCAAGCTGTCTGTCACAGCAGACACAGGGATACTTGCTTTTGCTGCAGATAGTTTCACATACCCTCTGTCTCCCTTTGCTTCAGAAGAATCAGAACAAATCTGGCTCCCCTAATTTTTATCTGGAGGGAGGAGGTGGGGGCATCAAATTATTATACATAATACTATATTACACATTATAGATTTATCTCACAATGAAACAATTCATACCATCTCTCTATTTAGATAAGAATATCTGAAATATAAAAAAAAAAATTCAAGAATTAAAGATTCTGCAGTTTATTATTGCCTACTCATTCTTTGTATGCAGATCTTTTTTCTCCCCTACTTGTACTATACTAGTTCTTAAGTTTTGTGGTCAAGCTGACTTCTGACATTTAAAAAGTGATATTATTTATCTTGACATCAAGTCCACATGCAGAAAATAAATTAAAGCATCAGCATATTACAAATGCATAGGTACAAGCAAAACCAAGGCAGAACCTTCCCACTTCCACCACGCTTTCCCAGAATTAGCTTTGTTTGCCATTAACATAGTTGATTTATATTCAACGTCTTCTCTGTGCAGTTCTGATTTAAACATCATTTTAATTTAACTACCCTTTTTTCCGTGGGGACTTCTTGTTAAAATTCCATTCACAACACAGCTATTTCTCTAAATTACACTGATGTAGGGATGAACCAATCTTATCAGCATCATTGAACCGGCATACCACTTAATACAGGGGATTTCATTATTTTTACTGTGACATGACTTACATCAAGCCTATTTACAAACACTGAACTGGTCTGAAGGAGACCATCAGCCAGACAGGTTGGCAGAAAGACTTGACAGCAAAGGCTCAAGCAACTGCTTGTATCTCTGCACTAGAAAACACACAGAAAAAGGCAGCAGAAGTGAAAGACACAGTGGTATCAAGAAAAGCTGAAGCAGTTAAGCAAAAACTGCAGAATTGGGATGTACAGTTACCCAGATAAATCATTCAGTTTAAAAATAAAAATTTTTCATAAGGCAAACATAAGCTTTTTGCATAGACCCTCCTAAAAGAGAACAGAGGATTTGCTCCTCAGGAATAAAAGCTAAGGCCTCCACTATGTGTTATTTAATATTTCCTTACAGATTCAGATATGAAAACTACAACAACAGCTAGGAAGAAAGGGACCTGCTCTGATAAAACAGGAGGACAGGGGAGTTTATATTTTGTAAGTGTTGTGTACAAGCCCCGCTCTTGGACACCAGCAGAACAGACTGCAGTGCTTATGACTATGCTCCAAACACGATGTTTTTTCTGCTTGCCAGTCAGAAAGGAGGTAATACCCCAAAATTAAATTTATTAGAGGCTCTGTTCAATCCACTGCCGTTTCACACATGAGCAGGTTTTTCTTCCACCCCCTTTTTTTTTCCCCTTTCTAATGTGGGAGAGCCAGCCTTTTTCTTTCAAAGCAAAAGGAAAGCCAAATCTAAGGTAGATAAGCAGAATACTCACTCAGCCTCTGTCCTCCAATATTTCACGGTTCACAGGTCTTAACAGGATTTTGAATCTCAACAGCAGCCAGCATCGTGCTGGTACTATTTAAAATCTCCCTAATGGCACTGCCAGCAGGAGGGAGATAACAAGAACTCAGGTGTTTACAATCCAAAGCAGCAAGGGAAGAGTTGCAGACTAACTGCCTTTTTTTGCCTTATTAAGGGGTGGGAAGAGAGGAAAAAATTAAACAAAAATTATCTGGTGGCCTTAAAGTTTCCTAGAAACAGCTCTTCAGAAGCACCATGCCATCGTGATTGCTACAAAGCCAAGTGATGTTTTGAAAACATGCCCTTGAAAGAGGGACAGGACAGTTTCTCAGCTTCCCTCTCCTATTTAGGTGCAATTCAATATAAATAATACCATGCAATTGCTTAAGAGGAAAGAAAAGGTAAAGCTTAAAGGGTCTATCAGATTTCAGTACAAATCTGCCACTAGAAAAAAAAAAGTCTTTCATCCTGTATGCAGGTGACATTTGAGAGACAGGTACCCACTAGGTATGCAGGTTAAAGCTAGCCTCATTAAATTGCAATTTTTGGCAGCTACTGACTGGCAGTATCCGACTGTTTCTATGCTTAAACTCAAGACATCCAAATCAGCAGCAATTTCATACCATATGCTCCAAGTAAAGATCTTCAAATACTCCCACAGTCAAGCCATGTCTGGCAGGAGCTGTGAATTCTTTTTTTTTTATCCCCGGTTTCACCTTGAAAGCAGCTGAATATCAATGAAACAAAAATATCATAATCGCTTTCATTTTCTGTACACAGCACAAAGATTGAGAGGCCATTAAATAAAAACTGCCAATATGACTAAAATAGCTGTTACAAGTAATGCAGAAAACCAACCAGATACAAACATCTTACTCTTTTGATCAATAGCAATTTCCCCCTGAATGTTTATGCATCAATGTTTTTAATGAAAAAGACCCTTCTTTGAAATGTTCAGTCCCCAGTAGAGAAAATAGTGTATTTAATTTTAGTAAGGTGTAAACAATCTCATTTACTAGACATAGGAGGCTAAAAGGGAATTTGGAAGTTCATTAAGATCTCAGACGATCAGTCACCTTGACTCCATAAGACAATTAGGTTGAGTCTCACATATCCTTGTAAATTCAAGTCCTGAGTTTTCCTTTTCCTCCCCTTAAATACATTATAGGAGCTACCTTTCCATATTAAAACTAGCAAATGGACTGCAAGACATGCCAATCTACATTTGTTTATTAAAAACCTCCTTGCTGTAATTAACTTTTGCCTGGTTTTCAGTAGTAACTCCATGTATCTCAGTTTTCTTTTCATGCACACAGACAAGGAACTTAAGAACATTTTGGTTCTTAGTTCTGTTAACTTACACGCCAAGCACATACCACTCAACTTAGGTTAAATAAAAACAGAATACAGCAAAAGAAGTGGGAACAGCAGACAATTATCATTCCCAAAAGTTCTAAGAAGTTGTCTCTGTATCAAAGTTGGAGTAAGCTCTCAGCCAGGGTATCACAGCCCTACCATGGGCACTACAGTCCCGTGGTGCCACTGTCACTTTTCCTGGCATCAAAGGGGCAGGCACAGCACCACTTTCTAAATTCCACTTGAAATTTCCCATTGAAAGGTTGATAGCTGCAACAGGTTATTAATTCTGAGTTGCTGTGGAAGTTTACAACCTGCACCCCAGTCAACACTTCTCTTTCTACTCTGCTTGCAGTGCCCTTAACCAGCTATGGGCATCACCATACACCTTACCCATGCCCCCAGATTAAACAGAATTGAGCTGAACGGATATTTATTAGAAAAATTTACAGGAAAGTGTGTTAAAGAATTTCTCTCAGCTGAGAAATATTCTGTAGTTTCAAATATAAGGACTGTGGAAAAATGACATTTTTGAAGATGCACCTTGCCATCCTGTAGTGAAAGGAGCCTGTCAGCAAATCAAACTTGACACTGAACTTCAAAGTAAATCTGCACTTCAACGGAATGGAAATAGAACTTATTTGCATCAATACATAAAACAAGCAGGTTGTTGTAAGCATTTTTACATCATTTAATAGAAGCACTTTGCAATCTTAGCACTTTGTAATGTGTTAGCAATGCTGAGTAGATTCTTAAAAAGACAAATATAAACTATTAATATTTTATGTGCCAAGATCTTCAGAAGTCTTTGGGACTATTGATTACTCAAATCCATTAAGTGCTATTTTGATCTTAAACAGCTAGAGA
Organism: Manacus vitellinus; assembly: GCF_001715985.3. Classification (NCBI taxonomy): domain Eukaryota; kingdom Metazoa; phylum Chordata; class Aves; order Passeriformes; family Pipridae; genus Manacus; species Manacus vitellinus. The sequence goes on from NW_021940711.1 coordinate 3,072,090, forward strand.
TATCTGCAAAGAGATTCAAGCTAACTGGTAATGGCTATTTTGAGAACAAGCAGTTTTGGGGCAGTTATCATCACGTTAATGAAGTTTACTGATTAGAGGCTTCTAAAACGCAAACAAGAGCTGCTAGAACAGTTTTGTCCAAAAGACTGTTTCACTCTGTATTTCTTTTTTCCCAATTTAAACATGTTCGAGTCCAGTTCTTACCAGGAGCACAGACCAAAAGACAACCCTAAAATTTTATGGCATCAGTGTTCTTGCTGTGTCATTTCTGCTTATCCTTCCAGAAATGGTTGAAGACAAGACTAAGTTTGCTTTCAACAGTAAAAACAGATCATAGCACAACGGGGATCAAGAAAGAGGCAGTAGCTCCCTTAACTATATTTTGTCTATCAATTCTCCAATATTTACTTTTAATAGAAGGAAATAAGATTGCATTTCCACCTAGTGAACAAAAAAACATCAACACTAAATGTCTTCCAGAAAATTAATTGCATTAATCCAAAGAATACACTGAATATCTGTAATTCACAGATATTCCTTGTTTTTATATTCATTCCAATGGTCAGCTCAGGAAGAAATATGGTATATGCATGGAACTTGTTCTTTGAAACACACTGAACACTAAATAGTTCTACACCTTCAAGAGAATGAAGGCAGCAACTGCTGCCCATGTTTTGACCAGGTAAATATTTAGTCCTACACTGAATATATGAAAAAAAACACCTTTTTTCACATTCCCAAAATTAAGAGCTTAACAAATTATGAGATAGTCACACAAATTCGGTGTTTTGTGGTTAGGTTTTTTGGTTTGGAGGTTGTGTGGTTTGTTTTTAAAAAATGGAGCATTAAAAGAAAAACACGACCACAAACAAAACAAACAAAAAAAACCCCCCACACCCAGGAGTGCAAAACAAATCCCACTGAAAGAACAGAAAGTTTGCCACCTGCCTTATTGGGAGCCACATGAAGTCAGTGTTCAAGTCCCTCAGGCCTTCAGTGATGTCAAGGTAAGCACTTGTATCTGAGGCCCTAGATTTTTCCTGTATACAGCCTTTTGTGTTATCCATAGACAACTGTATATTGTACATGAAAGTAAATCAAAGAGAGGGTTCTCACCAAAAATCACCTTTTAAAGGAAAAGGCCAATCTGAGTGAAAATATATTCAAGTAAAAAAAAACCAAAACAAAAACACCCAAACAAAACCCCCACACCTTTCTTCCACAGACAAGAATTATTCTGAAGGTAAAGGATTACTACAGAGAAACTAGGAAAAAAAAAAATAACTCATGTTACTTTGAGCAGTGCAGCTTGTGTGCCCTTATTGTTCTGCATCTGATCTACAGTTTAACTGATCCCATGGGAAATGGGAATAAGCAATTTCCCTGCAAAAAAAGACAGCCCAAAAAAAGTACTAATAATGAGAGCAGCAAAGGACTGGAAAGGATGTGAAGGATCTCCTCTGTAGATGCTCAGTTTGTCTCACTGAAAGGCAGAGGAGAACACTTTGCAATGTGGTGCAAGGAGAGGATTCTAACTTCACATCACCTTAAAAAAAAAAAGTCCAAAACACCAAACCAAAATCGAAGACAAAATTCCTTGCTCCAAATTACCAACAGGACAATCTGCTATTTTTATTTAATGCAATACAGTGAACTGATAGTAAGGAGTATATATCTCAATTAGATTAATATCCAAAAGGTACAAAAACAAGTCACTTCAAATTCATAGTCACTATGTATCACAGTAAAGCAAGAAAAAGCAGCATATTACTACAGCAAAATAACTATAACATCACTTATTTCCATACCAGGTTGCAAAACCACCTTGATTTTCTGTAGGTGATGTTATCTTGTCCCTCCAGAGTTGAGGATGGGTTTAATCACAGCACAGTATATATTCCAAGTATATTCAGAAAGTGATTGATGACATGAAAGTCAAACCCATAAACCCCAAAAGGAGATAATATGTTTACTGGCCAAAAAAATATCAGCAGTCTAGCAGTTGCCTCCACAACAACGAGTGACTGCATTTTTCTTTTTCCTCACCGTTTTGAGCTGCCTCAGATTCTACTGGGAAAATATTAACACAGCACTACTGACAGCTGCTACATCTGCACACATAAAAGTCTCAATTTTTGTTTTAAAATTACCTTTTAGGGGAACTGTTTGCTTGTGTCCTGCTCACAGCTGATTAACCTCAGTGATCACACTGTACTATGAGACTGACAATGACACGGAGTCTCCTTTTGCTTTGGACTTATCATTAAAAAATAACACAAAACAAAATACCCTGCAAGCCCCAGGAAAAATACAGTTTATAAGGTTAAAATCAAGGACTTGAAAGGTGTCTTTTTGGCTAGCCTTAAGGTGGAATAAAAGTGTTGAGTTTACACTCAGTAGGTTTAACCATGTTTTAAGCACAGAATCTGTTGAAAATCCTACCCACTACATCTTAACTGCAGGTGCTCAACACAGAAGATTTGTATCTGATGTTCTCCTAGTATATGCAATCCTTTCTCTAAGTCCCTAAAAGGCATTTGACTTCAGCTCCTAGTGTTCATCTCTTCCAGAGTCCTGCCTAATAAGAAAATCTTCACTTCACCTGAGAAAAAGGCAGCACTGGTGTCCCAGCCCTGGTTTCCCCTCTCAACACCTTACTGGACCAGCTGGCTCAGAAGAAACCACAACACAAGCCCATCTGCTACAAGTCCACAGTGTCTGACAGGAAAACAAAAAAGAACAAACTGAGCTATTAGTTCATATAAAATTGTTGTAAAAAAGTCATTTTGAGGAATCACTTTGAAATAACAATATGAAATGGTCTCTGAGTAACAAATTCAAAGCTCTGTTTCTTGCAAGATATTTTTCCTACTAAGATTCTGGTAGTTCCCCTCAGAGATTATGTCCCCTTCTCGTAACACAGTGCAGGAATGTGAGCATAAGAGCCCACTTCTACCTACAGCAAGATCTCAGAGCAGGACTGAACTTCAGCTTAAGTAGTGCCAGGGGTTAAAAATGGCAGGTCTGTCATTGCAACCTTTGCAACTCAAACCAAGAGGTTTCTGTGTCCTCCCGAGGATCACATTGAATTATCCAAGCTGGCAGCAAAACACAAAAGCAGAGTCAAATCTGCTGCTCAAATACCATGGCAAAACCACTCAGGTGGGGCTTTTCCTCCAGTGCAAGGGCAGTGTGAAGAGGAGCGACTGCACGCAATGGGAAGGAAAGGTCAGGGACAGAAAGCTCTGAGATAAAGAGGCTTGAGGCTTTTTTCCCCTTGCAAAGGGAGAAGCCACCTAGAAGTACCTCTGGGAAGAAAGAGCCGTTTAGTTTTTAAAAGCATTTATATCCTTGTCAATTATAATTGAGGAATTTATAATATTACACACACAATTAAACAAATCAGGGTTCACAAACCACTCATCACTGGTCTAACTTCCATCTCCATGTTACCTCAGATATTATTAGTACCATGGGACTTTCCTAGCTCTTTTTCAATTTCTTCCTTCAGAAGGGCAAGGTGCTACTGTTTTTAAACTTGTGTATAACCAGGGCATTTGAAATATCAGGTAAAAGTCCAAAAATGACACCTTTAAGTGCTCTGAAAGTGCAAAGTGTTATTGTCTAAAATTAAAAAAAATACCCAAAGGAGGGAAAAAAAAAACCAACAAAAAACCAAAGCACTTTTGTCTAAGAGATTAGGAAGATCCACACGCTTTCCAACAAATCAGTAAGCATCTAGACAGTAATAAGATAATGGAAATTGAGAGTATTTTCTTGTACAGAGTCAAGACTGCTGTTTCACTTGACCCACAGGAAGAAGGGAAGTGCTATTTATGACACCAACAGGAAAGAAAAAAATAATTTTTGAAGCCAGGTAGTTTTGCTACTTTTAGTTCTATTAATATAATGGACATAAATTTGAAGCATTTAATGATCCACTAAATCCCACAAAAGGAGCAGTCTACTGCTCCCAGCAGCAGTGCTTCCCTGGAGCTTGTGCCAAGCTTTTAAGAGAGCAGTGAATTCAAGTGCTTCATAAATATTTCTGCAGGACTGTAAACACCCATTTCAGTGAGTAACACCTGTGTACACATCGAAAATACCAGGCTAATGCAACAGTAAATACGAGGAAAAACTGTGTTACCCAGAACAATTAGCTTGTAGATAGTGGCAGACACCAACTTAATTTATACAGAGTATCCCCAGTGCCCAGTCCAGCTTCTGATCACCACATCCTCATCAACTTGGCACCAGCTTCAAAACGCCTCAAAACACTGGAAAATTTTTAATGGTGAAATGTTTTAGGATTCTTCCTTGGACAGTTGTCAGTCAAGAATGAGGGGGCAGGTTAGGATGGACGATGGTAAAGGCCAAGGGAAAGTACCAGCATTTGGAAGACTTGCACCAATTCATTTACCTGCCTCATCACAGCCAAGTCAGAAACAAGAAGTATGAAATAGCTTTAAGAAATGTGTTTCCCAAAATAATACTAGTTTACACATTGACTAAAAAGCATATGCTTTAAAATTCTTTGGGAATAATAGGGAGGCAGGCAGAAAAAAGACTGGGAAAAGCTGTTCTGTGGAGGGAAAGGGTCCCTTCATTCAGGGTTTTGAAATATTAACACCACAGCCCCTTGAAAATCATTTCACAGCAGTGACTCCCTACCTCTCCATATCAGTATCAACAGCTATAGAATCAGAGAATAGTTAGAGTTGGAAAGGATCTTAAAGATCATCTAGTTGCAAACTCCCTGCCATATAGGCAGGGATGATGACTATGCATCTCTGTCCCAAGGTAAACATGCACAAGATACTTAGATATTTTAGCCATTCAAGCAGCATTCATAGTCTCACATCATGCTGCCTTTTTACCCCCAAAACTACATATTCCACTGGTTGCCAGCAGGAACAGTGATCTAAGACTATACTGTAATTGTCTATACCAACGAGCAGGATCATCTAATGATGGAACTGCTCAAGTGGGATGTGAACCACACTGACACAGCACAGGACATGACACCACTTCTCTCTTAAAAGGAAGGGGACAACAGAAAAACCAGTCAAACATGGAGACCAGGGCTTAAAATTGCACCAAGGGCAGCGACTTGGTGGATGTTGGAATGGAAAACCACAATTCCCAGGGCCCCATCACATACACAAGCAAAGCATCAGTCAGGCAGCGGCCAAAGCACAACAGAATGCAGCAAAGACTATGTGTTTCCAGTATTATGGCCAAGTCCTTGTTTTCAGTTTCTTCTTACCTTGATCTTTAGCTCCAACGCCCTCAATTATTTACAGTCCTTCCCTGACTCCTATAGTGTTCTATTAACATTTTTACTCCTAAACTACTGCTACCATGTTCAAACTTATCTTCTGCCTAATCAGTCGTTCTGCATTTCAGATGCAGCTCACTACATGGAAATAGCTGTACTGAGTGATAAAATTTTATCTGTTTGTGTTTACACAAAGGACTATTCATTTCACATTCAGGATCCAATGCACAGATAAGCCTTACTGCAGAGGCCTAAGTGGGAAAGCTTGCTAAATAAAAGACCTCAGGCTGCCTGTGCTGGTTTTGTCTGGGGCAGAGTTAATTTTCCTCCCAATAGTTGATATGGAGGTATGGTTTGGAGTTGTGCTGGAAATAGTGCTGATAATACAGGGACATTTTAATTATTGCTGAGCAGGGCTTACACAGAGACAAGGCCTTTCCTGCTCTTCATGCCACCCCACCAGCAAGTAGGCTGGAGGCACACAAAAAGTTGGGAAGGGACACAGGTGGGACAGCTGATCCCAAGGGACCCAAGGGACCATATGGTGTCATGCTTAGCATATTAAGCCCAGGGAAGAAACAAGGGGGGCACATTTGAAGTGATGCCAGACAGAAGCACAATTTATTTTAAATAAGCCTGAAAAGGCACTTACCCTAGTTTAAATCATTGTTGTGAAAAGAGGAATACTGAAGGTTTTCCAAATACTTAATTTAGCCCATACTAAAGAATATAACACACAAGAAATGCTCACGTCTAGTTCTGACTTGGACTTTCACTCACTGAAGAAACATTGTAGATAAAACCTGGATCTTTCCATTATCTACAGGGTCTGTCCCTGTTACACAATCTCATTTATAGGGTTAGCTACCTGAAAAGATCCACTTTCTTCTAAAAGAGATATCCAGGAAGGAAATGGTGGCTTATTTTCACCTACAAACAGGAAATTCTTCACAGAAGGGGCAAGACAAAGTCTTACTTCTTGCTAGGAGCTGAAATAAGTGTGGAGTTACTACAGGTATTTATGATAAACCATAAGTAAGGAACTACAAATACACTGCAAACACATGCATCCAGCTGCAGTGGTAGTCAAATAAATGACTCATGCACATCATCAAAAAAAAAAAAAAAATTAAAAAATCATAAGAGCCTCTGGACCTCCCCTTATATATCAGACAGACCCTTATAGAAGCAGTAAGTCAACATTACAGACAACAAACTTCACAGGAAAACATATGCCAAAACAAGTTATCCATTGAAAGAATATTCCTTACCTTGAACTGCCTATAGCCAGAAAGACCTACTGCAGAGACATTTCTCCAGCTTAGTCACTTTAACTAAGTGCATTTACATAAATAAAGGTAACAATTTGATTAGCCATCTATAACCACTATAATAAGACTTAGTTTAACCTTTTAAACTTTGAGTTTACTCTTCATCACCGAGAACATGGCTGAGCTTAATTTGCAGCGAATATTAACCCTAAGCTTCAAATTACAGTGTCACGCTCTCAGTGAACACTAATGCAGCTGGTGTTAATATTTAAAATAAGGGGCTAATTTGTACGGAAGGAAGTTTCAAAAAGCCACAAATTTTTAAGAAGCCACAATCCAAATACCCATCATAGCCTCGAAATTACAAGCGACAAAGAGATCAATGCAGCCCACCACTGTGACTCCTCACAAAGGTAGCTCTACTCCACATATGCTTTTAGAACCAATCCTTAGATCTTAAATAAAATTAACAGAAACATAAAGCCTCATGAAACCAACTGCACAGAAGAAACACGAAAACTATCATTAAGGATACCAGGTTTTCTTAAATTTTGGGCAGGAGTGGGAGAAATTTGAACATTTTTCTATTTCTAACACACAGTACTCGTCTCTTCATGGTATTTGTGGTTTACGTGACTGTAGAAGACTCTCCTTCCTCAAAGAAGAGATTTTGAAGTACTTAAATGTCTAAAGTGTTCTTTTCATTGCAACTATGACCTTTAAAATAAGTAGGCACTTAATGACAGAGCAACTGTCCAAATCTTCTAGTGACACTAGAATGAGGAAGCAACAAGCTACAATTTTATTTTTTTTTAAAGCTCATTATTTCCTCCAGCATTTGGAACAGCTGGTAAAAGTAATCTTTTGGCCAGGCCTGTCATGGGATAAAAAAAAGTGTATTTGCTATGGTAAATTACATACTTTAAACCAAAATGAAAGGCTGAAACATACAAATATTTATAAAGGAATAGGGGGTTTCAGACTTCCAAATTGTGCAATAAATATGCATACACACGCATTAGTTCAGCGTGCTGTAAACATATCCGTGTCATTTTATACCACACTATTTAACTTCTTTCACAGATCCATCTTCATGTTCCTGCTGCCACATTTCAGCCACAGATACCTGCACTCCCTGCGCAGTTACAGAGTCCCTCAGCTCCACATTACCCCCCCAGAGCAGCACCAAGCCTTGTGCATGCACACACACATTACATATATTTCTTAGAGATTCACTGAAATGCTAAGGACATGCAATGCAGTTCTGTATAATATCCACATTAACTGCTTGTTATTCTCTGTATCAGTAAATCACACATTACCTACCGCTCTGAATAGCTCAGTAACAAACATACTGATGTTCTACGTTTATATGAGAAAGCCCTGATGAACATGTCCCACGTACCAAGAAGAGATTGTTATGCAGATATGGATAGCTTTCAAGACTTGTTGGTATTGTTTGAAAAGCTTTATAAAGTCATGTCGTGAAAATTCAGCATTTTTTTCTTCTAGAAAGCCACCATTTTAATTTCATCTGGGAAATCAATTTACACAGATCCAACAATTCCTGGTACACACTGCTTGGTAATAAGAGAGAAAGGATGACAGAAGATTCTCCAGAAGTCATGAGCCACTTTAGAAGATACAGTTGAAAGCATACACAGGAGGAACTACTGCAGCCTCTGGATGTGCTTGGCATTCAACTGCAAAAACTGACACAGACAGAACGGGATACACGGAGCTACACATCATCAGCCTTATTGATAGAGACCTATGTCTCTAGCAATAAACTTAAACCCAGTTTAAGAACAACATCAAGCATGGTAAACAGCTGCTTGGCAGAACAGTGTTTAGTCAGTCAGTTTAGTCTGAGTTCCATCCCAAACAATGCAGCTCTAGTTCTAGTGATGTTTGTTGCTGAGCTTTTCCTTTTTTCTCCACTATTGCAAATTCATCCAAACTTACAAACCCAAAATTGTAGGTTTCTACTTGTATCTAAATAAATATCACTACACAGTTTGCATCAACTCATCCTCCAGTGGAAGGCTACAAATAAGAATTTTTCCTGCTCTAAGAACTCCATTGAAACAAAATATTTCTACAGCAACATCCTTGTCACATCAGTTGAGGAAAGCATATAATTCCTAATGACATAGTGGCACTCCCAGCCTTATCTCATTAGTTCAGATGAGCATTAAAAAGTTTGACTGACTTGGATGCACCACTGAACAAAATCTATCAGGCTTAAGTGAAAGGATATAGAAAGAAAAGTGTTAACTGAGTTCTGATACGGTTCCTTCCTTGCCATTACACAGCCATGGAATTAGAGATGTCGACTGACCCGGGGAATCCAGAGGCACTCAAAAAGCCTAATTTAAGACCATTTATGTGCTCAAGTCGCGCAGTGATGGTTACACTGGGAACCTGAGTAGCAAAAACCACAGATGAAGCACTTCTAGATATGGTCCTGCATCATTACATGCATCATCCCGGTATTTTCAAAGCTACTTAGTAGAATATTCATAATAATCATTCAAAGGTCTAGAATGAGGATCCAATAAAACCAAAATACAACAAAGAAAGAAACTGAAGGGGAAAGGTTTTAGCCTAATCTCAAAATATCCAGCGTTTGCCTGAAGCAGAATAACAGATGACCCAGAAACTACTTTTTCCGACTTTCTCCTAGCAGCCCACAACTCTGGTCCTGAGCCTACACTAGACCTCATCACTAAACAATAGCGGTGCAAGGATTGCATGTTAAAGCAGGAGAAAAGAGCCACAAGAATCTGATGGGGAACCTGCTGACAGTACATGATCAAAACACACATTAATTGATTAAACTTTCAGGTTAACCTTCAAAATGCCTGTTCAAGGACAAGTCATACAGGTTGTTCCTGCCTAAGACAGGAATTTCAGCTACTAACCATACAGGTTAAGCAAACAGAAAACAGTTCTTTATCTACTAGCTTCTTTATTACTCTCTCATCAGTGTATAATTTTAAATCAACTAATATTACTAAAAGGGACTCGTTTATGTGGTGAAATAATATGAACAATAATACATCAGTTTCTCCACTAGAGTAGTTGCCTCTAGTGCAACCATTAGAACTCTCAAATTGGCAATAGACACAGTGCTCATTTTCCAGTGGCATCACACCCACACCTTGAATTCCCTAATAAAACAAGATTTATTTCTCTAGGGGAAAAACCCTGTTAGAATCAATATCACCAGTTAGCAATTCCCTATCTGATAGGGAATCTTTTCAACCAAGGATGAGTACATGTCAGACCAAGCCATTAACTTTCAAAGGCTAAGAACAGCAAGACCGCCAGTACCACGCTCAAAGCGATGTGACCATGTGCAGTTTGCCAACACAATGCAACAGGCCAGTTCTCCTTTCTAAATCACTTTCAGACCTGTTCCCGTGCACAACAGGACTCATCTCAAAGCATTTTAATGAAAAATCAAGTATTCCTGATGGAAAAGATATGCTCTATTTTGTGGCTGATATTCATAGGATTTCTCATGTTATTCTGCACTTCACTCCTTGCCTCTAAGCTATTAATTGCAAATGACTGTGCTGCTGGGGAAACTGCATCTTTGGAAATGCAAGACTGAAAAACCCTAGTTTTTATGGAAAGTATTTTTCTATTTGCATACTAGCAGGTCTCCAGCCACTAGGGCACCGCCTTCCTCAGGATTCTCTGCCTGTAGTTTAGGATCTGTAGTTGCGTCTAAAATGGCAGGGATACTTCAAGTGCAAGTTTAAAAAGAACAAAGAGCAAAATAAAGCCCCTTCTGCAAGGCCTCAAATGAGAAAATCCATTTTTCTTTAGAGCATATTACCATAATCACAAGACCTTACTTTTGTGAGACGAAAAATTCTTCTGTTGATCACAGAGGGAAACTCACAGCAGAATCGGAAGAGTCTAACTCAGACTTTATGAATTCCAAGTGCCCAGGGAAATAACACAGGCCTTAATATCACCACTGGCTGTCTCCAGCAAAATGCAAATTAGGTTGTGAAAAAGACTACAAACCCCTTCCCCTCCTTCAAAAACCAACAATTCCTCAGCTTTTTTCCATTTCTTTCGTTAGTTACCATGCTCTGTGTTGCTGACGCTTGGATGGACCACTGAGGTGATGCAGTATAAACACAGTTAATCTACTCCAGCCAAAAACTGGAAAGAATATAGCTGAAAAACAGCAGAATGTACCCTGAAACACAGTAAGGCATCACAAAGCTGTTCTGTGCCAAGCTTCTTGCTCCTCCATTTTCATTGCTTCAATGGAGAAGGAAGAACTGCAACAATTACTGTTACAAAAAGGTTAGTGTACCTTGATGGACAGAACGATCTGGGCAAAACCACCACCTTTCATTTATGGTTCCAGTTTGGTGTGCACCTTTCCCCAAGGAAATAATGGAGTCTCTGTCCCAGAGATCTTACCACCTATTTAGACAAACGTAAGGATAAAGGTTGTAGGATGTAACAAACTGCAAAAATGCAAATTTTCAACAATTTAACATGGTTTTTCATTCTCCCTGTGTGTATACTTTTGAAATACAGGTCAGAGCCAAATAGTCAATGTAAGAGGAAATAGCAATTTGATCATTTCTAGTGAGAGCACTACATTGTTTCTCTGCTGTTACTGTGTGTCTGCAAAATTAACTTGCTCCAACTGCGTTTTCTCTCCATGTGGCACAAGATCTGCTATTCAAGAACCTTTCCTTTCCAAGGCTGCAGTGAGAAAAGGGAGCCAATTTATATCATTCTTCCTTTGTGCAAAGATTTCCACTGTGGTGTGAATTTTGTTTAAATTAATTTTCAAAAATAATTTCCTCTGTAGCTCTACATGAGCTTATGTCTCAGCACACAGCAACTCTAAAGCAAACTTTTAGAATATGTCACCTTTAGTACAATATTCATAACAGGCTCAAAACACTTTAAGAGAAAAGAACAAATGAAAGGCTTTTACATAGTCACAACCCTCTTTCACTAACTTTCATCCCTCCCTCATCTCCTAGTTTAGTTTTCCTGAAATATTCCTGAATCTTCTCTGTTGGCCCCTGCTTTTATCCAGGGCTTTTCCGGATAAAAATCTCCTTTATTTCTGAGTGAACAGATATCTCCCTCCTGCCTAACCACTTACATCATCAAGGAAATCATCCCCTTGATTGCCCTAACAGCACATTAGCAGTTGAAAATATATATATATTCTACCACTTAAGCCTGCCTGCCTGAAAGAGCAGATGATGCCCACTCAGGCAGCTCTTCTACACTCAGATTCCCCAACAATTTCAATGCAAATTCCCCACGGAGGATGACTACAAAGACTGGGCTCCTGCAAATATTTATAGCATAATTCAACACGGTTAATGAAGTAACCATGACACAGACCAGAAAGTATACCAGTTTAATATGTCAGGCCTTAGCCACATGAATAGAAATTAATATATACACATAGATATCATCTAAATCATGAAACTACAGGCTCTGCATTAATAAATAGTGCAGCTGTAACAACACAAAAAAAAACCCCAGCCCTGAATACTAAAAGGTAAAGAAGCTTAACAGACAATTACACAAACAGTAGAAAAGCTAAACTTCATTTTAGGAAAAAAACCTGGTGTGGAAAAATCAGCATAGGTGACCTAACTTACAGTTCAATTTCTCTTGAGTAGATACAGTGAGATGCAAACTACTTCTGTACTATCAAAAAGGAAAAAAAAAATTAAGATTCAGGTTAAATGCTGTCAATTAAAAGAAAATAAAAATACAGCAATTGAAGGACATGTACTTACATGAAAGGTATCCAAGTATGATAATAGTACCCATCATCTAATTTCCAGTCATCAGTTTTACACTTTTTACACGTTGCCTGAGAGATAAGTTCCTAGTTTTGAGTGCTTACCAGTGTGTACACTGGTAATTTCAAGCAGTTTTGCTCACAAAAAAACAAGATTTCTGAGCTGCAGTCATCTCGTTCTTAAAGCATCTGCTATCTTTATTACTGCAGGATTTAACATTCAAGACAGTATATGAGGCATCTAGTGATTTAAAAGATTTTCTTCCTTACAGTAAAATCCTTTAAAAATATGCTTCTGTGCTTATATGTTTGTATTTCAGTTGTATTGGGAAACCAATAGAAATTAACCTAAAACCTAATACTCCAGTCCCATAACTACATAAAAATCCTAATTCAAACTACTACTCATACCCTTGTTTTTCCAAAAATAATGTGTGACATGAATGACATTAATTCCATAATTAGATATTCTTTCCCCATTACCCAAAAAATTGGTATTTGATGCAATAGAAGTGTGTACAACACGTTATTAATCACTGTCAATAATGTGAAAGATTGCAAAGATAACTACTCATCATTTTAGAGTCTGGGCACATGGCCAAACAGAAAAAAAAAAAAAAGAAACATATGGATATTAAGTTATCATCAATGGTTACGAATAGTTTTTGGCTTCCAAAGTTCAACACTCAAACATCTGACACACTGCCTAGATGTCCCTCACAAAAGCCTTGATTTCAGCAGGTTTAACTGCACAGTGTTCTCTGTGAACATATAATGCATTGCCACATATGATGAGTGACAATGTGCTTGGACTGTGGACACACACAAATTTAAAATATTGGAGTCTAAGACTTGATTTTGAGCCATTTGCTGAATGCACAGTCACATTTTCCTCTCAGGCATTAAGGATGAAACTAACTTATTAAACAGTCATGATGTTGTTTTATGTCATCTTTGACATTATCTGCAAAGGAGACAACACTACATTACAAATAAAAACAGTCTTTACTCAGCCATTAAACAGAAATTAGGACTGAAGGTTTTCATTATTTAGAAGTTGTAAAAATTCTAAATTGCAATCCACTTTCTAGTTTAGTAGGCATGGATATAAGAATAGAAAATAACTGTCATAATGTAAAAAGCACTCTAGATTACTAATCTTAATTGGCCACAAAAGACATCACTGAAGTTCATCATAGCAATTGACTTGCAACAGAATAATTTCAGCACACTGTTCTCTTTCAGAAGAAAATCAGTCAGTCATTCCAAACTCCTAAATGAATTTGGTTACGATAGACACCCCTTAGTTTGTCAAAAACACATGCAAGCTTTAAGGAAACCTAATTACACCCTGCTGTGCCCTCTGCAGAACACACTAGCAGACCGGATTACCTCTCTTCTAAAGGCCCATTCTAGCTGGGGCAGCAGTTACGATGCACTCCAGAGCATTCTGTGCAGTGTGAGGTTGTTATAGTGTATATGGAGGTTCATCAGGGATGGGGGGTTGGTTGCCTTCCTCTCCCCAGGAAGAGATCCAAGCCTGAAAAACTACTCAGTAAATTAAGTACATGTACCAGCGCTAAGTGTGGTGCACACAGCACTTGCCAGGGTTGAGACAGAATAGACTCTGTCGTCCTCTAACCATTCCCTAGTTTACTCTCCCCCTCAGACAAGATTCACTAAAAATTAAGCAAAACCACTGTCTCTCTCTCTTGAATATTTGAAGTGCACCTGCTGAAAAGCCACCTACAGAACAGTACACTCATTTACAAAATATATTGTGAGGGTGTTGCTGGTTTTGTTGTGGTTTAAGGGGGTTTTTTTGTTTGTTTTTTTTTTGTGTTTTTTGGGTTTTTGGGGGTTTTTTTTGTTAGAAATAGGGACAAGCATATATTTCAATTTTTAAGCAGATTTTCTCGTATGAGACGAATGCTTGCGTCATACCTGCTTTCATGTTGCTTACCTTGTGTTCTTGTCTACAAGACTAGAACAAGTATTTCTCATCATTCATCAAGATTATCCAGTCCTAACCCCCATTTTACTGATAGCAACAAAAAGCCCCGAACAAAACCCAAAAGCAGCGCTGCAAGAACAAGCCAGTTCTCCTCCAGCTTCCCAACCTCCATCACACTTTTCATCTCCCTGATCCTCAGATCAACCAAGGATCTTGGAGCTATGTTGCCTAAAAGCCACAAAGGGCCATGGTGACAGCTGGATTCATTTGAAAATGATGCCCACTTAAAAAAAATAACACTATCTTAATCCAAGGGGAATCCAATACTGGGAGCTGTGTATCTCAGATATTCTCATCTGTGTAGGGCAGCAGGGGAGTCATCCCAACAAGTTAGCCCTGGAAATGCAAAGCTGCAGCAGTAAGGCACTGGCAGACAGAGCACTCCAACCCATGTGACACACTGAGATTCTTAAGGGGTTTCTTTATTTGACCTTTTTAGTAAAGCCCCAGAGATGCTTCTTGCTATTGGAACATACCCAGGTTGGGCCAATTATGACCACCCAGCTGCAGCACTTGCCAATTTAGATCCTGTGATGATAACAGAGAACAAGGGAGATGGGTTTTTCTTTTACACCTCAGCACTTTCCACACTCCTCCTGAACCACAGGGCTACACCTTACCTCCTGTTATTTACAATTAGCAATTGGAAACTAATATTCTACACTATGGAGATGCTTATACACACAGAAAAATCCAACAGCTACATCTACAAGCTGAAAATATATTACCTACATATCAGATAAAGACAGGTGAGTACAGGAGACTATAAGCAAAACATTGTGTTTATGCCACTATTGATTACAATGTATGCTAAGAAACCTGGATTTTCTGCTAGTGTCACTCAACTCAGTGTGTATCTTTTGTCTCCTTGTGATTCTGCCAAAGCAATAAACACATTCACACTCAGCTACTGTAAATGCAATGCATGACATTAGACCACCCACCACCAAGATTTGAAGTTCTGTCTGTCTATCTAGAAAGACCTTTGTCTGTACATGTTTTCACCTATTTTGGCATTTCAATGTGCTGTGCTGCCCTCCAAGTTACTACGTAGTTACACAAGGTGAAAAATCTCTCCCACACTCAACTTTCATCCTCTGCCAGCTGGTCTATTATGTCATGTCATTTGAGCTTTAAAAGGATGCATCCATGTATTTATTTTTCCCACCTGATAAATATTTATGAAGATTTTACTCCAGTCCCAACACATACACACTATAGCTAATCTTTCTTTTATTTAGTCAAGCATCTTAAAGGAAAAGGAGTTTGAAGACAGGCTATTCCTACTGCCAAACCTGAGATCCAGAAGTCAGCATATTAAGCAAAATGATGCCAGTTTGAAAGACAAAAACAAAACCAAAAAAACCCCCAACAAATCAGCACATGATATTATCATGAGTTTCACAACAATGGAGTGAAGCATTTGAAATCTGCAAAAACTAAATGTTTGAAAGAAAGATCTCTTCTGCTGTTTGGTGATGGTTTTCTCATTAACAGGACGTGAGCTATCAGCCTAAATAACACTAAAGCACAAACGTTATGCAATTAAGAGACAGCTGTTGCAATTTTCACTCATTTCTAATATCTTATATTGATTTTGATCAAGGCTGATATCAAAAGGACATGCTTTCAGTAACTAAACCAGTACTATCTAGGGTTTTTTCGGTTGATTTAACATTCATGTTGGGAACCAGTGGGACAATAATGGAACAACTGAGGTCCAGCTCCTGCCCATATCACAAAAAATTTAACTACAATCCAACTTCCCTTACCCAAAGCCTAGCAATTTTGTGATCTCTCCAGTTTCTAACCACTCTTACTTTTACTGTTTTTACAGAATTTACTTAAAGATTTTGAATATCACAGTACTAAACTAAAGACCTTTTAAAAATTCATTACCTTGTTTGACATGATACAGCAAACATCAATGAAGAAAACAAGGCATCTGAATTAGAAAACTTCAGAGGGAGACACTGAAGTAACACAGACAATTCCATCTGCCTTGTTACATTTTTGGAGTAGTCATATCAGATGTATGTTGTTTATCCAAAACAAATCCTCCAAGTTACTGAGGATCTGATAGTCACTGCTGTCATCACAATGAAGAACTGAAAGACTCCAGCAAATAAACTGCAAACTCAATGCTTGCAGCACGTAGAGCTCTTGTTTTCCACCTATAAGTGAGGTTTTTCCCAACAAGCCTACCTTGTCTTCATCGATTTCTCAACTATTATCAGATCGCAGAAGCCACTCCCTTGCCCCTCAGCTCCCTCGAGTACAACTCCTTTTTTAGTGCAGAACACTTGAAAAATGGCTACACAAGTCTGAGTACATATTTATTACCATCAATGTGTGATAGCCTCAAGAGACATCCACGCATCATAGTCTGTTAGCAAGAAAAGGAATCACAGTCTTCAATACCGTGCTATTTTTTGCCTAATGCTGCAAGGACAAGCTAATTTGCAAGCCAGATGATTCCTTTCTAAAGGATGAATGACAGTCCTCTGTAAAGAAGGGATTCTTTTAATTCTACCACAAAAAAAAACCCTATCCTCTCACTGACTTTTATTTCCACAGAAAAGTTGCAGGAGCATCTCAGTCTCCCAAAGACAGCTCTGTTTTCCCATCAGAAGCTGCATAGACTTGTGAGGAATGGGAGAAGGTTGAGGTGTCTACACTGGCTCCATCTCCCCCATAATGCTGTACACATGTCATTCCACATGCATCTGTCATCTCCTACCTCCGGGTTATTCTGCATTGACAGAAAAAGATCAGAAATAGAGAGTGAACTGTCTGACTGGCAAAAGGCTTTGTGCAAGAAAAGGCAAGAAACTCACATGTACTTCCCTTCCAGTCTTCCTCTGCAAAGGAAAATTATGACTGGATCTAGAAAACAACAGTAAGATACTGCACTGCAAAGGGATTTCTGCTGGGAGAATAAGTTAGTCCAGCAGTCTCCTGCAGTTATTTTAGAGTTAGACCAATGTAACCTAGAACAATTTTAGAAGAAAATATCTGCTTTCATCTGTAACACATCTACTTCACCACCAGACTCTGTTACATTTTAAGTACTCCTTTTAGCAATCCTTTGAAAATAATACATGAACGTGAATGCATACACAGATACATGATGCTTTTCAAGGAGGAATAGCAGAAAACACACACCTTTGTCACACTCACCAAGAGCTCCTTCACCTGCACTGCACATCTATTTTAGAGCCACACACTGCACTGATAAATATGCTTTAAGTTGTCTGTTGTACTGGATCCACATCTTAACACAGAAATGTAATTGCTTTGTTAAATACATTAGAGCTTTGCTGTTACAGGAAATTGTCACTAATATTTGTTTCTTAAAGTGATGAATTGTTGCAGTGTGCAAGCATAAATAAATCTACACCACATCTGTCAAACTAGACTATAATCAAGTAGAAAAACCCCTAACACTGACTGCCTAAAAATAAAATACTGACAAATGCAAGTCTGTCTCTCCCTAATGCCTCCATTTCCAAAAGACCCTCAGGGTACTCTTAGCTTTGCAATATGTCCTAAAATTAGTAAATAAGTCTGAATTATCACAGAGGTTATTTCCTGTCCACTCCTTCCTCCTTTTTCCCATTCCCTTTCCTACCACTTCCTTCACCAGGGATATCACAATAGATAGCAGACCTCAGGGATATCAAATTCGCTTCCAGGCACAGACATAACAAGAGGCAGTGTCTGACTGTCCAATATGAATTTCCCAGCTATTTAGGTTTCAAAGAATTTAATACCACAGCCCACACATTATTCCAAGTGACAATTACTTCAAAGCCAAAGGGGTGGCCATTTGCATAATAACATTTTTCTAGAGAGGTGTGCAGGAAACTACATGCTAATGAGTTATAATGTATATTATCTGAAAGTCACACTTGCTTTATAAAAATAATTAAAAACACAACCTCTAATGTTTACCTACTTGTACCTTTTATGTAACAGATTGAGAGACACCTGTCCTATTAAATGCACAAGGTCTAATTTTTGCAACACTGAGTCACCTGGAACTCAGTAATTTATGTTGGACTGTTCACATGTATAAGGACTGTGCAAGTGGGCTGGTTTCTGAAGGGGTACACTGGGGAAATGCATCCTATGGCACAGAAAACATGGGCTTGCTACATCTTAATCACTGAAAGAATGGGGGAAATACAGCAATTTCTGTTGAGGTGCATCTCATAGCTGCAGAAGCATTTCCAAGAACACTGGCATCACGAGTAAATTTTCTTACAATCTAACCAGCAACAGAAGAATTTTCTACTAGTCATAGAGTTCTCCTTAGCATCCTATAACCCATGTTTGATACAAATATAGTAGGCTTTTCCTTCACTTTATTTTGAAGCAGTGTTCTTTATACACTAAAGAATATATACTATGCTACGTAGCACTTCACTGTATTTACTGCTTGAGCCTTTTGGTTTCATTACCTTTGAGATTAGATTGATGAAGCCATTAGGATCTTAGCTATAAAACCCTCATTTATACCACAGGATGTGGAAAACTAGAGTAAGAGGCTCACTAATGCACTGAGACACAGATACAGCATCAGGTCCAGCCTTCACTGTTTAGTCCACACTCATGTGGGCCCCAGACAAGGAACCCCAAAGCTAGCTAGAGAAGACAGTTTATATAATCCACCACAGACTGGAGATTTGCCACAGACTCGAGATGCCTGGCTAAATTTTGAAATATTCCAGCTAATTTATGACCATTAATTCTTGCAGTCATCCAAGATAAGAACAAAAAACCTTAGGGTTCAAAGCCTGTTGTCAGTAGCAGCTGGAGGAAGGGCTGGATTTCTTCCCTATACACAACACAACCAGCTGATGCATCATATTGTTGGGTTTCTGTCCAGCTCTGAAAGATCAGCTACTGATCTGTGCCACAGGCAGCAAAGCAACACCAGACATACTGTTGGTAAGACTGGAACAAGCAGATCACACCAGTCTATTCTTAATCTATAAGAGAAGGGGGGGGAAGCCAGTTTAAAACTAGATGCACACAGATGCAAGCAGGGAAGTCCTTGCAGGCAAGGGCAGAGTTAGGGGTGTCATATTAAGTACCCATCAGCATCAATCCTCACTCCTTTGAAACTGGAAATACTCTTCCATACAGAGTAACACAATTTCAGCAAACGGAAATAATTTCTGCCTGATTTTGCACAGTTCCATTTACAACAGCATCTACACTTATCTACTGTGTAAATGCTCTACTGTGTAAGCATTTTGAGAAGCATGCTTGCCAGGACTTTGGAATAAATCCACAAGAATAATTGTCCTGCTTTCTGTTCATGTGGGGGAAAGTGGATGTCAGGCTCTCCCAACCTAATTGCAATTCATCCTAATGCTCTATTTTTGGTTAACAAAGATAAAAAATTGGGCATCCTGCTAAATCAGTGCCATCAGCAAGTTTGTAAAAGGTGTCACAGGTGTTTTCAACAGAGATTTAAAGAGTCTTCTCCAAGTGCAATGCTTCATTGGTAATTCTCCCATTACTACCTAGCCACAACACAAACAGCAGTTGTTTATGCATCTCATCACCTACTTATAGCTGCATCTCCTGATCAACTTCACTCCCTCCCTCCTACAAAGCCTTTAAGCCACTGTTCATGTGGAAAGCCAATATTGTCCTTCATCACTTAAACCACTTGGTTAGATTAGAATCCTCAAAGCACACCCAAATGATTTACAGTTATGTTCCATCGTCTTACAATGCCATCTGCTTACACATGGATATTTCTTCCACATCCTTAGAACTTCAGATAGAACTCCTTAGCCAAGTTATTTTTAAGATAATGAACTTCCCTCAGTACGTGGAAGAGAAAATACTGTCTTAGTGATGACAGAATTTTTTGTTCATTATTTTCCTGTTGTTCAGTGAAATTCGTGTTGTGCTGCTTCAACCAAAGTGACTTAAAGAATTCAATTTAGCATTGTCAGTCAGGGAGGACAGAACTGTGCCAATATACCACTAAAAAGTAGGTCTTTTTAAGCTAGATTTACTCTGATGTACAAGTCATTTAACAGAAATTGCATAACCTAGCAATAGAACAACAGACAGATTCACCTGACCACAACAGGAACAGAAATAAACAGTGCAGCACACCCATCTTATAAATCCCATCCATACACATTCCATCTGTTGTTTTTAGGAGCCACATGTATCTATATCCATTGCTGAAAGTCACAGCATATGTACATGTGCTACATATAGTTTACTCACTTTACAAAATAGAGAGAAAACTCAAAAAATTGTGCAAGTCTAAGGCCTCAAGAAATCACACACAAGGTTTTTTTCATTTTACAGTAACAGACCTGGGGAAAGGTAGGGGCAAAAAGATGAAAGACTGATAGAATTACCCTTGAGTCAATTCTAGATGAGACTATACCACAGAGTCCCCAAGCACATAAAGTTCATCACTTGCAGTCTAGTCCACATCAATATAGACTCTTTGTATCACATCCTAATGTGAACTTGCACAAGTTGGAAAAAAAGTCACCCCCAACTTCCAAAAGTTTGCAAAATTCCTTTAATTAGACAAACATTACAGGAGACATCAGTTGAATAGGCAAGATCCATTGTTTACCTTATATAAAAATATTTGTCATTATGGGAAATTCCTTTAAGACCAGAGTCTGACTGGGAAAGGACTGGCAATACCAAATCACACTCATAAAACTCTCTGCAGAAAGAACTTTTACAGAAAATAGAATATCTTGTAGCATCAAGGTGATACCTTCACCATCAAGGTGAAAATCAGCATCACTAAAATGAATATAACTACTTGTTTCTTTGAGCCAATTTCTTAGTGAAGAGTAGTTTAAAATAGTCACAGACAGCACACCCACAAAAAGGGTTTCAGAAGCATCTTAAGAGTAGAAAACTTAGATCCTAAAGCAAAAGCCAAGCCTTGGATTACCCAGGCACATCCATGTAACTAAACTTCCCAAACCTGACTCTGTGAATATAAGGTTTAATGTAAATTTACTAACAAATCTTAATTACTGTAAGAAAATCATAAACCCCACAGTTAGGAACTAAAATCCTACAGATTGTGATGTTTATGGAAGGTTTTAAACATTTGCAAAATAAAGAAGTTGACATTTTCTCAGTTCTCTTGCTCAGTGGATTTTCATTGCATTTCTATTTCCATAAAAGCCCAGTTAGTTAAATTATCAGAACACCACATAGCAGTTTGCTGTAATTTCATAAAGTAAGCCTTGCTGAAATTTATGTGGTTATACTTGAGTGCTTTCACACTGGCTCAGCAGCACAGCACCCACCAATTGCATTATTGTCTCAGCACAAAATTCTACTAATAAACATCATACTCAGCCACCACTGCCCTGCTTTAAACAACACAAGCTCCCAGAATGAGCAGGTCAATACAAGTGGAGACTACTTATGCTCTTTAAACTGACTTTGATATAAAGGCAGCAGCAAAGTATCCTCAAGCAAATTGGAAGGGTGTCAATAATAAACCAGGAAAAAATACAAACCAGGGAGAAAGCTGTAGCATATGGCTTCAGTCACGTGTATCACCACGACTGCTTCCAGAAAAACAAGTCAAGAGAGAAGACACCCCATGAAAGAGTGTTAGTCTGCTTTTAACACTGTAAAACTGCAGCTCACACATTCTTCATTCAAAATTAAAAAAAAAAATAGAGATGAAGATCTTTACTACGAAGTAGCAAGAGAGAAAAGAAATATGCTGAGTGACCACCATCAGTTTGGCTTTACAAGGTCCAGTGTCAAATCCACTCTGCCTCTGTGGTAGCATGTCCAAGTAGCTTAAACTGATATTTCAAAGTCCAGGGTGACAATTTTTTTTGCAGTCAAAACCAAAAATACCCACAAACCCATGCACAAAAGTACCCAACCACCTATAAGCACTGTAAGGTGCAATATCACCATGCTGCTGACAACAAACACAGTCCTTCCTAAAACCAACTGGCCCCGTACACCAGGTAGGTACAAATAAAACTCTAAGAAAAAATTAAAATACAACTCAAGCAGAGACAACAGTTTAGTTGGACAACAGAGCACATATAAGCATAAAATACACATGTACAGAGATGCTTCCAAAGTCTGAACGCATTTCACAATTATATTTTACTCATCAATCACAGAGTGTCCATTCAAGTAGAGCAGAAGACACTTCTGTCACTATTGCACATACACATTTCTTTAGCATGTCCTACTAACTTAGAGCTATGGATCTGAATGAAAAGGCAGAAAGAGTGGGAATGAAGTTGATGGAAATCAACTGAAGAAATATTCCATTTCAGTCATCAGTAGAAAACACATTTAATCAGAACACAGGGCAGTACTAAATTTTTCATGACACAAGACATGGAAATGTACCTAATTAGATTATTTTAGCAGCAGTTTTTACCTCAAGTCTCCTCTTCAAGAAAATAAAGAAAACCAAAATTTACTGCTCATGAGCAATCATCCATTTTATATCAAAACAATAATATACATGCAAACTCTACAGACAAAAATCTGCAGTATCACCTCTATTACTCTTGCATTTAAAGACTTCATTGCAAAGGTCATATACTGGCATAAAACCTGCTCACTTTATTCACATTAGTATTCATGTTAGTAATCCTACTACCTTCAGATGGTCTGCTTACACGGTTGTTAAACCTGATCAAATTTTTCACTCCTACATTACATGTTACATGGAATTTGGCTATGTAATTCCCACTAGAACCAACTTAAGATATGTACATAAATGCATTGCTATCCCAAACATTAATATGAGTCCTCTTAAGCTCAGCCTGGCAAGCTGTGATGAGTGAAAAGAACCTGCTTCGACCGATTTCAGCACTGTCAGAGGCAGCCCTGCTTTGAGATCTTGAAGATCAGCCAACACATAGAAAGTAAAACCCCCTACCTCTAAAAAACAAGCACAGATACTAAATCTTGTCTTTCTTTACTCAATACAGCTACAAAGTTGATACCCAGAAATACACTTATTTCCCCTCCCCCCCAAAGAAAGGAAATTAAGCTTTATTTCTACACCACAAATGCAAGCCTAGCATTCTGTACTTTACTTAGAAAAGACAAGCCAGATCCATCATCGAGGGGTGTACACATACACAATGATTTCTTACTGCTTCAAAACCACTAAACAATGCTTGACTTTATGTCCATAAAATATATGGTGCTAAAAAGGAGAATGCACTCACCCAATTTAAAAAGAGCTTGGTCTTATTTCTTCCAGCACAAGTCTCATTTCCAATAACAAAAAAGTGTCTACTGATGATTAATTTTAATGGTCCATGATCACACATCCACTTTACCCTACCAGAAATCTCAGAATTTTAAGCTTAAAACCACTAAAGTTTATATTACTATTCAACTCCATAATAACAACAACTGAATTGCATCAACATTATTATTCCAAACTGCTTTTTCTCAGTAAACATAAGTCTAAGCAAACCTCTCCTCAGTAACCTTTCCCTGAAAAATTCTATAGGAAATGAAATTTAATACTCTATTAAGACTTGTTTTGCAAACAGAAGTGAGAGAGATCACCCAAGCATGCAGAGCCATTAAAATGGATCTTACATATATCATTATAAATTTAATAAATCTCCATGACGGCTCGAGTTCAAGTTAAAATGAATGTCAGCAAAGCATGACCAATTGATGTTATCCCAGCTGCCACTGAGCCTCACTTGGGGTTATATTATACATTCAGAGGCCCCAACTACATGTGCACCAAATACCCAGAGCCAGGAGCAGATGGGAGATGTAGGCTCCTATACCTATCAGTAAGGAGAGACAGACATAATTGCATATTAATTTTGGTGCATCAAAACAATTATAGCCTACTTTGGTGTCACAGGGCGCAAATGTTTTTCCCATCACACCCCATATGCAGTATAATGTTCTACACTTAAGGAGGGGGAAAAAAAAAGTGTTCTAGCAGCCTCCAGAAATTAAGTCAATGGAAGGATTTTGTTACAACTCATATTGATTTACTTCAGTCCCAAAATGCTTCCTTGAAAAAAGTAGAAGGAAGACCTTGGCAGCTTGTCAGTTAATAGATCTTGCTTGGTGCAATTAAAATACACTCAGAAGTTCTATTTTGTTCCCCAGATAAATAGTCCCCAAATGCTATTTCTCTCTAAGCAAACAGCTGCATTTTATCCAATTTCTGAAAGTTTTCCAGGCCGCTTGTATTTCTAATGGGGTGACAGGGAAACCACTTTTATTCTTCAGCAGACTTGATGAAATTGTGACACAAACCTCCCTCTCTCCAAAATGAGGCAGCGCTGTTGAACAGCAAAATAATAGCTGACAGTCAATTTTTTTTCCAACTCACTTTTCAACTGAAATAAAAATCATGCAGGGGAAAGGAGCTCTCCACACAAAGCTGAACACAGTGTTTTCTATCGCCCATCAAATCTGCGTGGAAAGTGGCATGAGTAATTTATTCAGTAGAAACATGTCAAGTTTTACATTTTGCTTGACTGGTGCCAACAAAACAACTTTCAAGTCCCAGTTGTTCACAAACCAGAGTCTGCCTGAGACTGCAACTTCATTTAGGTCAATTTAAAGCACCAATCCATTAGGATGAAATAATACAATGCTACCTTGACACACAGAGCTTTCCCAAACCACTTGGACAAAACAAGGTCCAGCAGCTGACACTGGGCACGTTCCACCGTGCATTTTGTCTCAAGTCAAAATTACATCCAGCAACTCCAGTAAAATGCAAACACGACCACCAGGACAATGAGGATACCGACAAGTGTAGGACATTTTCAGCAAATTAAAACACCAAACCATAAGAAAACAATTATTTAACCTCTCTACTAAGGGTATCAATTAAAAAAAGATTAAACTTGTAATAAACCAGTAAGTTGTCAATCAATAAGAGTCAATATATTTCATTTTCACTGTATGTCTCCTCACCAACCAACAGCCACAATTCTAGCGGTTTTCCCTTCTTTCACTCATATTATAATTTCCCCTTCCCTCAGCTCTTTACTCCGTACATCAGAACAAGCTTAAGGACAAAACCAAACATCTTCTAAAATATATAATCAGGAGAAGAGATGTAGAGCTGGCTAAGCATAGTGAGCAGCAAGTGCAACTGATACAAGTGTTATAAGGAGCTCTTCTGCCATTGTGCCTCCTTCAGCAATTTAAGCAGAAAGTGCTTTCGCCTTTTGTCACTTACCCTTTTTTGATCTTCCAGTCCATGTGTCACAGTCTTCCTTTTCTGATGTTGGCTTGATTCAGAGCCAGGTTCCATTTCCCAGCTACAAAGACTCTTCCAGCCTCTAAGCTTTCTCTAAAAATCCATAGCATAAACAACAGAAGTCTAAAAATAATTTAAAAAGCAAGATAATTCCTTCAAACCTCATCCATGTCCTTTATCATCCTTCCAAATTCCTGTTTGCCATCACTGCTCATTATCTTAACAAGCAGTCATTCTGGGAGCCTCTATCCTACAGTAGCTCAGACGAAGGTTTCCATGTACATGCCTTACAGAAGGATGACGGAGCTGAATCCAAACCCAGTAGTTTGTGCCACATTATTGCTCCATCAGCAGCCTTTTCAGTGCATTCCTGGCACGGATAATTTATATGTCAATAAAGGTGTAAATGTGCATTTAATCCACTGTGTTGATATTATCAGCATCCCTCTCATGGGCCACCTTCTTCCCATAAATCAATGTAAACACTTCACAGTGATAATTGCATTTTGCAAATCTAGCAGGTGTTAATTACGTAAAATCATCCATGCACGCTTGTCATCTTCTTCTGTGTATTCAAACAAATACCTAGAAAGGGGGGAAAAAAGGCAGTTTTTACCAGCTTGAAGGAAAACATCGCTACTGATATTCTTTGCCCACCACCAGGAGCCACAAGTCAGAACTGATACAATACTTTCATGTTTTGAACATTCTACACTCTTCATGCAAGCCTCTCGAAATGCTTTGATGCCTATTTAGTGTATTACCTTGTCTTTGGGGCTTCTTGCATAAAAACACCCCAGAATGACAGTACTGCACACCACAGCTGAGCCTTTTGCAACACTGACTGAAGCCTGCAAGGATCAACTCAAAACCCAGCTTTGCAGGGTTCAAGTCCCTAAAGCCAAACCCATTATTCTTCTCAGGTCTCTCACCCAAGAATCTTTCTCCACGGTCTATAAGGTTATTGTGCATCACCTCCCAAAATCCTGAGCACACTAATACACTTTCTATAAGTACTTGAGAAAGAAAGTGATGCTTGAAATCACAGCTTAGCAAGTCAAACACCTTATAATGCTGTTCTTTTTTGCACTGAGAAGCACAAGTTCACAACAAGAGACAAATTGCTTCCTGAGTTAATTTGTAAGGTGGGATCAATATCAGCAGGCTTCAATATGCAGGCACCAGGAAATTACTACACTGAATTCCATACTAAAAAAGCTAAATATTAAATCAATTTCAGCCACATTAGCTGAGTATGATATAAAACCACATATTTAGCTGCATGTTGTTACAAGCCTGGTCATGAGACAAGCTCCAAAAAAAATCCAAACCTCTGTCCTATGTAACAAAGGAACTAATAAAGAAGAAAGTCAGACATCCTGCCATCGCTAAAGGATAAGTAGCATAAGTAAAATACATTTTTCATAACACAGTAAAAATGTCTGTTCTACATGCTGAGGTCCACTGTTATTCCAAGGCAAAAATCCTGACAAGACAACAAGTAGAAATACTGCTTTTGCCTATCACTTCAAATGCTCTTTCACTGCTCCTCACCATGAAGCAGTAGGTCATTAATCCAGTTCTTTTTCTTCTAAAAAGCACAGGAAAGAATACAACTGATTGTAGCAATGCTGCTGTGCTTTGCCATTTGAAAATAATCTAAAACCACATCTACACTATTTTAAAGAGAAATAAGAGGTTTCAAATTTTATTTTGAACCAGAATGTCCTCCTGATCTGTGGTTTCAAACCTGCCAATAACCAGGGAAATCTAAAAGGTACCTTGAAGGCAGTGAATGGCCTTTGACCTTAGCAACAAATATCACACACCAAAAAAACCCCAACTTTTATAAATATCCTTAAGTCCCACCAAGGAAAACTTTTTCCCTCCAGTGATTTCACTGTGATGTGACACATGAGACTGCATCAGTCACATCGTGTAATGCCATGCTGGAATAGCATGACATAACCAGTGCAACTAAGGACAACATGAAAGGTCCCCTGAACTAGGAAAAAAAAAAAGAAAAAAAAAGAAAAAGAAAAAGAAAAAGTGCAATCTCTGGAAGTTCCTGTGCATTCAACGTTACAGCTTTAAGCATCATGGGAGTAGACAGACTCTCTGGAGAAATATGTGAGCATCTATTTGTATATAGTACTTAGTATATGCCTGTAACCTAAGAGCATGTATTACAGATATTTAGTGTCATCGCATGAGTTAGCTACATTAAGCTTCATATATTTTTTAAAAAAAAAAGGTATTAACATGGAAAAAAGAAATGTACCCTGAAGCTTGAAGAAACATTTCTGATCAGCCATTAGACTGAATTTTATTCTTACTATCTCCAATAAAAAGAAGTTTCACTTTTTATCTCTCCATGTTTCTAATTGTGGAAATTGATTTACTACCAAATTTAATTTAATGCCAATTTAATTGGCATTAAATACAAAACAAAAACTTCAGGAAGAAAAAAAGGTAAGATTTGCTGGGGAAATCACCACATAGCCAGAGACACTGAAACCAACAAAATATCAAGGGACACAAAATTTTACCTCATTTTCCCACCACTGCAACATCCAGAACCCCCAGTCTGAACCCAGGTGGGCTATGACTGAAAACACCCCCTGAATAAACAGCTGTAAGAACTCGAGAGCCTACACCTGACCATGGGTTAAATATATAAACGATCTCAATGAACCACAGGTGAGTTAACGTTCTTAAATTTAAACCTTAGGGCCTGCACCTGGATGTGTCCTAGGAGGGTCCCTCCTCAGCACACAGCCCCAAAAGATCCCGACCTGCAGGCAATGCCACTCAGAAACACCTCGCTGAGTACCCAGAGCCCCGCACACGCCTCCTGCTTGCCAGTCCTTCACCGAAAGCAGAGCAAATGAACACAACTTTTTGGGGGAGCGTGGGGGGGGGTCGGTCTCATTAAAAAAACCCCACGCAATCTCGCAGCATCAGAAATCCTTCATTCCCGCCACTGGCTTGTGTTTCAGAACAAGCAAGCCAAGCAAATCCGCAAGTTCCACGTAAAACAGAAGCCCGGCAGCTCCCAAGTTCCGCGAGTCCGCGGCGCGGCCCGAGGTGAGGGACA
>NW_021940711.1:3101766-3183417 GCF_001715985.3 Manacus vitellinus
GCACGACCTTGACCAGAGAAGCAGCCACCGGCACCCTTTGGCTCTCCCGCGTCACCTGCCCCAAGAAAGAAGAGGCGATGTCGCTAGCGGAGCGGTGCGGGCAGGCTTTGGGACACATCAGGTCATGTCCCCTGTCTGCCCAGCCCGCTATCCTACATCCCATCCCACGCCTTGGGATGTAGGAGCATCGCTGCAAGGCCAGTACAAAGAAACAGGCACACAGACCTGGGGGATGCCAGTCAGGAGAAGCCACAAGGCCCTGTTGCACATACAGTATTATTAATGCAATATATTGTTGGTACCAAACACATCTCAATTAGGTATGTATTCAAAATAAAACTGGTATGAACCCTCTCATTAGTGCAAATCCTTGTGTTGGACCCTGAGATTAGCTCAGCTGGTTGGAGCATGGTGTTAACAACACCAAGGTTGTGAGTTTAATCCTGTACAGGCCAATCACAAGTTGGACTTCAATGATCCTTGTGAGTCTCTTCTAACTCAGAATATTCTGTGAAATTACTTGGAGCAGGTCCACTCTGCTCTGGAGCCTCGCAGGCTTTAACAACCCAGGGCTAATAAGCCACACTGGGTGGAAGTTAATTCCTTACAGACCCTCTTTGGCAGCTCAAAAACAGTTCTGGAAATTACATGTACCCACACTCCAGAAGGTTCTGCAGAAGCCACCTGCAGTCCAGTATGACTCTCTGGCCTGTGGTGGTTTCGGGTCCAGCATGTGCCTGTGCCCCAGCAGACCTCAAGTAGCCACATATTCCCTTGGTCATCCCCATATCTGTGCTAACCTGGCCCCCACAACTTCTGTGGAGAAGTAAAAGAAGCACTACCAAATATCAGGACAGATGAGAAGTAAATGGGGTTTATATAGAAAGATTTAGCCTCAAACTGAAATACACTTTTTTACAGCAGGAGTACTGTAACACACTGTGTTTAGAGCAGAATTGTTACCATCAAAGTCAAGGCTGGTTGGAGGCCACAGAAACAGGTGGTGTTGAGGGGACTTTGGATTTCTGAAGGCAATCAGCTGGTCATGGTTCACTGCCTGCTCTGGCTACAGTCCAAGACACCCAGGATGGCCACTGCCAACCACTTTTTGGGAGTGGCCAGCGTGACGGGAAATGGTTCCTGTTCCTCAGGAGTTTATATTCAGGAGCAGTATCACCCTTCATCCTTCCTATCCTCGCACCAGTCCAGGTTTTCAAGGCATTTCCCTCATTTTCTGCTTAAACTCCCTAGTTAGTCCTATATGTGACTCCTTCTGTGGCACCTCATTCTTGAGCAAAGAAAAATCAATTCATTCCCAAATAAAATTATGGCTACAGTGTCACCTTGCTTTTAGCTTGATACTCAAGGCTGTTGATTCAGCAGAGCTACAGCTTTCCGCCCAATATTCAGTACATCTGCTGACATGGAACACCAGTAAACAAAATTTACATCTCATTTAGATCATTCTTTAGTTCTGTACTTTAAGTGTTAAAGAATGTGGCCTCTGTAAAAAATAGCCTATAAACTTAGGTTGCCTGAGGTTTTGTTTAAGCTTACCTGGAAACACAAGATGTCACAAGTGTCTGGGCTGCTGTGGCTCTTGGGACCTTTAAGGACAACGTGTCTTGCAGGAGGCTTCACCACCATGCTCAGCCTTGCCTGTGCTCCACGGCCTTTGCAAGCATTTGGTGCACTTGCTGAATGCCATCTCCTGTGGAAGATGAAATTTGTATCAATGTGTGATTCAGCTGCCACTTTTTGTGTAGATATTTCTCATGCAGACAACAAGAATGAAAAATTAAGCCAAACTGGTTCCTTGGTGAAATTCAGTTGGTGTTCTGGTACGGTAAGAGACGGTCTATAATACGTTAGTAAGAAACTCTGCTTCTACTGTAACATTTTTTATGTTTAGAAAATCTTCTTTTAAAATATGTGGCTAGAGGTAGAAAAGAAGATTAGAACAGCCTAGTCTGTGATAAAGGAAAATTTCAATTCAATGGGACTGCTGTAAAGGCCCTTATTTATTTTTCTCAGCAGTTGCATTTTGCCTTTCACTCCTTTGCCTGCAGCTTTAGTTGTTGTGGAGGTTTTCTTCTGTAAATTCTTCAAAGTGATAGATTTTCCCTTTGAAAGAACGCTCGACTGTAGAGAACTACAGAAGTGTAACCTTTTTTATTTTTTCCTGTGCACATGTGATGGTTTGAGCTTTGAAAAGATGTGTGTACTGCCACCTCTTTTGTTAATTTGCATACCAAGAGCCTGAAAATTTGCATTACTGGTTTCATACTCTCCAACTGAAAGGCAAGGACAGTGATCTCCTACTATTCCCAGTTAAAGGTCATCTGAAAAACTTGTTTCTCTAGCTCAGACTAGTGAGACATTCAGCATTTTATCAATAGAGACGCACAAGGCATATTTTTATTGATTAAATGTTGTGGTTGTAGCAAGGACCACTAACATACAAGGTGTTGCACATGTGTGCCCTCACCAGTGCTTACAATCTAGACAGATAAAAGGCAAGAGAAATGTCCTAGTTAGGACAGCTGAAACCAGTTCATCACTGGATGGGTGTAACCCAAAACTGTGTATTCTGTAGCCTTCCATGCCATTTCCCAGAAACTGTTATCAAGGAACCTCCCCCCCCCTACCCTGAGGGAGGTACTGAGCATTCCTGCCTGAACTGGAGAATATATAATCTTGGAGTCGTGGGACCTTTTTAACCACTCGTGGGATCCAGAGGAAGACTGCAGACCACCGCTCTCAACCGGACTGCAGACCACTGCTCTCGACTGGACTGCAACCACCACTTTTCAACCAGACTGCACCAGCACTCTCACCAACAGGCTTTCCCCTCTCCTTTTCCTTTGGACTCAGGGGGCCCAAAGAACACCACTCAGTTCATGCCCCAGGGTGCTGGGTTATATATTTGGGTTTTGTGGGTTAAAACCAATTGTTTGTCTGTATAATCGTACTTATTGTATTATTTTATTAAATTGTTATTCAGACTTATAATCTCTCTTTTGAGTTGAGTTCATTTCCCCTGCTGGTTTACCTTTAAACCAGCACAAGAAAATAAACCCCAACATTTTAATCTCTGTTTTAGAAACAGAAAGCTATGGCACAGAGCTGATGAGAGGAATTTGCCAAGATCACACCTCTCAACTAACATCAGCATCTAAACCACAAGCTATTCCCCTTCTTCTTGGTTCTTATCCTTTTGATGTGTTCCAGCCTGTTAGATAGGTAAAAGTATCTCAGCATGGACAGCAGGATCTGGCCCAGTGCAGTTTAATTACCACAAGGCTATTAAAATGCTGTGAAAGCTATGATGCCATAATCTCACACTTTGCCATAAGCATTTGAAAATATGAGGCTTCCTTTGCAAGTGCCTTTTCCTCTGACACTCCAAAATGTCACAGAAAGTTCAGTTCTATAACATTAAAAGATGCCTAAAAATATTGAATATTCATATTCTTAAGGAACCAGTTTTTATTGTATGTGAAAAATGTTTCATAATTAGAAAACAAAACATTCATGAAGAGCTACATGCAATTCATCATCTAAAGAATTTAAATCATTTAATTTCAGAAAATTCAGCTTTGATCCTAAGACTGTAAGAGTCAACATTTCCTGAGGTGTTTTCACAGCCTTTTCAGGACAATCTTGAATTCATTTGTCGGTGTGTCTGCTGCAGGGTCTGGTAAAACATTCTGTTACAAAACTGATGGTTGCAATGGTAGGAGTGTTAAGAGAGAAGAAAAACAGGGATGGTAAACTAAAATAGCAAAGCTTTCATTAATTTTTCAGGCTCTGTTATGTACCTTTTAGCTTTTGGCTGTAGCTAATCAATTTGAATGTTCATATGAGTTCTGACTTTAGGCAGTGAATTCTTAAAAATGTCTTATTTTGCGTTTTTAAGATGTTATTGTGTAATGCATGTGCATTAACAAAAGTTGTTGCTTTTGGGGATGGAATGCATCTTTAGAATCTATTTACCTTTCTGAATTCCAATATAATCTTTGAAAGATTAACTCTTGAGATAGCTAATAGGTTTTCTTAGGACAGCCAGATGCTGTCATTCTTCGTTATATTCTTTGGCACGAGGGGGATTGTTTTGCTTTTTAAAAATGAAAGGTTTCTTTAAAAAATCATCTAAGTTTGGAAAATGAAATCAACTGCTGATCAATTGGATGAGACAGGTATATAATGTCTTAGGTGCTGTTTCACCCATTTACCTGTCCTATGATCTGAAAACCATTAGACTAAAGAGAAAGTTCAAACACCAAAATTTAAATTACAGTTTTAAAAGAAAAAGGACAGCAATTCTCTAAGAATTATGTCCCCCCTGTACTTGTTAAAGGGTGGGTACCCCTCCCTCTTTGGTAAGAAATACATGGATTCCTCACTCATGGCTCATGAGGATAGCTGGGTAGATTCAGTGACCAATCACAAGAGCATGTCTAAGCAGTGGTTTACATGAACTAAGAATTTACTTCACAGTGCCTTATATTTTAGTTAAAATATTCTGAAACAACCAATTGTTGTTACCGTTATCTGGCATCTCCATCATCCTCAGAGCTGTCACTCTGTATTTCCATGGTTGGAATATGTACCTCTTCAAAGTAGGATGCGTCCTCCAAGGCTTGTACCCATGGACAGCCAGCATCCTCCATGGTCACTCATTATTACAATGAAGCACCTTTGTCAGCATCAAGTTGGGATTTTGGTGAGCCACTGCCCCAAAATATTACCAGTGTTCCCATACAGCTGAAGCAACCTGCTCTCCTTTAACCAGTATGGATGTTCCCTCAGGATATCAGATTTTTTTTAATAAGGGGTATCATTCTATACTGTGATTCTGTCAAGTAGTTACTTTGCATCATGGCACAAAAATCTTGGAATTGGCTTGTGTAGTAGGAAGAAGCAATTTGATCACACTTGTTTAATCCTTGCTTTGGTCAGGGGGGCTCAGGGCAGGCCTCAGTTGTTTGTCTTCACTCCCAAGGTCTTCCCTGAACATCTGCCAGATGTGGTGGCATTCCTAAAATTCTCTCTGCTGTTTGTGTCTCCTTGGCCTCTGAAGCCTGGCTGCCTAATTGGAAACAAACCCTTCCCCGGGCTGCCAAAGGAAGTGGGATGTATGAACCCTCACACCGTGCTGGCCTCAGCCTGCAACTGGTGTGTAACAGGAGGATTCCTGCTTGGCAGCAGGGACACCACTAATATGGACACCTTCACAGGGCAAAGTGGTTATTATGTGTTATTCTGCGCAAAGTCCATCTAAGAGAAGCCAACCTGACCTGTTGTTACACATTTGTGCAGGTTTTGGCTGGGGTAGAGTTAATTTTCTTCACAGTGGCTGGCGTGGGGCCGTGTTTTGGATTCATGCTGAACACAGGGCTGATCATGTAGAGGTGTTTTTGTTGTTGTTGAGCAGGGCTTGCACAGAGCCAAGGCCTTTGCTGCTCCTTGTACTGCCATGCTGGCAAGGAATTTGAGGGTGCTTGGGAGGCTGGGAGGAGATACAGCTAGCACACGTGACCCCAAGTGACCAAAGAGATGTCCAGACCATGTGAAATCATGCTCAGTATATAGTGGGGGGAAGAAGGAGGAAGAGAGGGATGTTTGGAATGACGGTGTTTATCTTCCCAAGTAACTGTTGCACATGGTGCACTGCTCTCCAGGAGATGGCTGAACATCTGTGTGCCCATGGGAAGCAGTGAGTTAATTCCTTGGTTTGCTTTGCTTGTGAGTGTGGCTTTCGCTTTTCCTGTTAAACTGTCTTTATCTCAACCCAAGAGTTTTCCAGATTTTACCCTTCCGATTCTCTCCTCGATCCTCTTGGTGAGCGAGTGGCTGTGTGGGGTTGGGTGAAACCACGATAGCCCTTTTTCACCTCACGATTTTCAAGATTTGAGATCTTTTTTTTTTTGCTTGAATAGGACACCTTGAGAGTGTCTCAGGAGAGCTACATTCGAAGGAGTTCTCCAAAACATTTTCTATGTCTTCTTTTATCTGAGAGAAATGTGTCTTACAAGTTAGTCATGTACACTGCAGAAGGCTGTAAAAGACTGCGTATAAACATGTTTAATGAAGCTGAATACTGCAAGCATAAGCAGCAAAAACATTTTGTTTACTTAACATTTATACACAGTCAAGTGAAAGCTTGTTAAGTTTGGTTGGCTAAGCTTGTTTTCAAAAGGGACCTAGAAGGCTGAAAAAGTTGAATAAATCAACATATGCATAACAACACAATCATTCATATTAGCATTCTAGTTAAGTCAATGATTAATTCTCCTTTGAGGATGAAGTGCTGGTAAAACAACTCTAGTCTAATATCTAGTAACAATATTACAATCAAGTCAAAATTCCAGATTATATCAACACATGCTTATGTAACACAGGAGAAACTTTCAGAGCTAAAGTTTAAAGAGAAATCTGAATAACCATATGCTCATTTGAGTATTTAAATATAGACTGAAACTAGCTAGTCTCCACAACTGGCTTGTAGATATCTGCTCTGTCTGCAAATAAAGAGGCCACTAGAGTTTTCTACTGGCTTTAAATGGCTGAACTGGAAGAGCAGGATAATGTCATAGCAGCAGCAGAAAGGACAAGGTCTGAAATACATTGGCTGTTGTCAAAAATAAATATGAACTCCAGAAGGAAGATGAGAGACACTGCAATGGTACCTTTTTAGAAACATGATTAGCTGCTCTGTCTTGGACAACCAGGATACCAAGAATGTTGTAACTGAATGTTGAATAGATTGGTGGGGGTTTTCCCTGCTGATAAAGAGTTCCCCATCCTATTTGTCAGTAAAAATTGCAGTAACACAAAGCATTGCCCAGCTGGGGGCTGTAAGAACAGCACTGGAGAGAAAACTGAAACCTTCTGCTGCAGATTGGTCTTTTCACTCTGAAAAAGAAGACAGGAAACGGAGCCTTTCCTCTTGGAGACAGTGAAAGATAGTGTGGGATGCCCCATGTGGATTAAGAGGGAGATCCTGAATGCCTGAAAAAAGCAGTTCTCTACAGATATTAGTCAATGGCAACAGCAAAGAGGGAATATCTTATCAGGCCTGGAGAATGGGACTTCCAATATCCAAACCAAGAAGCTGAGGTGGCAACCCTTATTTCCTTGCTCTAAGTCTGTCCTTAGTGTGTACTCCAGGGTCTCAAAAAGGCTGTTGCCTTACCTCCCTTAGGCTCATTAGCAGTTCTTACCCTCCCTTCTCTCCAGTATTCTTTACAGGGGAAAAGAAGTTACTGGGAATGACCATGGGCAATCTTCTGGCTACAGAGATGGAATGAAAACAGAAGCAGCTGAGTTCATTGGGTGATCTAGTGGTTCCAGATAGAAGTTGGTGGGCGAAGAGATTCTCTGCCTGGATAAAGCCCTGAGAAACCTGATCTGATCTCATGGCTGACCTTGCTTGGAGCAGAAGGTTGGACTAGAGATCTTCTGAGGTCATTCTAACCTGAATTATCCTATCATACTGTGAATCTGCTGTACAGAAACCAGCACAGATGCTGAGATAGGGAAGATGGTTCCCATTTAGAGAACAAATGATGCATTTTGAAAAGATTGTTTTATGCCAGTTATTTTACAGTCTGGTGACATAAACCTGATAGAGGAACTTCTGTTTCCTAATATAACCCTATGGAGAGAGCAGTATGAATCTTTTGGCATGGATGCAGTCCTACAAGATTCAGCTGAATATAACCAGGACCACATTTTAATTGGGAGAGCAGAGAATAGAAGATTAAAAACATTGCTAAGAAGTTTTTTACATTAACTTTCTTAATATGAAAAAGATTCTTTAAAAAATGGGCATTTGCAACCTCATGTTATCTGTACATCAACGGAAAATACATTTGCCTTGATTCTAAGGTAAGTTTATATGGTTACAAAGATCTTTATGAACAGGTGAGGTAAGAGAAGGAGGGATAGAGGTTGTGAGTTCACATTTTCCCTTTAATATTTTCCACTTCTATAATCTCTTTTATCTAAGGATTTCAAAGCACTCTACGGACATTAATGAATTAAGACTCACAGCAGTCCTGAGAGAAAAGGTAATGGTTTAAAGATTGAAATTCAAAGAGATGAATGGATATAAATGGGAAATAGCATTCCTAAAATGTCAAATAGTATTCAGACCATATGGAAAATCCCCTATTTGCCTCTTTCTTTCTATCCTACGTGCCTTCAAGGCAATTCACAGTACTGGAAAAGATGGTAAGAAGTGTTTACAACTGTTTACATACAGACAGTTTGGATTCAGTGACAGCAGTGGTAGCAGAAATAAACAGGGAATAGATCAGATAGCAAAAAAAAAGGGTTGTTTTGAACATGTTAAACTTAATTTTGGCCTATAGAGGTAACAGATTTTATAGAATACTTTTGCATTGAAATGGATTTTCTTCACAAATTACAACGTTCAAGACTGTATGAAATCACTAAACAAGACAGTAGATTTGGAGAAAGGCTCTCCTGCTCAGAAACCCAGTCTCTGAACACAGAGGCCACAGCAGAGGGAAGGAGTCTTGGGGCTGACTGGAATGTACAGTGTACAGAACATTAAAATGCACTTACCTCTTTAATAACCAGCTGAATTCCTGGGCCTTTGATAACCTGACAGGTTTCATATTAAATAATTCTATTGATAGTTGGCAGAATTCATCCCAAAGGATGCAATATCATGTGCAATGATAAAAACAGCATCTTTCAGAGAGCAAGCAAAGTCTTCAATGCACAGGGATACAGCATTTAGGAGGTCTGTGAAGTCTTGCAACTTTTCTTCCCCTTTTATGTTTCCATTGGTCACAGATACACTTTCCTCTCAAACACATTTGTACTTCTCCAAGCTGTAAAAATTCATAAGCAGGATCCAAGGGCAAAGTGCCTTGTATCTTCCAAGGAGAATATGTGCTGTAATCATGTAATGAGAGATCTCTCTTGAATGTACAGCTTTCATTCAAGGGACTAGTCAACAATCATGTTAAGGGTATGTAATTTCCTAACTCAGAAGTCCTTGCTGTCCTGGGGCATTAGGAAATGAACCACTTTGCAAATCCATTTTATTTCCAAGTTGTTTTTTTTGATTCATACTCTGAACAAAGCAAGAAACTGAGAAGTGTCTGCTTACAGAGAAAATAGTTTCACATCAATCAAGAAAACGTGCAATTACAAGTGGAAGCTCATTTCACACTCTATAAAAAGCAAACAAGACCTCAGTTATAATACATGCATATTAGCCTTTATTTACAATTATAATAATCAAGCTTCAAGATAAAAATCTAGGAGCAAGTTTTCTTTCCTGTAGGAGGACACTATTCCAAGTGTTCAAATATAGGAGCTCCTGAGTCACTTTGGCCAGCAGCCATTTGGTGCAGCATCATTTAAAGGCCATCCTCCCCTGTGCTTGGTGCTGCAGCCTATTTCCACCTCTGCAGAGAGAGTATGGCAAGCTCAAAAGATGTCCGACCCCTAAATCAACATCATTATGCAGATAAACCAGGAATAGCAGTACTGTAGCAAGCCAGCTCCATCTATCCCTCTAAAACTACTCTAAAGTCTCAGAAAGTAAAAGCAGATGGACCAAGCCATGCCAAACCCCAGTTTTGTTCAATATCCTATCACTAACAGAGCTCAGCAACCAAAGTCTGAGAGAAGATATAACAAACCAAGCAGTTATATTTATGGACTGTATAGTCCCAGCTTGCAGCAATTTGTGGCTCATAGCCTTGTTCTTGTATTAGAAGAGAGAGTAAATGAATACTCCCAAATCTTCTTCTGAAAATAAACAGCTGGGCATCATAGGCACTCAGGCATCCCACACAATTTCCTCATCTCTTTCCATTAAGATAAGTAAAACTGTATGAATTCCCATAGGGTTGTAAGGAGAAGACAAAACAAGACCCTTCTCATTGATGCCCAGTGAAAGGACAGG
Source organism: Manacus vitellinus (assembly GCF_001715985.3). NCBI lineage: Eukaryota > Metazoa > Chordata > Aves > Passeriformes > Pipridae > Manacus > Manacus vitellinus. The sequence continues at coordinate 3,111,719 of NW_021940711.1, forward strand.
AAGAAATGGGCGCAAAGTGAAATACAGGAAATTCTGTTTAAATATTTTTAAAGTCTTGGTTTGGTTTTGGGCTTTTTTTTGTGGGTTTGTTGGTTGGGGTTTTTGAACTTTAAAGGTGATCAAATGCTGGAGCAGGTTGCTGAGAGAGGTTGTGTAGTCTCTATCCTTGGAGAAAATCCTGGAGAACCTGCTGTGGCTGACTGGTTGAGCAGGAGGCTAAATTAGATGAACTCCAAAGATGCCTTCCAACCTCAGCTACTTTGTGATTGTGTGAAATAAAAGCAGCAGTGTGTTGCAAAATATCCAGACTCAAAGGATTTATATTGTTTCTGTCTTGAAGCAAAACTTGAAACTTCAGCTTCTACAGCCCAAACTCTTGTATTCTGTATGAAAAACTGCTGTTAGGCCAGAAAGGCACATACACTTAGTCATTCTCCATATCTTCACACTTAAGACATTCCCTCAATATGTGGATAAGACAGTTATCCAGTATATTTATCTTTAGTTGTCTTGTATGAGCAGATAACCATCTTTGAAATAGGGACTGTTTCAGCAAAAACTTATCTTTTTTTTAAACCTTTTGGGTAGCAGGTGCTTATGCAGTAGAAGTTCATCATCAACAGAACCCGAATTTTTCATCTACAAAATACAAGCAAAAACTTGAACTAACAGTTTTAATGACTGGTAATGAATATAAGGTCAAAACAGTCTCTCTGGTCCTGCACCATATGGATTGTAAGTAGGCAAAAGAACACATTGCATCTCATAGAGAAGGGAAGAAATTGAAGCATTTGAAAAGTCTGCAAAATGCAAGCTCCCAAACTGGAGTCATCACAAAAATCTTGTCTTGGATTTGCCTGTATTACTGGCTCAGAGTTCTGTCATAATTTAATTATTTCCATGCCCCTACTAATTCAAATACTGGTTCTAAAATACAACTGATACTAAAAGTTCCTCTCCTGTCTTGGGTGCCCCAAGCTGGCCAGGCAAACTCAAGAAAGCAAGAATAAGGCTGAGATTAGAATTCCGGTGGTTCTTTTTCCAAGGAGAGGCATTCAGTGTCTCAGTGAGGGTTGCAGCTTGGCCACTGGATAACTGTGTGACTCTTCAATGGCACATACAAATAACAGCAATTTCAGATGCACATAAAAGACAGTTGTAATCAGATTTACAAAAATCCTATGAGGAATAAAGGAAATGTGTTTATTCCCAAGACAGGTTAGCAGGATATTTTCTTCTTGTTCACTTCTACTGTTGTCAAATCCACCTGCTGTGGTCTCTCCCTAGTTTGTAAACTAAAACTGTCAATGATTGCTTGTTATCACATCTCATCCTATTTAAACACCATACCATCAAATTTTCATTTCAGTTAACAGGAACTGTCTCTGTTTGCAAGTACTCGGTCCCACAAAATTAAAACTAATTTTAATCAGTTCAAGCAGTTATAGAAAATTAAAATCCATCCCAACCTTAACCAAAATTTACTTGAGTGCCAGACAAACATAATGCCTTTATTTTATACTGGCAGTCCTAACCTGGGACACTTTTAAACACATATTTTTAGGGGAAAGAGGAGGCGGGGGAAGGACAGTTGCAGATGAACCACAGCTGAGAAGTCTGCACCTAAAACACCTTTGCATGTAAAACAGTTGTTACCAAAACTGCTGAATGAACCAGGCAAGAAAGAGTGTGAGAAAGAGCAGGAGCCAGAGCATGAGCTGGCCCTGCCTCTCTGCAGTGCTGGGCTGCTGTGGATGGGCCAAAATAGGCATCAATTTGGTGGCAACATACACCTCAGCTGACCATCTTTTATAAACTGTTAGAATAAAGCTGACCATGAGCAGAAACAAAGCCTAAACAACCAATATCTAAGGTAACCACAACTGGATGGTGTTTATTTTGGCTAAGTTCTTCTTTACATTCAATATCTCCTAGACTTTTTGAAGCAATGAATTTTTTTTTTTTCTTTTTAAGGTTGCAATAAAATTAATACCAATTCAAGGTCCCTATATTTCTTTGGTAGTTTCACCTGAAACCTAGCTGCTAGGAGAAATTTCCTAAGGCAATTGCATGCAAAGAACAGGTGCTTGAAAACAAAAAGAAGGGTCCATACCTTAAATCTCTGGATTAATCACGTAAATACACACATGCTTGCCTTTCCCACTTCCCAACTTAATTTGTTGATTTATTTTTTGTTTAATTTTATTATTTTTTCTCTCTGAGTGGGGAAAGAAGGAGTGAAGCAAGGAATGTTATGACCATTGACCTGAGACAGTCTCCTGGAAATAATCTAACAGCAGGGAACAGCAAGTCCTTTTCAAAACCAATGAAGCAAGAAAATGCTGTTGACCAAGCTATTGGGAGAGATTTGAGGGAGGAGAGGGGGGAAAATTATGGAAAAGAAGGAGGAGAAAGGATACAACTATGCCTTAGACCCATACTTACTATTTCCTTTAAAAGAAAACCACACATTTTCAAGGCCATCATTTTTATGCTACCTCTATCACAACTAAACCTTCTTCCAAAAAGATGCAGTTTTTAGTGGCCATCAGATGCCATGATTAGGTTATGACTGCAGGAGTTTTGCTCACAGCATGTGGTGATATACAGCCTTGGATTTTCCTTGGATGTCTCTCCTTATAATGCCCTATGGGAGCTTGGAAAGACAAGACAGTATTTCCATAATGTCTGTTTATGTCCTTCTTCGGGGACTCTATGTTTTCTCACTGTCTGAGACTTAAGAATTCTGAAATCTTCACATATTTATTTAAATGCATTTTAAATGAGAATAAATAATAGGAAAACAAACAAACCAACCATATTCCCTGTCCTAATGAGACCAGCAGCAGCCAGCACTGCAGGACCACTTCCACTGTGAAATTATGGCCTTAGAGAGGCCCTGAGGGCAAGGAGGACCTTGCTTAGATACATTTTGTGTGTGTTACTTCAAGATGCTACTGCCAGTTCCAGTTGAGTCAAGCACCACAGCAAACTTGGCCCTAGGAACAGATAGTGTAGATTTTAACTATTTGTTTTCTACTGATGCTTTTTCTCTACAAACTCCCTTTTGTTTCAGGATTACACTGGGCAATATTGATATATTGCTGGATCTGCACCTAATGGTAGTTTAAAACATAATAAAGTGCCTAGATAAGCTCTCAAATAAACAATATTCACCATCTTAAGTAAGTTAGGAAAGACTGTAGATTATAGTTGTGTGAGAGAAACTTCCACTCAAGATTTGGGGGTTGTGTTTAATGATCTTTGGTTCTTTTTGCTGATCCTTCATTCCTTTTGTGCATGTGCACAGGCACATGCAGTAGTTTCTCAATGAAATACAAACCCCTCAATGTTAACTCATCTTTTGAGTTAATCCACTTATGATGAAAGCCAAGAGACTGAAATTATTATTGTTGGGGGCTGACAGCAGTGGACTTGACTTTCCTCATTCCTCATAATTTTCCCCACATCAAGCCCACTAATCAAAACTGTATCATAAACAAAGGGAGGTTACTGTTTGTGGGTGTTAGAAAAATTCCAAAATGAAGCTGTGTATGAACTCTGGCTTTTATTTTTTGGTGAAACAGATGGTATTCTCCCACCACATGATAAAAGAAAGTGGAATCCTGCTCTAAACTTTCAGAAATCATCTATTCTTATTGCTCAGATATGTGGAGCCACTATTCACACAGAGCAACTTTGTGAACGAGTTAGCACATATTTACATTTTTAACCATGATATCACACTTCAGGATTCTTTCTTTATGGACAAATTCCCTGGTAATTTCAAGAAGCAAAAACATAAACAAAGCAGGCAGGTTTTAAGAAGTCATCTATAAAAGAAACTTCCTCTACTGTATCAAAGGCAGATGATCTGCAGAAGCACCAACACTAATGTGCAAAAAAAAAATAAAATAAATCTGAACTATTGATGAAATAATGAAGATACTTTTTCACATATTATGGTATCAAATAAATAGCCAAGAAAACGTTATGAAAGAATAAAGAAAAAGGCTAAACAAAAAAGCCACATACCACCTTTTGGGATGAAAGCAAGCATGTGTAATGGGAGCCCAAAAGGTAATATATTCAGAAAGCTGTAAGTGCTGAAAATGAAGGCTTAGAATGAAAGCAGATCTTTGGCCATAACTCTACTGTCACTAACAGAAAGCTATAATCTTTTTTTCCTATGTTCTCATTATTATCCAAGCACTAAGTGTCAGTTAAGAAGATGTAAGAGAGCAGGAATTTTCAGTGGGGTGGAAATTTTTCATTACCTGTTTTTTTATATAAAGGAATGTTACAATTTTGTCATGGCTTTTAACTAATCTTTGGTTTACTGCTGCTGTGACAACCTCTTAAGGAGGTAGAATGTGCAATGGAATGATACTGTTACACTCTAATAGACTGAAAGTACTTTTTTTTTAACCCAAAATAGTGTTTTTGATATTAACACTGGAGAGGTTGAAGCCCATATCTGTGATGAAATTGTGAAAAAAACAGAAGCAGATTTATTAGCAAGCAGGAAGGGACACCAGGTCAAGCTTCTGATACCTTTTTTGTTGTATTTTGAGGGCTGGTAGATAAAATGCAACTGCCTGGAGTCAAAGAATTAATTTGTTTTACAAATTTTCTTATTAGTACCAGAAAGAATATGGTATTTTTACCTAATTATTTTACAGAAGAGAAAATGGAAGCGATGCAAAGGGAAATGATTTATGAAAAAGGTTCTCCTCATCCACAATCTGTCACTCTTTCATAATATAGCTCCTGTAAGTATAGTCTCAGTGGAATTTGCAGCACAGTTTAAGGAATAAAATATTAATCAGAGCAAGAAAGAAAACAAAATATATCTATGAGTTAGCAGTCAATCTCAACCTGCTGTTTGTTTCACTTCATAACTGGATGTTTATAAGGTTTCAGAGTTGAGGCAGACTATGGATTTGAGTGGAATACCTGAATTTTGAATTGACTCGCCCTCCAGAGAAGAAGCATGAAGAAATTTGGATTCACTGTATTCACTCAGTTCCTCCTGGAGTGAAAAGACTCTTTGGGTGCAATTTCTAGTATGTGTACAACATTTTATTCTCTTTAAAAAGAACTCATGGGAATGATAAATGTATATATTGAGGCACTTTAATTTAAATAGCATTCATTCACTGCTTCCATGAGACATAAATGTAGCTGACCAGACAGGGATAAAATATCTCTCCCTATCCTAGACAGATCATCATGGGTAGGCTTCGTGAATGAAGATTTGGAATCCTAGACAGATACAAAACTGAGTTTACACAAAAAATTTGCAGCTCAAAATATATCATATGCTGCTTGTTTAAACAAGCAGCACTCACACAAGAAAAATTACACTACACGTCTCGGAGAGAAAGTGATTTAAAAATATCATCAGTACAGTTTCAGCTAAGCTAACAGCTGATTGTACCATTGATCAGTCTTACACAGGGCTGTGGGTTGGGGTTTTTTTAGCAGTAAAATGAAGAAGTAAAGTTTAGGATTCAAAGTGTTCTCATCCCAAAGAGTTTCTGTGCTCTCCACTCTGAGGTAATCAGGCAATAAAACCCTTCGGTCACCCACAAGGAAAGCATTCAAAACTGCAGTCATGCATCTGTGCTTTTGGGTATTGTCTTCTAGTTCCTCAATTTCACACTTTGCTAGAAGCACAGTAACAGCAAGTTTCAATTACCCACATCTCAAACGCTTACCAATATTGATGAGCCTGAACTGCAGCAATTTCAACCCACACTTCTGATATGGAGACAGTCTCCTTTTGAATTTTCTAACGCTGTCTGGGTATCATTATTTTGAACATAGCTTGCTGCATCCTAAAGAGACATAATAAAGCAGGAATATGGCAACAGACACATTACTAATTACAAATCATGCAAGTGTGGTAGCTTTTCCTAGAAAAGAAAAAGCATTTCTTCCTTTAACCTTAGAAGAAATGAAATACATCCCCTGCTGCCATAAGTAATGACAGAAAGCAACATTTTAAAATATTAAGTGGTTGTTCTATTTATTCATACCCATGGAAATTACACGTTAGCTTGCCATGTGCACAAATGGATTCACATCCATAAATTGCAAGTAATTCAGTAAAGTTTACTGCAGTACAGCTAACTCATTTGGGGGGCCTGTCAGTTCTGTTAGCATCACCCCCATGGCCTCAATAGGAAATGGGTATCAGTCCAAAGATCATCTAAGGAAGCACAGTCGTGTAATGTATTACTACAGCAATCCCTCAGTTGATACAGCAGCAGCTAACTAGTGCAGACTTCCACCCTGGAGCTATTTCTATCTGAATACAGCTCTGAGTTATTACAGCCTGAGTTAAACTCGCTCTTATCTCACCCAGAAATAGCTTAGTGACTGAGAATCCCAAGTCCAGGACTAACTTTTCTGTTACTTTACAGTCAGAAAAAAATAATAGCCATATTCAGTCTTTAATGGTCATCTATTCTCTCCCATATTCCCCCTTACTCCAGGAAAACAAAGAAATGTTGAAACATGTCTGCTGCTGGAGTTCACTCAACATTTCTGTAATTATCCCTGCTGAGAAACTCATTTTAGAGAGGGCTGGGTTTTTTCCTCAGAGAAGGGAAAACAGATTAATTCCTTGGCAACAAGATTCTAATTAATCAAAAATGTGGCTCTATTCATACTCAAATTCTTCATTACAATAAAATATCAGATGTTTACTGCTGAAATTATAGTCTTGATTCAATGCAAAATCAGGTGGCTCTTAAGATTTAATTATAAAAATAAAAATTAGTTTTATTGTCTCTGCATGAGTGTTTATCTCGATCTGTGATTCACTGATTATGGAGAGAAATGACTTAACGTTAGGCAGGACTTTCTGCAAACAACTGGAGAAACATGTTTGTCTCCAACCCAATAATCTGTCGATCACCCTGGGAAACCATTCCCATACTGATATGGGAGCAGAGAACTGGCCTTGTACTGCCTCAGATTCATTCCAGCAATTATGGGAAGGAAAGCAAAATTTTCAAGAGCAATCTGGCCTGTGTATAAAGACCACTCAGGCACTCACACTCCACCAAGGTCATTGCAGAGAGGTTTGCTTTTCAGGGCACACAAGTTTCCGTCGTATCCTTTCCGACATAAGCAGCAGCTTTCCACGCCAAGACCCATCCATCACCCACTGCATTTTCTTTGGGAGCACATCTCTCTCCTGTTTAGCTCACAGAATAGGGAGCTTTTGTTTTTTCATGACTGAATGAACCTGACCCTGCCACTTGAGTCCACCCAAATCTGCCCTTCAAACCAAGACATGATTCTGATTTTGATTCATGTATTTAATTGCTTAAAACTGTCTGTCAATGCTACTTTGTGCATCCTGTAAATTCTAAAGGAAAAATATTGAACCTTACCTGATAGTGTCTCTCTTTGATCATGTTTTCAGATGAAATCCAGATGTTGAGAAGTGAACTAAGAATCAGCAGTGGTGCTGGCTTTTCTAGTCTTCCATGTGGTGCATCTGGTGAATGGGGAACAGAGATGTGTTTGAACCTTGCTTTTTCCTCCCCACTCCAGATAAAAAAATCCAAGAATTTACCTTTTTTTAATGTAAAGATAATTATTTAAATAGACTAAGAAAGGAATGCATATCTGCCTAAATGCATAAAGAGGACATACTCTTGCTCCCACAAGCTCAAGAGAGGGTGAAAAGCTGAGCTTTTAATATACTCAATAAGTTTCTCCCTCACCCCATCCAGGCCTCTAATTTCGATAAAATTAATTTAAAAAAAATTAAAGGTAGCACCTTCTTCCCCTCAGGATTTTTAAAGTCTACACTATCTTCTAGAATTAAGTAGCTTCCTCTGCTCCATCCCACAAAATTCATCTGGAAATCCTCCCTAGTAAGATAGTTGAATTTCCTCTCTACACAGGGACATTTGAACTTGTCTGTCCTATCTCCTCTTGGCATGGCCTTAACCACAGTAGAATACTCCCAATTCTTCTGTTGAAGCTCTTTCACTTGTAGAGCATAATGGACTTTTTATTAGGACAGAGAAAGAAAGACATTGCAATTGAAAACTGGGGGCAGCCACATGCCATTCTGGCCCTACATCAAACAACGTACAGGTATTTTGTGTGAAACACTGGAGGCACAGGAGCATCTTCTCACAGATGAAGGTGCTGTAACAGATTTTAATTCTTTTGCACTCTTTGGCCCAATAAATGTTGGCTTATCTATAATGCAGAAAATTTAAAATAATTCCAGGCATAGCCAGAGGCAGCTGTTTTTGTGCAGTCTGCAATCAACTGAATTGAGCAAGGATTTTAGAAAATCTAAGCCCAGTTTTGAAATAATGAGCACCCTAATTGCTGAAAAATCTATCATTGTGTATTTTGTGGTTGTGAACAGCATATCAAAACAGAGTCCTTGTTTCGGCTGATGCTCCTGGATGCTACTGTAACAAGAGACAAGAGACAGCAAAAGCAAACAGGTGTAAAAACCAACTGGTTGTTGCCCCAGCCTAGAGACAAACCTTCACCCTCAGTCTCGGGATGTGCTGGGTGCAGGTTCACACTTCACACCACAAAGTTCTCCAAAGAGGAGCTTCCCTTTCTTAAACTATCAGCAAGGAGCCCATCTCTTGCTGGTCAGGATGCACAGCAAGCTTCCCTCAGGATAAATGGTCCTTGAAAAAGGTGCCTGTGTGACTGCTAACAGCCCATTAGACCTCATCTCAGCAGTGCAGCCCGCCAAGTGGCTTTCCAGGCCCCTGTCATTTTAATGGACAACTCTCAGTTGGAGCTAAACACTGTATCAGTCCCTGCAGGGGGAAAAGGAGCAAATGCTGCACATAGTGTACACCTGACTGACAGGCCACAGTCTGGAGTGCAGCCAGGAGGGTATTCACAGTGAAAACCCCAGTTCATCATAATCTTCACTGGATGCAGAATTTTCCCATGTCAGATTATTCAGAAGAAAAAAAGGCTCTTTGTTAGAGTGCCACACATTTTCCTGCATTCTCCAAGGGGGAAAAAACAAAACCGAACAAGATAGCTAAGAAATGAATATTCAAATGCATTTAAGTTGGGTTTTTTCCCCCTTTGTATCTCCACAAGAAAATATCCTCAGAGAATTATAATTTCTGTGAGGCTGCCAAGCAGAGCAAACCGGATTTTATTTTGATGGGCACACCACAGTGTGTATTTATCATCCTCTGTGCCTTCTTGGAGCACAAGTATTACTGCATTGCACCGTCTATGCCAACAACCTCATCTGGAATATTATAATGCCCAGAGAGCACCCTAAATGTATTTGTCTAGTTATTAGCTTTAATTGCCAGGCTTTCAGCAGGAATACAGTGAAAAGGTAATAAACACAAGTTTCCTTTAATAATAGAGGACTGTAAGTTATTTTCTCACACAGTTCTAGATTAATGTATATTTGATGACATACTTTTTTCCAATAAAAATATTTCAAAAGTGTGAAACGTGGCTTTAATATCAAAAAAAAAAGAAACACCCTTTAAAACCTGATGTTAACACAATTTTTTATTTCTCTTGACTTTTGTGGTATTTTTATCAAAACCTTCACTGCAAGGCTTTGGTAAATGACATTTTACAGTCATTTTAAGTAAGAAAACTTGTTCATTAATCACAACACGAAGCTAAACTTATTTTAACAATACAAATTACAAATAGGTTTTGAAAAACAGCACTTGAAATATTTTGTCTACAAAAAACTATTCAGTTATTTTATAAACTGAAACTCTCAGGAGCCCTTTCCTTGGGGGTGGGGTGTCTTTGAAAAGTCTATGAAACTTAAAGGTCAAGTTAGTCATTCTTCTTGCTTGCTCTCTTGTCCTCACTCACATCTGCCAGTTCTCTTTGGCAGCTCGACTGTCATTAGAATTTAAAGCACAAAGTATTTCATATTAATAAGACAAAGCTTTGCAAAAATTCTCAGTCCTCTCGTAGGTTAGAATCACTTTCTAGCAGCAGCCTAAGAGGCTTCCAAGCAGAGTGTAAGCTCTGCTGGGATTTTAACTGGAACAACACAGATTAGAATTTATGAGTAAAACCCTCCTGACCATCTTCTGTTTGCAAGAGTGGACAAATGTGTCAGCACTTGCTGTGCCAGCAAATGATACCTTGGTAGATTTATGCAGCAAGAGATTCAGTGAGAAAGTTATAATGAACCTCTGAGCATATTTAAGGAAAAGCAACTGCCAGAGATTAAGCCAAAGATAATTACTGTTGACATGTTTAATCCCTTTGTAGCAGATGAAATAATTCAGCTTGTTTGAGATGCTACATGCAGAATACAGAGGAGTGTTTCAACATAGGAGATGGCAGGTGCAAGTAAAGTCTGTTTCAGATGTTGTGGGCTTCGTGGTGGATTTACTGAACTCAAGCGGCATTTTTGTAGGGGAAAAAAGAAAAAGGTTATCTGTGCAGTGCTGAACAAATCTCTCTACACACAAAAGACGTGGACTACTAGCCAACAGACAGAAAAGTCTGTTTTCAACTCATAAAGGATTTTGTGTTTAATTGCACACAGAAGAAGCTCAGAATCCCCTATTCCCTTTATATCATTATACTGCATGACATTTCCAAGAAGTAAGGAATTTTTATTACCCATTTCACAATGTGGAATCCTCAGCACAGACAAGCTAAGAGTCTGCCTTTCCTATGGACTTATTACAAGGAAGACTGGTGTTGCTGGAACAGAGAGATTCCTTTGAACAATTTTTCCTGCCCTCTCTAGGCCTTGCTTGCCATGGAAGTGACAAGTGTGTGTTGTTTATACTTATAGACTGTGAAAATATGTGATGTTTATACTTGTTAGCTGTGTGTCTAATTATAAGGTTTGAGAACATAATATGTTTATAGAAAGAAAACCTTGAGAAACTAGAGATAAAGGTACACCTGCAGATTTAGGAAAACCTCTAAAAGCAGATTAATTAGAAAGAGCTTTTTATGCCAAGAATGATTTCAGGTCGCATGGACAGAGCTTCAGATCCAATAAACTGAGAGCATGAGACACATGCACAAACTGAGCTATCCAATCGTCTTGTTGTGAGCATGTACCCTGAGCAAACTAAACTGTATCAAAGGTAACTGATTGAAATAATAAATTGGACATTTTGCCTGATCACATGCATGTGTTCCTAAAGCTCTCCATCAACAGACTGGAAACAGGGCATGTGGTGCTGAATACCTTTGAAAAAAGCAGAAGGTCATTCAGGCGTAATCCTTTCAGCTGGGAACATGGCAGAAAGCAGGAAAAGGGAATGCTGAGTCCTTGTTTAATGTGTTCACCTGTACATCACAAACTTAGAGCTAATTACAATGTGCACTCACGTCCCAGTGCGGGTGCCTGTCATGCCCTTGTCACTGTGGTACCTGGCAGCTAATCACATCTTAAGAAAAATGCTTCAAAAGCTGCTTTAAGAATCCACACTGGATTCCACTACAAATACGTGACAGAATAAATACAAAATAAATGAAGCATTTTCAGTAGCACAATCACTTGGGGAAATAAGATCTTCCAAAGGCTCCTGCAAATAACAATATAATATCAAGCCCTTTTTTTTACACATAAAACATTTGGGTTGGGAATTAACTTCTTTTGTTGCATAGTCCTTCCAAGTTTTTGGTTGAACAGTAATATTAGATACTACCTAATGATATCACATGTGCTCAACCCATATTCAACAGTAACCTCTGTGATAGCACAGCAGAGCTTGTGACATTATCTATAATAACACCGCCTGATGCCCTCAAAGTAGCCCTAAAAAAGCACCTCTTTTCAGCAGATCCCAGCTGAAAATGAACCACCACAGCCCCTCCCAACTGCTTGGTTCATACACAAGCACTACTGATACTTCTCATCTCTTAGACATTTATCCTCATCTTTATTGCTCCTGCCTCATCCTCTGAGCATTCATTTTCTCATCTTCCTTTCAATCATCAGCAAAAGGCAGTGCAGGGAGAATATCTAACACATAAAGCTTGGGCTGATGGGCACTGACACTTGCAGAGTAGATGCCTGTAAAACCAAGGCATACAATGTGCAATGGATCTGCAAGTTCTGTAGAAGTGCTGTTGTTTTCCTTATGTGTATATATATATACACATATATATACATATATATTTATAAACAATGCGGGTTCTGTCACTGTTGTAAGAATTTTTTTTTCAGGAATACAGTTGACCCCATATTTTAGCTGAGCTGTGAACTTCAGTGAGTTGGGTGGAAAGCATACAAAGTAATAAAAAAAGAATATAAATAATAAAGAATAAAAAATCTAATCCTCTAGTTCAAGGACATGAAGCAAGCAGGCTTTTGCTCCAACTTACCCTTCGGATTTGGATCACGAAATAACTCTGTGAAAGACTTGTCTGTATGTTTCTCCTTGGCAAGTAGAGTTCCTCTTAATTTCTCAAAAATATTGATTCATTTAAATGGCCATGAGTCTCAACTCTTAGTAGAGATAGCTCATCTCTGAAATGTTGAAACAACAAAATCTACAGTACACTAAAATATACCTGTGAAATGTTTGACTACAAAGAGTAGAATGCATTTGAAGTAGAAACATGCTCTTTACTGAGTACTCTAAACTCTTAGCTCTAGATGCTTAGCACCATTGCTAAGAAAGTGCCCTGTGTTTGATCTTGAATAAACACACATTTCTGGGCTGTTATCTTCTTTTTCTAATAATTCATCTTAGCAGAAAGAATATACCTACAGAAGTGAAGCACCCTAAATACTACATCTCTATTTCTCTTTGTACCATGCTATTAATATTCTTGCAGTGTAGTTTGTGGTGCATGCATTAAGTTTTAATTAGCATTCTCTGAAATTAGCATGCCTGAAAAAGGCATTTGTTTGTTTAGGAATCCAGGTTTCCATAATGTTTTGGTTTTGTTTCCTTCCCAGCCTTTGCCTCAGTTTGACCAGCTGATTTAATTTGCCTAATTTTAAAAGATAATGTAACAACTGAAAGCAAATAAACTCAAGTTAAATTGAATCAGCCTGTTCAATAATATGCCTTAATATGATTTAATTTTATGCAGACTAATGAATACAAAATTATGTAGGGCTGGCGCAAAGCACTCCACAGGGCCTTCTGGAGCAGGGACTGCCACCTCCTGATCCCTGTGCCCTGCACAGAGCACGGCTCCCTCACCCAGATTTGGGGCTGCCACTTATTTCTCCCCCATCACTTCTCCCAGCACACCAGTTCCCAGGCTGGCACATGGCAGCAGTGATTCCTTTGGGTTCCTGCATGCAACTAAGGCTGTGTATGTCAGCTGTGGAGCTGATCTCACTGACCACCTGGGCCATGCAGCTGCCCAGAGAAGCTGTGGATGCCCCATCCATGGGAATGTTCAAGGCCAAGCTGGATGAAGCATTGAGAAAACTGGTCTGCTGGAAGGTGTCCCTGCCAATGACAGTGGAACTGGATGATCTTTAAGGTCCCTTCCAACCCAAACCACTCTATGATTCTATGACTACATGTTGCTGTCTGCAGAGATAACAGATGGCAAAAATACCTGAGATCACTTTTAGACATTGTTTTTTCAGTCTGCCACATCATTTATTTGCCATCATTTCCCTACTACTTCCCTATTTAATCTTTGAAAAGTTTGGGGTTTTTTTAAAATCATTTAAAAGCCATTTAGTGCTGCTATACCCTGTACAAAATCACGTCTCCAGGATGCAGGACCACTGCCTCCCTAAGATCCTGCTTTATGGTGAACTTGGCTCCGGATGCCGCAAGAGAGGAGCCCCAAAGAGAAGATACAAGGACTGCCTGAAACAACATCTCAGCCTTGGCCATACTGACCACCATAACTGGTCTGCTCTGGGCTCCAATCGGGAGGTCTGCAGACACCCCATCTATAACGCTGCTGATGCCTTTGAGAACGCAGCAGGATCACCCTGGAGGAGAAAAGACAACGCAGAAAGAATCGTGCCCTGCTGAACACACCACCTAAGGAGTCTTTCTGCTGTGCCTTTTGCAATCAGACATGTCTGTCTCGTATTGGCCTCATAAGCCACCAGCGTGCCTGTAACAAACGTGGACAGCGCCTTCCTAAATCCTCGTTCACAAAGCCCAGCCATGGTGATGATGACCCTGCACAAAATTACTCGTGTCATTTTGCTGGGTAAATAATACAACGTGAACACAGCCCGCAAGCACATCTCCAGGAGGAGCAGCAGACTGTCTTACAGACAGAGGAGTAAATGAAGTGTGACCTCTAGTGAACTTGAGTGCTTATACCACTTCTGCAAGAGGTAGAGCCTGAAGTTATCTTCACACTCTGCAAAAGTTTACTCATAGCTCTGAAATTAAGGTAGATTTTTGTTGCAGCATAACCCAGAATGAAGACAAGGACAAAAAAGGATAATTATAAACCAAATTACTGCAGAATTTTGAACTGACTGGAGAGATTAACATTACAGAAGCATCTGAATAAGGGAAAAACTGTGGTTTCTGATTACTACCTTGTATTTCTGAAACTACTCTGCCTCCTTTTCATTTTTATTTAATACAATAATTTCATTATCTATACTTAAAATATATTGAATATTTAACACAATCTATGGAGAGATTTCTGAAGTATTTTGGGGTCTGCTTATGTCATGAACTTGTTGACTAGAAGTACATACCTGCTGAATTCTGCAGTTTCTCCTAGATACCCATCAGACATTAGAATTAAGGTATAGTAAAAGAAGGGTATCTATTGCCTTTAAAATTGACTTGAATAAAAGAAACGTTACGAGAAAACATGAGAATTGAAAGTGACCCCATGCAATAAACAGCAGCACTGACCACGATTGCCACAAGCAGTGTTTCAATAATGGAACTGGATGCTGAACTCGAGGCACTTCCCTGCAAAGCTCCTGCTGGCAGCCATGGAGTACAAATTCACAATTCCAGTCCTAGAGAGAGCAGTTACAAACTAGTTCCTTGAGGAAAGCAGCCTAAAATAGTCTGAACACTCAGACAGCAGGGCATGAAGTTACAGCAAGTTCAGTTTTCAGAGAAGGTTGTACAAACCACAGAAAGTTTTCAGTACACCTACCAGCAGTGATTTTTGGGGTTTTTTTAACTTTACAACAGATTATGCTCAGAAATACAATGACTGTATATCTCAGAGATCCCAGACTGGCCGAGGTCAGAAGGAACCTCTGGAGGGCACCTTGTCCAACCCTCTGCTTGAGCAGGGCCACCTAAAGCCCCTTGCTCAGGACCATCTGGACAGCTTTTGAATATCTCTAAGGATGGAGATTCCACCACCTCCCTGGGTACTCTGTAAGTGATCTTATACATGGAATTACCTAATAAGAATGATTTCAGTAAAATTCTCTATGTATTTTGGCTTTATGTGAGCCATTAATTACAATTCCTCTTGACAGAAGTACAGCATCACATCCATGAAGCAAATGAGCACAAGATGCTGAACTTTACTGCCTTGTGATCTCACTAAAACCAATCCATTACTGACAACGTGTTCATACTAGAAATAAAACTCAGAGTAGAGCATGCAAAGCAAACCAGATTAGTGCTTTCTTTAGAACAGTTCATCACTAATGCTGTGACTGGAAGAGGAAAATGTCTATGGGCAGAGAAGGAGGGATGCTTAACTAGAATGCAGGCACTGGAAGCACTTAATTTTACATATTCTACACTTATTTACCACCTCATCGTTCCTTTGATTTGACCAAATCACTAGGATATGTCACACATTCTCTTTAATCCACTTGATGATGCTTCAAGTAACTCTTTAGCTGAACCAGCAGAGATAAAATTACCTATCACTCTCCAACACTGATTTCTGGCATCAGGTGGTGTCTTGATTCAGCACAATACTTGAAACCAGCAAACATCCCAGACAAGGATGATCACACAAGAGCCTTCAAGGTTAGACATTAAAAGACCTGCTATTAACTTGCTACAGGTGCCTTTGGTTGCCATGTCAGGGTCATACGATTTTTAATCCTTGTGCTTTTTTCTCTAGAAGGTACCTTAGCAGAGAATGGAATCATTGTTTCTTATGCCCAGGGCTGCAGAGAGCAACTCGAGCAAGAGCAAAGGAAAACACAAATACAAATACTACAAATACTTTAAATTGATGGCTGCAACAGAGCACACCCTTGACAGCTCCACATAATTCCCTAATCTCAAAAAGGCAAAGGCAGTATCGTGCTAAGGAGGATCACAAAAGAGGCACACAAGTTACTAAAAGAAAAATTATTTCAATAATGGTAATAATGGTAGCAATTCTTTTAATCTCTGCTTTAAAATGTCTGATACTCTCAAAATGACCAGCTTTTAAGGCTAAATTTGAGACCAGGAAATATCTCCCCTGAACAAAGGTCACAAGAGATACTGTGGTGTTTGAACAGAGATAATGGCTTCTTGATTAGGGGATAGAGGTAATTTTCAAAGCTCAGCATAAATGAAATAAGTAATCAGGTGATACTTGAATGTAAAAGCCTGATTATTTTTTCCAGTTTGATTTTTGAAACATGTTGAATGCATTTTCTCCTCATTTAAGTAACTCAAATTCCATGCACGTTGCATGTGGTCATCCCTGGGGAAAAAAAAAAAAGGAAAGATAACACATTATTTTTTTAGCATTTGTAATTGTACTTGGTATTTATAATTGTAATTAGTATGTATAATTGTAATTAGTATGCATAATTGTAATTCTTGTAAGTCACACAGCAGCTCTGGGTTACCAGGACACAACAATCACACCTTCTAGGGTGTCCTTTACATAAAGAAGCCAGTGCACAATCAGTGCAATTGGATCAAAGCACAAACAAGGGAAAAGAGCAAATGACCACTCAAATCCTACTCCTCCCTTTTTAAGGTGGGGCGTGTATGCCCTGCCAGAGAATAAAACTTGGCTGCTACATGGCTGGTGATGCCAAGGAGTGAAGGTCACTCAGGGTCTTTTTTTTTTTCCTGAGTTTACAAGCTTTCAGATTTTCCTTTCAGAAAATTACACAGTTGCATTTAAAGGTTTGCCTTTATGCAATCCCAGCTCTGGTAAAAAGAACACCCAAGGCGAGGCGGGTTTGCATCCTAAACGCCTGCCTGCAGAGCAGGGGTGTTGTAACCCCTGTGATAAGGACAAAGGGGACCTTATCACTGCCTACAAGTCCCTGAAAGGAGGTCGGAGCCAGGTGGGGGTCGGGGTCTTCCAGGCAACAGGTTAGAGGAGGACAAGAGGACATAGTCTTAATCTGTGCCAGGGGAGGTTTAGGTTGGACAGTAGGAGGAATTTATTTACAGAAAGGGTGATTAGGTATATTGGAACGGGCTGCCCAGGGAGGTGGTGGAGTCACAGTTCTTGCAGTTGTTAAAGGAGGGACCGGACGTGACACCCAGTGCCACGGTCTGGTTGACACGGTGCTGTTGGGTCACAGGTTGGACTCGGTGATCTCAGAGGTCTTTTCCAACCTAAATGATTCTGTGACAGGCGGCACCAGACGGCTGCGGACCTTCATCCTGGGCACACTAATGCCTCTTGCCCAGAGGCTATCGCAAGCGCTCCCACCCACCACGAGCCCCGCAATCGCTCAGCTATTCACATTTTTTTCCCCCCTTCTTGCTGAGCGAGGAGTGCAGGGGCGCGGCCGTCGGGGGGGCCCAGCCGGGAGCTGTATGTATGGTGTTTCAAACACAGTGTGCGGGGTGTTCCGAACACGGCGTGCGGAGTGTTTCAAACGCGGCGTGTTAAACCACGGCGTGTTTCGAGGGGCGCGGCAACCGCGGGGCCCCGCGGGCAACCCCGTGAGGGGCGCGCGGCCGGCGGGGAGGCGCGAGGGGCGCGCGCGGAGCCCGCGCGGGGCGCGCGGCCCCTGACGGACGGGACCGGGCGAGGCGGCGCGGGTAAATGGGCTCGCTAAACCGCCGGCGCCCTCACGCCCGGGCCCGCCCGCTGGCCCCGCGACCCTGCGGCCGTTGGGCGGGCGGGAGACAGGGAACCGCCAAAGCCCCAGCCGAGCCCCCGCCGGCGCTCGCCCAGCGGCGGGAGGCGGGAGAGAGGACAAGGGCAGGGAGGGAGCGGCCACGCGACGCCGCGCTCCCATTGGCCGCTTGGGGCGCAGCGCCGCGCGCTGAATGGCTGCCCCACCCGCCCCACCCGCCCGCGGCGGCTCCGCGCGGTGAATTCAAACCGGGCTCCGGACGGCCCGCGGCGCGGGCGTCCCGGGGGGGCGGCGGCGGCAGCGGCAGCGGCAGCGCTTCCCGAGGGCCGTCGCCGCTGCCGGCCGTGGGGTGCGCGGGGGAGCACAGGGCGGCGTGAGCGCACCTTCGGGTGTTCGAACGGGCTCCCGGGGGGGCCCATGGGCGGCGCTGGGGCCGGGCCGGGCGGGCGGGGGGGGCCGAGCCGTTGGGCGGCGGGCGCGCGGCGGGCTGGGCGGGAGGCGACGGGACGAGCCGGGGGCAGCGGGAGCCGGCCCGGCACCGCCTCCCCCGCAAGCAACGCCTCCCTGCAGAGCCGGCAGGACCTGCGATGCGGAGCGGCGCGGCAGGACCGCGGGTTGTCGCCTGCTGAGGCGGCGGGAGGATGCGGCCGGCGGGCCGGGGAGATGGGCACCGGCGACAAGGTAATTCCCAAGTCGGGCGCCTTCCCGCGCAGCGGTGACAGCCCCGGTGTCCGTGCTCGGACCCTCGGGGGGGCGAAGCCGCCTCAGCCCGAGCGATCGCGCGTAGAAACCGCGGGACGGCAGAAACCGGGCGCGTGTTACCTTCGCTTTAATCCTTGTCCGTAACGAAAGTTCCTAAAACTTCACCTCTGACGACCTTTATCCACCGAGTCCCTAAGGAGCACCATTTCTTCCCGGTTCCCCTCTCCTTTTCTTTTTTTCCTTGATGAGAGCTGTGTGGAGGAGCAGGTACGATAAGCAGGTCACGTCCGTCTTCAGCGTTCAGCGGTGCTGTGACAGGGAAGTTGCCGCTGGAAGAAGGTCCCGCGGAAGTGGGGCAGCGCTGGGCTGAGCCCGCTTCCCGTGCGGGTCCGGGCTTGCGAGCCCGCCGGGAACCCCGGGAACCTCCCTGAGGTGGGCTCTAGGAGCTCCAAAGAGCCCCGGGAACTCCAGAGCCCCCTGAGCCAGTCCTTGAGGGCTCCAGAGCGCGGACCGCGCATGCGCGAATGTACGGCGCCAAAAGCAAAGGGGTTCCAGCAGGGAAACCACACGAGGAAGTGGATCGGTTCCTGGTCCCACAGATCCTTCACTCTCTCTCCCTCTTCTCCGCCTTTATTCCCTCCTCTCTTGTTTTCTCTAGGCAAGCGCCGCAATCGTATTCCACCCCTTACTCCGCACCGATTTTGGAGCTTGTTAAAGTTCGTTGTTAAAGTTCTTTGTAAAAGTTAAGGGCTTGTTAGCCAACACTTCTGTGGCTCTATAGTGGGCTGGCTGCCGGAGTTAAGGCGGCTGTATAATACAGGATGAATTCCCTGACACATACGCTGATGTCTGTTCAGCCCAACAAGAATTTATAAGGAACATCACACCCACTGAAAATGTGTTTCAGCCGTTCTTTCATAGCTCTGCTATGCATTAACATTCGTTCTGACTGTATTTGCCCCAGAGGGAAAGAAAAGGAAAATTACCTAAGGAATAAATGCCACAGGCCCCGAGCCTTAAGCTCCAGGCACAGAAATGGTTTTCAGGGACAGGGCTTGTTGGTTCAGAGCAGGATTGGAACCATTGCACAAAAAATGCAATGGTCTCTGTGCCCCCTTTGGCTACTATTGATCAATGGATTGTTGGTTTTTAATCTCACCGTTGTTCTCTTTCTTGGTGTACAGGAAAATGAGCCTTCTGAGCCACACAGAAATGTACTGAAAACCCCTTTGAAACAAGCAGCTACCTCACAGGTGGTACTGACAGAGAGACAGCCTGACTGTCAGCCACTAACCACACCCCCAAAACCTAAGGAAACCTCTCCAGCAGAGCCATGGACACCTACTTCCAACTTGAAAATGCTGATTAGTGCGGCCAGTCCTGAGATTAGGAGCAGAGAACAGAAAAAGCAACTGTCAAACAGTTCAACTGAGGTTCTACAGGTGAAACACTGTTTGCAGGTATTTTTTTTTTCAAGTTAGCTGAAGGCTGTTTATTCAGTTTAAAAAGTTGTACATTGATGTAACAAAACTTTTTTTAAGTTTTGATTTTGGAGCATTTACCAAATATAAGTAAGGATATTGACTAGTTACATACAACAGGTAATGTTCTGGTTTAATTTCACAGCTGCTGAGGACAAAGGGAGAACACTGGGCCTTTAACAGTGCTAACAACGAAGCTGTTAAATATCTGTGTTTACATATTGTCAAAAATCTCAAATTCTCTTTTTCTCATTCCCATGTAGGAGCACTTATTGGGAGATGAATATGAAAAATCTCAGCCAAGTCGCAAAGAGAAAAGCCTGGGGTTGCTGTGTCATAAATTCTTAGCTCGATATCCCGATTACCCCAGCGCGGCACAGAAAAGTTACATCTGCCTTGACGAAGTCACTGAAGAGCTCCGTAAGTTG
Source organism: Manacus vitellinus (assembly GCF_001715985.3). NCBI lineage: Eukaryota > Metazoa > Chordata > Aves > Passeriformes > Pipridae > Manacus > Manacus vitellinus. Next base: position 3,132,274 of record NW_021940711.1, read on the forward strand.
CTGTACATGCTGCTAAAGATTTCTTCGTGCAAGTGTGCCAGTAACTTGCCGTTTGTGTTAGTTCGTTTTTGCTCCATAAAATGTTGAATGCTTACTGTATTCTCTCAAACTTATTTAAATCCAGTTTTAAACTCCTCATTCTTAGATCAATCTTTTTAAAATGCTAAAGTTTCTTCAATGAACCGAACTGAGAAACTCTGAATTCTGTTTCATATTAAACATCTACATTATTGCTGATACCATGAATAATCAGTTGCAATTTTTTGGATCTAGAGATGATGGCTAAGATTAGTGGTTGGGATTTGGCAGCAGGAATTTGCATTTCTCAAACTGAATCCACAACTTCCTGTCCAACCATGACATCAAAGCAAGAAACTATTTTCTGCCTTTGATGATGCAATATAAAAACAGTGATATAAAATGAGAAAGTTAAATTATCGATGATTTTCAGAGACTCTAAGTTGCCAACATCAAGCTGAAGCTTTTGTAAGCCAAAAAGCTATGCAGTTACAGTATTCTACAGATTACAAACTGGTAATAGTTATAAAAATTTTAAAGCACTGTGACTTGTATTTTTTTGTACTTTGTACAAAAGAACATCTCTTTTAGAAAATGCCTACTCAAAACCAAGAATTTAACAGAAAAAAGAGAAAAGGACAGTGTGTTAGTTTCCAAGGTTATTTAAGGGGACAATCTAAAATCAATACAATGAATAATTAAAAATGCTCTGGTTTTTTTTAAAGCTGGATTCAAACCCATCTAATGGCTCTTCTGGCAACAGTAAGTTTTATTTCTTAAGGAATGCTGTAAGCCAAGTACAACTGTGGAGCAGCGAGTCTTTCCATATGTGAAGCAAGAATTATTTTCCTTGCTGGCAAGATCTATGAGGGCTATTTCCAGAAACTTTTCTAACAAGGAATTGGCAAAAATGGTTTAGAAGTGTATTAAGAGAGAAGGAAGGATAGGGACCTGTTGCAGGTAAATGTGTGATAAACATATTTCGTGTAGTAGAGGTGTCATGTTCATCTCTTCCTTTCCCAGATGTTGAACGCAGGCGCATCTACGATATTGTGAATGTGCTGGAGAGCCTGCACATGGTGAGCCGCCTGGCCAGAAACAGATATGTTTGGCACGGGAGACATAACCTCCCCCAGACCCTGCAGGCTCTGAAAAAAGTTGGAGAAGAGAACAAATACATACAGCAAATTCAGATGATCAAGAAAAGAGAGTACGAGCATGAATTTGATCCTGACGGTGAAAGGAATGAAGAAACGGCAAGTTCTCTTGGCTCAAGTGAACAGTCAGAAATGTCTTTTGTTGAGCTCCCAGGAGTGGAATTTCGTGCTGGTAATAATTCTCTATAGTGCCAAGAATAATATGTGTTTGTAAGGATAAATATCCATGAACTTTGAAAAAACATTTGTTGGCCTTTTTTTTTGGAGATGGTACTGCCCCAAAGGCACCACAGCTGTTTGTGGGGAGAAAAAGTGCTCTGCACTCTTTCACTTGTCTTATTCATTCAATTCTTGCACATGTAGTTTGTTTTTACAGGGCAAGAACAAGGGAGCATCAGGTAAAACTATCAAATATACCAACATACAATCCCAAAATACACCAAATGTATCAAATATACCAAAATACAAACAATTACCATTGAATTGTTATAAAGCCAGAAGTTGCTATGGAATGTTATAGAAACAAAAAGCATAAATTAATTTTTTTTAATTTAGGTCTGAGTCATGGAAGAAATTTTAATTAAGGGTCGAGCGTCTTTAAGAGTACAAGTTGTCAGACAATAGGAAATGTATATGGGGGGTACATCACACTCTCTTCTGCTTAGTTAGACTTGGTATGCACCCAGTTATCTGGCTCTTGTCATGATTCTGGAGTTCACATTGGCCCTGTCTAGTCACTGTGTTGTTTGTTCTTGTAATTATTATTACTGACAAATTTTTTCAGTGTTTTAGAAATGTTTGTAGCTGGTGTGTCACTTAATACTTTAATCTTTTCTCCTGTCTGCTGCAGCATCAGTAAATGGCAGGAAATACAAATCTTTACGAGTGATGAGTCAGAAATTTGTGATGCTGTTTCTTGTTTCAACACCTCAAATAGTGAGCCTTGAAGTTGCTGCTAAAATCTTGATTGGAGAAGACCAGTTAGAAGACTTAGATAAAAGCAAGTTTAAAAGTAAGTAAATATAAAGCTTAAACTAAGTGAATGATTCTAGTATTAGTTCATATAACGTAAAATACTGTCATATTTTTCCTACTATAAATATATTTGAGCCTCCAAAAACTCACTAAACACCTTGTGCTGTTTATAAGAGGGACCCACTTGTATAGTCACTGATACCTAATGCCCACAAGAGGAAAAGTCCATTAAATTTTCTCTCCTGAAGTAATACCACAAGGCTCCTCATTGGTAACAATTTCTTTCCTCAAGAGACCTGTCAGAAGGTTTTCAGCATCATTTCACCAAAGATGCCCCACAATTATTCAAATCTATGTTCTGGTCATATAACTAACTTGGTGGAAATATAAAGAGATTCTGTAAAAGTCCTGCTAGTAACTTAAATGTCAGAGGAAGTGAAACCAAAAGCTCTAACTGCCAGTTATTTCTTCATTCTTTTATCCTGCTCTCAGTTCCCTACACACTTCCTCTCCATTCAAATGGAAAGGTACTTCTAGGTCTAGGTCTGTACATGTATAATAATTAAAATAATTAAAAATGTGCCTGCTTTTGAAGGATCAAGAATTAATTGTGGATTTTATTAAAAATTAGACCCTTCCTTGATTTTTTTTTTTTTTTTTGCTGGAATTGTATCTATGTAAAAAGTGATCCTCACTGATTTGAGTTCATAATTTCTTTTTCACTCCCTCCTGGCAACACAGAGAGGATGGATGGTTAGTCAGTGGGGTTTTTTGTTTGTTTTCAGTCTTCCTCCATAAAGCCTGTCTCACAATAAAAGCATTTTTAGGGCATTCCAGCCATGTGCCTGTATTTCAGGTATCACATATTTTACCATGTTCTTGGTTACAAAGCACAGTCCCAAGTTCCATAACTTGCTAGACTTTTAAATTTTCAGTAGCAGAAGCTTAGGCCTAAGCCCATTCACTTTACCTTCTAGAAATCCCTTGTAATTTGACTTCAGCCTAAAACTTTTCCCTAATAGCTTAACCTAGAGACAGTGAAGAACATGCAGGATGATTATCCTGTTGGATTTTAGTCTCTCTGCCCTCCAGTTCCCACATTTGCCATTGCATGTGTGTACCTCCCTTTTAATCTACTTATTTTTACTGCAGAATTTGTATAGATTTGATCATTGCACAGGAAAATGTTTTTTTTTCCTGTATTTAGCATAATAAACTTTGCAGCATTTTCTTTTCCAGATCTATATCTAGGTCATTCTATTTTACGTGTAAACTTTGTATCACAATATGTTATTTCATTGTATAAATACCTGTTCCACAAAATTGTTTTCACAAAAAAAATTATAAAGCTTTTTCCTTTTAGCCACCCTTTTTCATCTCATATATACTAACCTGTTAATTGGAATTGCCTTACTTTACATTTATTTATTTTTACTTCATTTCAGCCAAAATTAGGAGACTTTATGACATAGCAAATGTTCTCAGCAGCCTTAAGCTTATCAAGAAAGTTCATGTTACAGAGGAGAGAGGTAGAAAACCAGCATTCAAGTGGACAGGACCTGAGGTCTTGCCAAACATTCAGGGTAGGTGTATGTGTAATTTCCTTTTGTTCTGCTGATGATTTTTGATTTTTTCTTTTTTTTCTCTATTAGAATTTCTAGATCAAAAGACAGAATAACTAAGCAGAAAGTCTTTTACTAGTCACATCTCTGTCCTTAGTCCTTGACAGCACAGCACACCAGTATCTATTTCCACAAAGTAGATGTTCTCATACTGAGACTCTTGAATTCCATGTTTGCTGCTGCTAGTACTTCAGGAATTATAAGCCAGGCTCAAATAATTGCTTTTAATTACTGAATCTGCATATTATATATATTTTTTCTCCTTTTTTCCTGCATTTTAGATACAAAACTTGAAGCAACTTCTATAACCTGTTCCCCACCTGTTTCAGAATCTGTCCCTTCCAAAGAGCACTGCTCAAAAAACCTTTTTCCTTCAAAAGGAAAGCAAAACTTCACTCGGCATTCATCTCTAATAAAGTTAGTTAAGAGTATAGAAAATGACAGAAGAAAGATCCAGTCTGCTCCAACCAGCCCAGTTAAAATGAGTACAAGTACGTATCTTTTTGTAAGTTTGTTTTTAAGTCAGATCCAGTCTTGCATTAAATATGTGGGCTTGCTTTGTTGTGGAAACTCTGCTTTGGGCTATCCTCTCTAAACAGTTCTTCTATATTCCAGAAAATTGGCAGAAAATTACCTATCAATGTTCATGTTCTTGTTAAGGATCCTCTCTGGGGGCTTTAAAATTCATCCAATTGATCAAGTCAAGTCTGGTCTGCAGTTTGAGGATAATAGGTCTTAGTGCTTTGCTGTTGAATGTGTTTGCTACATTAAATAAAGAAGTCTCCTCAAATTAAAGTTAAATTTTAACTTCTACATTTGATGTACTAACAGTTTTGATTTGGTTTTCCTCTTCCCACCAGGTACTTATCAAAATTTACCAGTTTTCCCAAGTACAATAACTCAGCTTCCAGCAATCGCTAAACCGCAGCTGGAAGGACAATCCAAGTAAGTTTGCCCAAGTGTTAAGGTGAGAAGCTTTAGGATGGCACTGGCCATTAAGCTAAAGTTATGCTCAGTTTGAGTGGGGCAATAGTCTGCAAAAACAGCTAACCATTGGTACTGCAGGCTATTCATTCACTTACTTTCTGTTCAGTGGATTGAGAAGTACAAGTTCACGTTAAGTCTTTGTACTACAGAAAATAATTTGTCAGGGCATTCATTTCTGCCTGAAGGAATTAAAATGTTTGGGCTTTTTTTTGTTTGTTTTGCTTAAGGACAGCAGAGGAGATGCAAATGAAATGTGTCCTGTCCTCACCTGAGGCAGTCCCCAAGCCTGAACCCCCTCAGCAGCCAACTCCCAGCCAGCCCCTGGGGGTCTGCCCTGCAAGCCACAGCTCAGTCTCACCAGTAATCCTACCTCATCCTCACTCTGGGATGTCATATGCAATATATCTGCATCCTTCTCAAGCCCACACTGTGACAACCTACAGCCCAGGTTTCATGTTGCAGCCTCTACCATGTGCTAATGTAACTGGAATTAAGAGTAATAATTCAAAAGTATTAAATAAAATAACCACTGAGGAAGGGGACAATCAGATCGCTACAGCTGAGTCAACAAAGCCTTTGGCAGCTGAAGAAAGACCAGAGATTAAATCAGAAACTTCATCACAGAGGTGCCTTAAAAGATCACAAGCATTACAAGAGAATAATTTAATTAAAAGGCATAGAGGTGATGAGGAGAGCCTTGGTACTTCTTTGGTAAGTTAAATTAGTTTTAAAATGCCATTTTAGAGCTTAATGATGTTGCCACCTACTCATTTTCAAAGTGATTTAGAAGCCTGCCAGTGTGTGTAGGTGTTTTTAATAACATTATGTTTGAAGAGATGATGTTCATTTGTTCTGCTTGCTGATGTTGGAGGGCTTGGTTTTGGCTCTAAGAACATGTGTCAAAGTGTACAGATGTTAGTCAAAACGACTCCCAAAACATGTCAAGACTTTACCTATTTATATTTTACCTCTTTATACCTATTTTTCCTGATTAGGTCAGATCGAGAGTGGGGTTGGAAGGTCCCTTCTAACCCAAACCATTCTAGTACTCCATGAACTTGCTGGCACCCATTCTTGGCTTTAGAGGTGTTAGGAGGGAAAGTGGACACATAAAAGTCACTGGACAGGGAACATCCCCAAATCCTAATGCCTTCTAAATATTTCCACCCAATGTTGTGCACTGTTGGATTGTTGTAAGCACAATAAAGTAGCACATTAAGAGAATAAGAGGTTCAGACAAATTTGATGCATATTGAGAAACTGGGGCTGGATTGCTTTCTACTCCTTGGTTGCTGAAAGTTTTAGGACCTCTGTAAATTATAACCCTGCTGTAAATTGTGCTTCTGAAACAGTCATCGTATGTTGTCACCATGTTGTGACAACATGTGATGTCAAACATCCACCAGCTGGGAAGGAGAAAGAAGGGATAACATGGACCTGGTTATCTTAGTGATCAGAAATTTTTATTGCACAAACTTGGGATCAGGAGAAAGGAGAAAGCTTGCTTTCCAATTTTAAAAAATGTATAAATATCACTGTATAGCTGTCATTGAGAATGTTAAGCCTTACAATATCTGCCTTTCTTTTGGTGTGTACTTTTTTAAAGGGAAAATCCACTAAAAATGAAAAACCACCTTCTAATAATTCACAAGTGAATCATGAAATGGATAATGTCCAGGAAGATAAACAGAAGGAAACAGAAACATTAGATCAAAATGTGGATCAAAACATGGCAAGTTGCTGTGACCAATGTAAAAAGGAAAATATTCCAGAAGATGAGGATAAAATCAAAACTAAACAAGACATACCTGTAGCATTTGCCATTCCTACTCCCGAGGTAAGCTTTGTCAGACACCACAGGAGATCTTGCCATTCCTAGGAAAACACCATTTGGATTCTTTGCAAAAGAAACAAAACTATAACAAACTACACCTACATAGATTGTCTTTGGATGGAATCTTTTTAGAGTGCTTTAAAACTTTATTTTGTAGGAATGTAGAACAACTGTTTCTGCATTAGCACACAAATAAGAGGACATAAAGTGGCTTTCAGGCTTCAATTGGAATGAAGATCACCCTAAGACTGAGGCTGAGAGCAATGTTGAGATCCCTCACCTCCCCAGTCCTTTGTTTGCACAGGCTTTGAAACAGAATCCCACAAAACTCTCTCCTTATCAGTAAAATCCAGTATTCTGCAGTTCAGACTTAACTGCTGAGGAGAACCTGAATAAAGAGCAGTTGACCAAAACGTGTAAATGCAAAAGGTTTGTCTTCCAATATATCTTGGATTGTGTTTTTCATAAAACAATGAGCTGATATGATGACTAATGAGTCCAGTAATTTCTTCTAGAAAAAAGTATTCAGTGTCAGGGTTTCTCTTTCGTCTTGTCTAATTGCATTGTGTTAATCCCAGGCGGATTTTTAGTTAATCACTGAGGATATCAGCTGGAAATGGAGCCAGCTGACTTGTATGTGGTCTTTTAAGAGCATGTCCTTGAGTTAGTTGTGTCTCGTTTCAGACAAAAGGTAGCAGGAGCATGGAATACAGGATCCTGGGGATGTGGAGGATAGAGAATAAGAACAGGGCAAGGGAGATGCAGCTTAGGAGAACATATTTGGGTTTTGTTTGTTACATGTTTGAGCTAAAGGTGTGTCGTCTTTTTCTTTGTCAGACTTTTTTTCCCTCTGGTTATCTTATTCCTCTTACTCACTGCACCCATGGCACAAAGGCAGACTGCTCCAATAAAGAGAAAGCTGGGATGTGTTCCTTACAGCACCCTACCTACAGCTCACCCATTACTGGTGAGTGTTTAATAAAACAGGCATAGACTTGTCTGGTTTAAGGAATTGCGGGCCAGATTCTTCCTACTGAGTTAATGAAGTCACAGCACAATGTCCTGAGCCTCAGTTCTTGATCCCCTTCAACACTCGATGTTTCTGTTTCAGGTGTCATTCCGATGACAGCCTCAGAGCTGAAAACAGTTAACATTCCTGCTTTTCATATAACACCCTTGAACATTATGCTGTCACCAAATTCCATAGCTGCTGCACCTGTACTGAGCAACTCCTGTCTCAATTCAAACAATGCCAGCTCTGCCCAAAATCCAAGTTCTTCAGCTCTGAACTTTATGCTGCAACACATAGGACTATTACCTGCTGGTGTGCAGGTTCCTGCAAATCCTGTTCTTCAGCACGTGCCGGTCTCTTCCCAAGCAGAAAACACCAGCCATAGCTCAGGAAACATGAACGTGCAAGAAGGGAAGGTAAGTACAAATATATTGCACCTTGGCCTCGGTGGGTTGAGTGGGAAGTACAGTGCAGCAATTCCTTTACAGCAGGTAAAGTTTTTAAATAAACATTTTCTTTTGATCTTTAGAAATCAGCAGTGCCCAAAAAGAGCTAGCAGTGAAGGCCAGCCTAAGTACGATAGAACTGAGAGGTTAGCAAGGAAGATAAGTCACTTATTTGTTGTGGAAGTGGAGCCACCTGGAAGATGACAAGATGTGAAGAGACAACTGTTTTAGAGGGAGGATTTTGCATAGATCTGAAATTATGCTTATCAGAAAATTGTGCCTTTGTTACTTTATCTTTCCTTCTTGTTACTTGCCTAATATTCGCAAGTTCTTGTGTTTAATATTAGCTTTTTTTTTTTTTTAATAGGATAGGATTGTAAAGGACTTTAAAGAATACTTTTTTCTTCCAGGAAGTTTTCCTGTATATTTTGTTTAATACTGTATTGCCTAATATCTGTTTGTATTAAAAAAAAAGTTAGGAGGGGATTAGAAAAATCCCCTTATTAGAAAAATAACCCTTTTATTTACTTTATTTATATATATTTATATCAAGGAATACAGGTAAATTCTTTGTAAAAAGTTGTTAAGTTTTTAAATTTCGGGGGGAGGGGGGAGAGTTTGCTAACATCCTGCAGAAACCTAGAGCTAGAATTCACCTTTATTCCCCTTAAATGAAAGTAACTTTTTCTCTTCAGCCTTCTGCTCCAAAGGAACCTCAGGAGCCTCAGGCAGTTACAGAAAGCTTTTTCCGCACACCAGGAGGCCCAAATTCTGGATCTTCGCTGTCTACAAACTCAGATGGTACCGAGAGAATCTCTCAAGGAACTCTTTATATTCCTCAACGAAAACTTGAAGTTTTGGAAGACTAATTTTGGGATATGGAATTGCTGAATGTGTTAACGGGCATAATTACTGCTAACACACTGCACACGTCTGGCATTGTCCAAAATACATTTTGGACATGTATTGGCAAAACCTCAATGCTGGAATAGCCTTAATTAATGCTTTAGAAATAAAATTGACTCTTAGTGAGAGTTAATACCTAATGAATTTTTCCAAAAGGCTTACCTGAAGTATTTTAACAACAAAGTTATGTATCTAGTGGGGGTTTTTTTGTGTGTGTGTGTTGATTTTCTTCTATGCAAAGTAAGCTGAAATTGTCTTTGTACAGAAAGGTACAGTCTATCAGTCAGTACCTATTTTGCACCAAAAAAAAAGTACTGTGAGTGTGTACATATTTTATGTCTTAACAAAAAGGCCATAGTTAAAATGTTTTGCTTCTATGTTTAATAATGCTCTTTTGTAAAGTTAGTAAAAAAAGCAAAAATCTCCCCAAATTTTCTTAATCGATTTTTATATAAGTTAAGAATTATTTATACTGTATTTTTAAATCAATTTGTTCAGATTAAACTTACATAAAACCCTGCATTGACTTTTTCTGTTCCATCAAATTAGATTACCTGAGTTAAGTAATACATTTTGTATTCACCGGCAAAGAATCTTCATTCTTTTTTTGCCAAATAAGGGCATCTCTGTGTTCTGAAGGAAGGGGAAAATGGAATTTCATCAGAAAGGGACTTAAATAACTTGATGTAGCTTCTGAACTCTTGTCACAAGATATTATAGCTCCTAACAACAACAGTTAGAGGAAAACGTAGTTATGAAGTAAGGGATTCTGAGTATCTTTATGGAAAGTGTCCAAATGTCAAAAAAATTTCAAACAAGTTAAGTTAGACCATTTAATTTAAATGATTAATTTAAATTTAAATACATACAGCACCTCTTCTACACTGAAGGAAGAAAGATGAAGACTCCTCCCTCAGTTCACACTCAGATAACAAGGAATAACTAACAGATTAAATCAAAGTACAATGTATCTGCTTTTCCAGGTCAAATGTGCCTGGCAGACCAAATTGGGACAGGAGAAATGGTAGCAAAGCCTAAGATTCAGTCTTGGACTGAGGTAAAAAAACATAGTCAAAACAGCTAACACAGTAAAACTATCTGGGCTGCTTTTTAATAATGCAAAATTATAATACAAAATAGACCTGACAGAATACAATCACTATGGAAATACTAAATGAGGGGGAGAAAAGAATAAAAGCTGCAAGATGGAGGAATTCTCACTGCAGCAGAGAGCAGATTTTTCTTCTCCAAAGGGATAACTGATTGATCTTCCTTACACCTGCTATTGACTTCATTCTAGAAATAAAAAGGCAAAGGTTTTAGAAACTTGCATTACTCATAGGAAACAAACTCCAAACCTTTCATTTTCAGACACCACATTTGACAGACTGATGAAACTACAGTAATGAGGGCTGGTGAAAGGGTCTCACAAATGGCTGTACCTGAAAAGCCTAGCATACATTCTGACATGCTGTCCAGCGTCCCCTGCCTCCTGTGACTACAGGTGCTTTTTTGCCGGGACCTTTCCTTTTGATTGTTCATTTTGCAAGCTGAAAAGCTGCTCAAAGGGCCCCTTTTTCCACCTGCCTCACCTCCCTTTGAACGTGGCCTGAGCACCTGGTGTCCTCCTGGAAAGTTCCTCTACTCCTCAGACTTGCTTTGCTTTTGATTCACTGAGTTCCACTTCTCTGAGCAGGGCTTCTTAATCCCTGCCTTTGATTTACATCTTTGACCTAGTTCATGCATGTGCAGCTCCAGTTGCATGTTTCAAGCCTGTTCTTCCAATCCCAGGTCCTGCTAATCACAGTTGAGCAGGAATTATATGAAATGCCAACTGCTCCTTGGAGCTATTAAGACCCTCTCAACAACACACTTCCTCACAGGGGCACACAGTAGTACAGAAATTAAGCAACACCCAACACCAGGAAAACTAAAGGTTGTTCAACTGCATTTTCCCCCTTAAATCCTCTGCCAAATTCAAAGGGAAAAGACATATTTTGGGGGCAAAATCTTTCTCTGCAGATTTCCCTGCAGTTGGTTACGGTGCAAATCCATCCAAGGACACGATATATAAAACATGAGTGAAGGTTACAGAAGGTTCAGCACTCTCAAATGTTAGGGATCCTAACATGAATCACCAAGGGTGCAAAGCTTTTCAGAAGCTTCTCAGTGCTTCCCATGCACTCCAATAGTGAACTCAGTCCTGCCTCAACCCCTCCTCGCTGCCTTCTTAAAAGAAACCATCACTGTCATGGTTTGAAATTGGCCCCCCTGAGAGGCTGGGGGGCTCAGAGGTGTTTGGGTGCCAGGGCAGTGTTCCCTGGAGAGCCAGTCACCACTCCTGTTGTGTGCTTCTGCTCAAAATCATATATACACAGCACGGGAAGCTGTTGGCAGTCTCTGTTTTGCTGTTGGTGTCTGCTGTGTCTAGGTGTAGGAGGCCACGAGGGAGAAACTGGTTACTTCTCAGCCTGAAAAAGGCTCTTCCTGGACTAAAGTTAAAGGGAGGGGCTTGAAAGGACTGGCAGAAATGTAATATATATGTATACAGTTGCTTTTAGTTTGTACAGTATATTTATTTGTGTAAATAAATGTATATACTTCCCCTTCCCCCTAGAGAAGCCTCTGGCCTGAAAGTTTCTCTCCGGTGTTAGGATAAATTGTGGGAAGGGGTGGAGGGAAGCCTGGAAATTGGATTTTTAGATTTCTAATGTGGCTCAAACTGCCACAATCCCACACACACTGCACTGTCCCCTCTGCATTTGGAATTATCTGACACAGGCAGAAGAGTCCAATTAACTACCCAGGGGGAATGACCAAAAAGGGATGGACTCTGGCTCTCCTGCTTAGGAAAATACAGTCCTTCAACTTTACACCAAGGATCTGTCTCTGCATTATAAAATCCTTGCCTGACTCAAAAGCAAATGGATTTATAGGCTCCTAAGAGTTTGCACAGCAGCCTGAGCAAACAGACCCCTAAAATCCTAAAGTCTGTGATGTGGATTTGGTATTTAATTTCCTTACACTCCCATGAAATTCCCTGAGAATTTTGGCTTCAGAGTTCTGGTGTTTAACCCCTGGGCTGTAAAGGGCTTGGCCCTTTCACACGCAGTGAAGTCCATGATGCCAAACAAAGTTGCTAAATTCAGGCATCCCAATAGAAAATAAGAATTGGCATCTAAAGCTTTAAAGCCTGTAAAATAAAACCTTGTAAAAAGTGAATTTTAAGTGCTTCATACTTTATTGCTCACCTCTCTAACACATCTGTAGCATCATCCATTTCCAAGGGACTGATCAGGCATGGCAAATATAACTGCAGTTATCAGACAGACTAAATATTATACATATTAACAAACCATCTTAATGCCTAAAAACAGTAAAAAAATGAAAGATTACAGCGAAAAGCATAATTCCCTGTATCCTAGAAGGCAAACTAGTTGTATCTATCAAATCGTGAACTACAGAATTAAATGCTTTTTGGGTTACAAATGTTGTGTTCCAGGGGGTGCTGCAAACAGGTTTTGATTTATTATTATTTTTAACAATTTAATATTGGCAATGTGACCATTAATAACTAAATCCTCATTTCAAAGGACTGTTATTTCATGATTCACATTTAAGCAATGCAGGAGAGTAACTATAAAACTTTAATCTTTATTTCTGATCTGTTAGGCTGCAGTCAGGAATGTCCTTTAGGTGTAATCCAAGGGGCTGCATTGTTGTCCACCTACTCACAAGTGGACATGGGGGAACAAAATGCCAGGCTTTTGTCAGAGGTTATTTTCAGCTTGGTGATAGCAATGGCATTGCTCAGATCCCTGAAACTCTCATTCCCCTCCCCTCCCAGCTTATAGGGCTGACAGTGGTGGTCACTGCATTTAAGGAGGGCAGGGCCCCTCCTGTTCCAGCTCTTGGAGACCGAAGGGAAGAGGAGACACTCCAAGCACCTCTGGTAAGTTGTGCCCAGGGGGTTCTGCCAAGACTGTCTGATACAAGGGTTTGGGCAATTTTTTCCTAATAGGTGGTTGCTTAACAAAGAAAAATGTGCAGGCATAGTACAGAAACATGATTCCTGCAGAGCTGAGAGCAGTATTTTAGGTTTGGAGTAGCCACCTCATAAGAGATTCTTCTGGACTTTTCAGCCTGGGGAGTAGCTACTGGTGTTGCAAGAACAGAGTTGTGGGGATCCTCGTTACAGACACTCATTTTGACTATGAAAGGCTGGATAACAGAAGTTTCAGAAGTGCTTAAAAATTGTGTTTCAAAGCTACCGAATTATTTTTCCACAAACGATTTTAAAAAGCATATGTACAAAGCATATAAATTTGGGTGCTTTCATGATTTCTCAGTTAATAGGATTTTAGAAGTAAAAAAACAAAAACAGCATCCCCCAAAACTTCAAAATATTTAATATTAGTGACCAGCTGGTTTTATATCAAATAGGAAGAAAATTTCTATGCAGACTTGGAAGAAAATGGCTAGATAACTGGATGCAGGATGAAAGAATTATTCCCACATCATCACTCAAGCATTACAAGAGAGTGTGATTGGTCAAGTCTTCAGAAAAGCCCCAATAATTCAAATAAATAAATACATGTTTTTCCTTTGAAATAATTTTACCCTTAGGTAGAAAGCTTTTCAAAGAATAGGGCTTGTATGTGGATAAAATAATTCTGTGTCTTAATCATCACAGTGCTATTTCAAAGTAGGTAATAGCTTTACTTGGCACTTAAAAGACTTAGTGCACAGAAAAGGATTTAGAGAAGGATCTCATAGAATGAAAAGTGAAAGCTGATAGCCCAGGATTAGGTCTGAAAAAAGGAATGGGACATTTGTACAGCAGGATGCAGCTTTCCACAGCCACATGGATCAAACTGAACTCTAAGCACATATTTACAAATATGTGAGTGTGGGGTGTCACTGGTTTTTAAGTCAGAATGAAGTACCTTGTCCTACTCGTAGGATGAATGAAGTACCTTGTCAGGATACCATATTTTTTGGAGATGCAAACTTAAATTTCTGCAAAATTGTACATCAAGGAAGTTTCAAAAGAAATGTGGCATCCCTATGCTAGAAAACAATAGATAATTTGGAAGAACAGAGATGAAAGCAATGGGAAACTATCAGCTACACACAACACATGCCTCATATCATGCCAGTTAAAATCTTTTGTTTCAAAAGGAGTGTGTAACTTAGGGTGACCAGTGTCAATGCAAAATCAATTTTTACTTTCTGGTGTCAGTGTCGGAATTCCCACCCCTTGATTTCTATGTGTTGCTTTACTGCAGAAATGAAGGGAAAATGCTAATTGTTATGAGATCATGGTGGAAGCTCAAGGTATGACACCTAACTAATAAACTTAAAATTTACCTGTATCCAAAGTCCACTGAATGAATCAGAAGAAATAAGAGTATAAACAATACCACATCTTCATTAAAAGAGCTCAACTTTCAAACACAAATGTTTCCTCTGTTGTGAATCTGTCCTGCTGAGAGAGAACTCATTCTGCAAGGGATGGGATTTCGACAGAAACACCTTCAGGCTGTTCGAGATGCAGTGGCAGGAACTGTGCAGACCAACAGAGAGAGATAAAACCTCCCCATGAGTGTTAGTTGCAGTGAAAGAGAGAAACTAGAGCAGCATTTTATTGCTACTGTATAAAGGAAGAGATATATCGTTCCCCCCCCAGTGCTCGTGGGGGCATAGCACTGAGGATGTCAAATGAGTCACTGGTGGTCACAGGACAGGTCACAGCAAAGCTGTGATTAGATACCAGAGTGAAGTCCTGCTGCATTGGCATCTCCCACAGACTTCAGTGGGGAAAAGAATTTCAAATGCAGCCTTAATACTTGTATTTCAGTGTAGACAGGGATATTTGGATTTGATACCATTACTGCTTATTCATTAGGTAAGGCATTGGTATTCTTTGAGTCTAGACCAAGCATGTAGCTGAGACTAAAATGGAGAGAGATGGAAGGCATATCCTACCCACCAGTCCCCATTCAGCAATTCTGCTACCAGTGCTCACAAAGACCAATATTTCCCATTCTGTTTATCCCCTTCAAAGCCATCCTGTAGCATATGTGGCACCAGAGATAATCCTCCCAGCCACATAGTACACAACTTCTGCAGCCCATTCAGATAAGGCCTGAGCTCCAGACTGTCAAATACATGAGCATGTAAAAGGGAAAACCTTGTGTTTAGAATGGAAGCACCAAAACTACTTTCAAGACTTTTTTCACCTGCAGCTCTGTCTGGCACTTGCACTGCATTTTACTCCTCTACACAACTGCATCAGGCCAGTACTGTGTCCACCACCCACTGAGATCAGTGGATCTAAATATATTTTGGGGTTATATTCTTATCAATAGTACTTTGATTAGAGTAAGACACTCTGTGACAGTGATGTGACACCTAGATTTGTACAGTATGACTAACAGCCCAAAAGAAGACGGCTCACAATGTTTTCATGCCTGTGCAGAGCACACAAACACTTCAAAGGCTCCCTTGCTCCAAGTCTGGCCCATACAGCTGTGATATAAGCTCTAAATAACGGGAGGCACGTATCCCTGGCTGCATATCTTGTGTATAAATTCTACTCCATATAGTAACTGCATTTTGAGGAACAATACAAGCTGCTGAATAGTAACAGAGCAAGTTCAAGAACACTCTTCCAGTTTGACAGTACCGTGAGTGCCTACGTGTTGCAGTACTAACACTCAAAAGTTTATTTAATAATAAATAAACACATTTATTACACTTAGGATGAGTCCACTCTACTTCCCACTAGATCACCAGAATATAAGCAGAATATGTGGTGAGCAGACACTGCAAGTTAATCAGATTAAGACAACTAAATTCAGGGAATTTCAAGGGGATTTAGATACTGACATCTAATGAAATTATGTGAAGTGAAGATTTTGGGCATATTTTTTTCTGATAAGTGGGAGACTGAGTTCTATTTGCACATTGTGAAGATGGAGATTTATCCACCATTTATAATTTAGACAAGTAGAAAACACTGAATGCCATGTACCTTGTGGACTTTATTTGCACAGGCACCATCCACAGGGATGGCACTGCAGTTCAGTGTCCAGAGAGATGATCAAAGCAAGGACAGGACCTGCCCTGGTACCTCACCCAGCTGTTACTCCAGCCAGCACAGACATCGTGGCACACATGGCTGTTCTTCCCCTGGCATCCTTGTAGTTTTACTGTGACTTTCTTCTTCCTCCTACAGCTTCCCATCAGGTGATGCCAAGACAACATGGAAAATGTGTATGCATGCCCAGTCATGTTACTATAATTAGCCTCAGGGACAATGGTTCTTCTGAGAGCTCTAACCATGGCCCCTGACAGCACAAGGTTCACTATCACACATTATCAGACTTTTTAAGAGATTATTTTCCCCCCTTCAGCTAATGATGTAATTGGAGCTACTTTCCAACAACCATCCCATTGCCAAAGACAGAGATTCTTGGTGTGCCTTTGAGGGGAACTAACACAGCACAAATAGCTTTACAGAGACCAGAGGTACAAACCTCCCTGGCAGCTACCAGTGCTGCCTCAGCTGGGAAGGGATTCCACTGGCAACCTGATTTGAAAGGGAACACAAAAATCTCATTTTAATTTTCAAGAAAGTGTCACAAAACTGATTGTTATGCCCAGTCTCTCTTCCTTCTTTTAAAATGCTTGAAGCATCACTTGAACTATTTTCATAAGAGAAAATGGCACCAACATGAAAGTACTTTAAAAATAGAAGAAAATATAGAATGGTGGAATAAGATTCTATTTACATGAAAGATTTCTCTCTGTGCCTTTATCTCACATTTAAAATAAATGAAAAAAGAATTTAGCAGTGCTGTTCAGTAAAGGCTTCACTGAGTGAGAGGGATCAAATCCACTATATGTTTCTTGCATGCAATTAGTTTTGTTTCTTATTTCATCTACATTAGGTTTATGCTTCTTACTCATTACACCAGATAAACAGAATTAGAGGAAAGATGAGTTTTCTTTTCCTTTTTGCATCATTACTGTTTTGGAACTGCCACAGCAGTCCATGAGCAGCCTCCCAAGAGAGCTGAGAGGGTCTGGAAGAGATTAGAGATGGTGCTGCTGTGTTACAGCAAAGGATGGGCTGACTGAGCTGGGGAGGGTGTTCAGCTGAGCACAAATCAGCCTCACAAAGAGGAGGGGAGACTGGACCCTGCATGAGGATGACAGGTGTGCTGTCTACCACAGGCACCAGTCACAATAGTGACTATTTAATTACACGGGGTTAAAGAGATACTAATCATTGCTGTGCTAAAGCAGAGAGGTTTGGATGTGCTGGTACCTGCACTGTTATCAAACACTGACTGTAAAACCTGCTCACATTGCCATGTCTCCAGTGCTGTGGCTTCAGTGTGTGCACACACTCTCATGACACCTTCCTTTTGCTGGACAGATTCTTATACCATTGTAGGATTTTTGGTGTTAGTCGTCAGAAAGAATTCCCTTCAGGCTGCAGAGCTGGCATGTAGACATTGTTCATTTCATTCTGAAATTCAGAAGATTACAGAACAGAAGTCACTACGGTGATGATAAGCAGGGGACATTAGTGTCCAGTGTGAATATATAGTAAAATATTAGTCTAATATGCAAGTAATTGAAAATACTGGCTTATGTGACATCACCACTGTGACTTACAACACTCTAAACTCCCCTCTATCTCTCACTTGATCTTAGAAGAAAATTCTCAGGTGGCAGACCTGATTCAGTGTTCAAAACCCTTTTCTTAGTTGAAAGTATCTTATGGTGAATTTAATCAAACACAAATAGCACAAGCAGGCTTCAAAATAACTATAATAAGAAGGTGACTGGTTTTCCAAGAAGGAGAAGGAAGGCCTGTGCCAGGAGCTTGATAATATGATGTGCAGGTGACAAGATGACATCCCAGTCTTTCCAGAAACGATGACTCAAACAAGAAAACAGAAGGGCAGCCTGAGGGCTGGGCTTGTTTCTGATGTGTGACAGCACAATCATCAGGAAGGGCACTGAGCCATCAGGCCACCTGAGCTGGGCTCCTGCCCCTCACAGTGCCCTCCTGTGACCTGGGCCAAGTCACTTCAACAGTCACTGCAACAGCAACCAACAGCAACCACTGCTCTTCTTTTCCCTTATGTTTACATTTCAAAACAATTGAAAAAGAAAGAAAGAAACCTACCTTAGGAACCTATGTATTATTACCTTGCCATGGCTGTGCAGCACAGGGACCTTGCAGCTGGGGACCTTCTGAATTCTCATGAGGAATTCAGAAAAGCAACAAACAACTTGTTTCTATTGATGTGTCCTCTTAAAGTGCCCTTGTTAAACTTCAAGGTGGAATTATCCAGGTATGAATTGTATAAAAAAATATCATACTGGCAAAGAATGTGTGACCAAGGCAGCTTATGGGGTACTGGATGAAGCAGCACTTGCTTTGGAGAGGTATAACTAGTCTACCTGTTAACAGAGAGTCAAGGTAGGAAGCTGTTCTGTAGAAAATTTAATGCCAAATACTGTCCAGACTTTTGCTTCACTCCAGTAAAGCTCCAAAGTATTTGCTAGCCTCCATTAAAATTTGCCTCAAAAACCAGATCAACACACACTAAGCAAAAACTGAGGGGAAAAGGCTACACTGGGGTACAGAGGAGGGCAGGACTAAAAGTAAATGGCTATTTGATGGAAAATAAATCCTAGATCCACTTCTCCAGAAGAAATTTCAGTGGTATTAGCACTTTTTCACTGATACACCTCACAATCATTTCACGTATTTACCATCACAATATACTAAGCTAAGGAATAGCCTTATTTACAAGAGAAGGTCACACAGGACAGAGGATTTGGACTGTCCATGCCCCTAAAGCACCAGGGTAGCTCCTTCACCCATGGGTAGTACATTGCAAGTATGCAAGAGCAATTGACTGGAGAGGGGGGGAAATACAATAACTTTTTAAAAAAAAATCAAGCTGTTCTGTTTAAAATAATTCACTTTGCAATTTGATTTTCTAGGTTACCTCTCAGAGACAGGGATGCCAAACTGGGGGGGTGGAGCCAAATGTGGTGCCTGTGAAAAGACCGTGTACCACGCTGAGGAAATCCAGTGCAATGGAAGGAGCTTCCACAAGTCCTGCTTCCTCTGCAGTAAGCCGGGCTACACTGGTTCAACTTCACAACATCCCCATAGTCCTGTATAAATGTTGCATCAATTCTAGTACATTCACTTTTGTATTACTTTGCAGGCAGTTTTCTAGCCCTTTACCCCAAGCAATCTGCATCTTGGGCTCCTGGCTTTTCTCTTTCCAAGCATTAGATGGCTTCTGTTAGGGACACTCAAGTGCTGCAGGATCATGGCATCGTGGCCCACCTCCAAGATACCCTTCCCCTCTGTCCCACAATTTGGCATATTACAGGTTTGCTTCAAGTTAAAAAGCCCAGCAGAACTAAACAAACACTCATCAGACAGAAGGATGTCTTATTAGGCTGTTAGAGGAGATGACTACTTTGACAGTGAGTCCTTACATTAATCCATTTCGCACAGAAAAGCTGGAAGACAGCAACCTGGGGGCATCAAAACCTCCAACCAACACTCTGCACTTACCTTAGTCTCTTCCCCCCCATATTTCATGTAGTTCACTTTCACTTGCTCTTTCCCTCCCACACTCCACTGTGATGTTTGGCAGATGGCTTCCAGAAATCTTGTTTTCTCTGCAGATGAGCTAGCACTTAAAAAATCAGAGAGAAGGTATCAATTCAGCTCTGTTTGCCCTTTGTGGAGGGCAATTTACTAAGAACTAAAAGTAGATGAAGAGTTTATTTTGCAGACAATGCTTGAGATTCAGTACCTTTGTAGGATGAATTCCATTGAAGCCACTGAATCCAATTTTTCACCCTCTTTTCCCAGATGGAAAGAGACTTCTTATTTGAGGCATGAGGCTATAACACACTTAGCTGACATGGTGCAGTCAATGCAGAACAAGTTCAAAGGACACACTGGAGTTTACTTGGCTTTCTCCAAGTGCCCTGCAATTGATGCCTAAAAGGCAGAATAAGAAAGAATTCCTTCAAAAGCTTTTCAGTTATATGACAACTTTCAGCCAATTCTTACAGAAAGGTAAAAGAAAACATCTCAGTCTCAACTAGTGCCTTCTTATTGCTTCCATGTGCTGCTTATAACAATTAATACTAAATATCAGAGAAACTAATAAAAATAAGCATCTGTCCTAACAGAACATAGTTAATAATATTTATCAAGTTTAAATTTCATTCTTAGTAAAAGTGATATTTTTTTTAAATGATAAACATGATAAACATGATAAACAATATATATATGTTACATTCTGACAACAGTTTGGTTTGTTTTGGTGGCTTTTTTTGGTTGGTTGGTTGTGTATTTTGTTGTGGATTTTTTATTTTACTTTATCTTCCCCTTGTGGTTGTAAGTCTGAGCTAACCTATTAATAGGTTAGATACCAAAAAAAGTATTCCCATAAGAAATATGTTTAAGGTCAAAAAGTAAAGACGCATCTAAGCCCAGCTGGCATATGAGAGGTATGTTAATTGGCTTTACTTTTACCATGATTCACACACACTATTCAGCAGCTCTGGATGCCTCAGGATCATGTATCACATTCATGGGCTTTTCTGTGAACCAATTATAGGATTTCATTTCTTGACAGAAGGAAACCAATCCTCCCCAATGTAACCTCAGGTATGGAAAGAGTTAACCTGTTTAGCTGAGTTTTTCTATATTTCAATATTAAAAATATTTCAAATATATCATATATTTCACATAATATTTGACCAGACAAAACAGATCCGTAGTTTTCAACCAAAGAGTTCAATTTCAGCAAAATTATAAACAATTCAAAGCAATCTGTTAACACAGGAAGAATCAGACAAGCTAAACTATAAATCACACTCTCTTCGCTCCGTAGTTTTGCCCTACAAACATTATGAGAGAGAAACCTCTTTCCAACAATCTCTACTTCCCATGCTGCTCTTTACCTGCAGATTGTTGTTTCCCTGTCAGGTTTTACTCAAACTGCAGCTGTGAGGGACATTTGGCAGGATCTCACACTGTCAACCTGAGTCTCCTCGGTGCCAGAGGGTGACCAGGATCTGTTGGCAGATGACAGGTCTCAAAGTTATTTCAACAATAGCACTTCAAGGGCTTCTGCTCCATCTGTTGTGGTGAATTGATACTCTATCCCTGAGGTACCAGAAATAGAAACACTTTATCTGCTGCTAGAGTTTCCATCGGCCCTTAACTCCCTTAGCAAACTTAATTACTATCTCCAAGCAGAAGAGACTGTCGCAGGAGGAGATCAGATTCACACATTTACAGAAGCCCTTCATTTTATCTCTATTAACTATAAAGGTCTTTGCAAAACATTTTCCTCTCTGTGCAGTACAGGGAGGAGGAAAGCCAAAGATAGGCAGAGGGCTGGGTACACATAAGTAGTACTTTATGCAGTCTGGTCTAGCAGAAGGTGTCTCTGTCCGTGGCAGGGGGTTGATCTTTAAAGTCCCTTCCAACCCAAACCATTCCAGGTATTCTATAATTAAAGCTGCAGAGATTCCAGTATTGGCTTAAATTACCTGAGGTGGATGAATTTGACCAACAGGAGGATACTTAAAATAAACAGATGGGCAAGGGACTAATCAAGCCCTCAGCTGGCTCCTCTAGAGCTTGCACTTCCAGCCACTTTCAATACTTCTGTATTTCACACCTTTCTGGTGCATACATGAACTAAGTAACTTGATTTTCCAAGCTATCCACAGTTCATGCATGACTGGTATGCCCTCTGCAGGACATGTACTTGCTCAAAGGAAGCTGGAGAGAAGGCTTTAGCTTTTTTTTCTTTTGCCTCTATCAACCACTGTTGACTTCGTAAGAAGTGTTGAAATATTAATTTTTTAGCATCCTAGAAAATCGTGGTTTTCTACAGGCTCTCTGAATTGAGAGCTTCTTCCTCTCTCAATGGGGTGGAGGTTTTCTCACACCAAGTTCCCAGAGTGGAACAAGCAGCTGACAAGCAGCTGAGGAGTGTAGCTACTGTTTTTTTCTCCATTCATTATTGTCCCATTTCTGTGCATAAGCACCAAGGGGATCCACTCATCCAGTAACAGAATTTAAACTCTAAACACTGACCAGGTTTCAGATAAGCAAAGAACTGTGAGAGAGTAATTGAGCTTCCATGCCCACTCCATGAAAATAGCCACGTTTGGAGCTCATCTCAGCAACACCAGTTAGCTCTGGGTGTGCCTTGTATTTCTCAAAACATAGATACTCACTTACCAAGATCCCCAAATAAGCAGCTGTTAGCACTCAGTAGCTTCTAGTCTGTCCAAGTTGAGGCTTGGCTTAAAGTAGTGCTGCAGAGGACATAACTTGTATTCCCTGGTGAAAGCTGGGCATTCCTATGGCATCTTCAGTCCAAAAGTCTCTCAGATCTTTCCTAGTGAGCCAAGCCAAGCCGTATTTCTCTGTAACAAACACGACTTGTAAGAGGTCTCTGTTTTGGGAACGGCTTTAGTCATACTCCTGTCATCCCAGAGGAAGTCTAATGGAGCTGAGATTTACTTCCTTTGCCTTGGTGCCACAGCTTGAACAAACAACTAATATTAAAAAACCCCCAAACCAACATATCCTACCTGACTCTGGACATGGTATTATATTATAGCCTCTTTTAGAAACAAACGTCATCAAAATAGCTTGGGCTGAGCAGAGAAAGCCACCACAGACTCAGAAAGAATATTTTGAAAGGTCCAGATGCTCAGTGGAATCAACACCCCTGCAATCTCCTTTCCCCCCTTTTTTAAGGTTTGGGAGTTTAGGATGGTTATCTCGAATCCATCTTAACATCACAGATCTAGCCAATTATTTCCCTGGGGCTACAGTATAACTTCAGAGAGGCAAAAGAGGAACATGTTGTGTGCACACACCTATTTTAGGAACAGCCCAGTCAAGTTTTACACTGACCAACTCCTTTTCCTATATTTTTAAAGGTAAACAAAACATAACCACTAAACGTAACTACTCTGAATCACATGAATTCAACTTTGAAAACACAAATGTTGATAGATGCCTCTCTCTGCCTGTATCCAGTGGCCTGCAGGAAAGCTCTGGACAGCACCACAGTGGCAGCTCACGAATCCGAAATCTACTGCAAAACCTGTTACGGGAGAAAATACGGTCCCAAGGGTGTTGGCTTTGGGCAGGGGGCTGGATGCCTCAGCACTGACACTGGTGACCACCTGGGCTTGAACCTGCAACAGTGAGTCAAACCCCGCTGACAGCACCTTTCTCTGGTCCTACTTGTCTCTTAGCAGGGTATTTTAGACATTTTCTTCTGTTTCCATAACAACATCCAGCGTAAGTAGCAGATCAGACTTTCCTACACCCTTTCCTTCCTGGGACACAGTAATTTACCAGTTTTTAATGATGCTCAGTCTCTTTAAGCCTTCTTTACAAATTATTTTCTCCTTCAATAGGCAATTATTGTGCAGAAGTAGCCTTTATATGCCACCACAGCTGTAAATATCCACTGCAATTGTATGCTGCCATTTGTAGCACAGTGGTAAAGTCACATTCACTGTAGAAAACGAGAAAATATATTTTTTTTTTCCTGTCAGAGGCTAAAATCCAGTTTGGTTTTACTCTTAGAGAAATAATCACACTACCACATACTGCTAGCTCTCCTCTCAGTGGGGGAAATAACATTTCTAAATCCTTCCTGTGGCTTTAATAACACTCACAAACACACTGAGAATGTGTTTGAACAAAGGAATTCTAATGGGATACCATCTTCCAAAAACGCATAATTAGCTCTGACAGTACATTTTTACAGGATTTTTTTTTATGACTCTCAAAGCTGCACATTTCCAAATCAGCAATGCTTCCTCCTGGTATAACTATAAGGAAACCAATTAACCAATATGCCGTGTAGGGAATAAAAGCTTAAACAATGTATTCAAATGTGGCTCCTTGTGCCATATGAAGCCATTATTAGCAGAGTTCTGCATCAAAAACTGTCACATCCTGTAGATATAATGACCTGTTGCAGTCCAACAGTCCAGTAATTCAGAAATCATTCTGTGAAAGGTTTTAAGCATAAACTCATAATACACAATATCCAGAAACACAAAGCAAAGCTACTTTTCTGACATGCTTTTGACCCTGGCCCAGGTAAAAACCCCAATTCCCTTGTCCAAATGTTTCACTGCCTAATGAAACATCTGTATGCAAAAATATGTATTTTTATTTTCTACTCATTGAGTAACAGCAGACAGCCAGTTATAAAGGAGAGTGGTCTTCTGTTTGTATTTTCACTCTTGCTTTTCCATAAAACAAAGTTGTTTTTTACTTTCACTTTTCATTAAATGCAATCTTTTCTGCATTTGGCTGCTGTCAACTCTATGCACTCAGCCCAGAACAGGCAACATCAGAGCTTACAGTACCAGCTTTTCCATCACACAACACAGAATTCACTAGAATACTTTGATTTTCCCCTTTTTTATCCCCAGTTTGCACATCAGAGAACGGCAATTCAGTACTTTTCATCCCTTACCAAAAAAACCATTAAATACTTTTTCTAAGGTAGGTAACATTTGAAGTGGCATTTAAAAAGCACTGAAACCTTGTGTTTTAGGGGGTCACCAAAGCCTGCTCGCCCTTCTACACCAACTAATGCTTCAAAGTTTGCCAAAAAGATGGTAGATGTGGATAAATGTCCCCGTTGTGGCAAATCAGTGTATGCTGCAGAGAAGATCATGGGAGGAGGAAAAGTAAGTAGTTACTTCAGCACTAGAAACAAAACACAGTTTTATAATGGTGATAAACTGTAGCTAATAGGTCCTTGATCATTTAAATTTTCATTCCTAGTCTTGATGAAGAAAACATGAAGCAGCAAATTGCTTGAGTGGGATGTACTTTCAGGTCTAAAATCATGTGCCTTTTGTAAACCTTCTCCAACTTTTCCCTTCTTATTGATGTCTGAAGAACAACCCCTGACTACTGTACAGCCTGGCTCTTCCTCCACCTTTGGGGGATATTTATAAACATTTATTTGTAGTGGCAATTACAGATACATTAAAGAGATCCTGTAACTAGAAAAACAGAAGCCTTTCTCAAATGACATGCAAAGCTCTCTGCTCAAGGAACTCTCACTGGAATATGATCTCTGCACACTGAAGAAGTGCCCAAAATAAGGGCACTCCCTGCTCCCTGCTTTTTACTAGACCTCCATTAATAACTGTGCATCAATAACAAAGTCACTTGGTAACTCTTGACATGGCACAATAATGTAACTGAAATAAGACCAACCTGGAATGATTAAAAACGGAAGCCATGAGATCAACAAAAAGATTTTAACCTTTTCACACTGTAAAAAGCAGTAGTTCTTCATTTCTTGTACCTGTGCACTTTCTGTAATGTACAATGCATTGTCTCCATCTCCTCAGCCTTGGCACAAGATGTGTTTCCGCTGCGCTATCTGTGGGAAGAGTTTAGAGTCCACGAATGTTACAGACAAAGACGGAGAGCTCTACTGTAAAGGTGAGAGTTCCAGAGAGCTCAGCTGGGTTACTCAGTCAGTCTAAAATTAGTCTCTTTAGACCTAGGAAAACCAACTTCAGGAAATTTAATTTTATCTTTTTTTTAACAACTTTCTGAAAGCAAAGCAAAGAGCCGTGGTAACATCGCAATTGCAGCTTATACTACTAACATTTAAAGTTTAATGCTGTAATTTTTCTACAAATATCTCTCAGATCTTTTAACAGAACATTGGCCATCTCTGCTGGGCAGGCTCTTGTACCTGCACCATCTCACTCACTAAAATAAAAAATCCACATAGATACAGATCTGCAGAGGTCATCTGGAATTCCTGACAATTAAAGATACTTCCACTGTATTGGCAGCACAGAAGATAATGCATTGATGCTAAATTATACATCTAGATGTTCCCAAATTCTGAAAGTTCACAGACTTCACTTGACTCTCAGAAACACCTTATGGGGGAAAAATATGCCAAGGTTTTATATCCCAAGCTAAACTTTATAGAGAGCCCTAAAGAAGAATATTGAAGTTCTGTGACTTTGGGTACAGTTTGTCTGCCACAAGTGATCAAATCACCACATCAGGAGAAACATGCTGACCATTACTACTCCCTTAGCAGAGCTGTGATAAAAAACTATGCACACACTTACCAATACACAGTTCAAATGGAATGGTTTAAAAGCTCATCAATAGTTTCAGAACTATGCTCCAGTTCTTTTACCTCCTGGAAAACTACTGACTCATTACTCAGCCTGAATTACTCACCAGACCAAGTTTTACCGAGAATTTTCAGATAGGAAAGTAGCTTTAATGAAAACATTACTTAGATCTTAAATCTACAGTTAGTTTCCTAATTTTTTTGAGATCACCAGATGTGACTTTTGTGTAACTCAAATATGTGATTTCAGTTTCACTACTAAAACCTGCCAACACTTGTGGGAAATAAGCTATTTCACATTTCCTTCCTTTTATTAACTTAAATTTGGTAGTGATCTAAAAACTAAAACTAAAAGACATTTACCCCTACCTGAGAACATTTAGAATTCAAAAACATTTATCCTCCCCTCCTTCTTTTGCAGTTTGCTATGCAAAAAATTTCGGTCCCAAAGGAATTGGGTTTGGTGGCCTCACTCAAGTGGAAAAGAAAGAATGTGAATGAGAAGAAACGGATGCAACAGTCTCTAACTGATGTTGATGCCACCAAGTCATAGTTGTCAAGTAAAACATTAAACATCATATATTGCTAAGAACATAGGGCATTTGGGCAAGATTTTCTACCTTGCAGGAAGAATTTGTGAGCTTATATCTTAAATTCTTAGATTAGATTAAAAAGGTACAGTGATAAAAGAAGGTTCATGCCTGTTTTACAGTAAACAAAGACAAAAAACCCTTGTGTAATATTATTGCTTCTTAAACTAGTATTTAGCACATTTTAGACTGGAGTTTCAGATTCAGCTCAGTGTCCCATAGAGATACCTTATGGAGTGCAGGGTCTGAGTGTTCGAGTTAGACTGTATTTTCCTTTGCCCACCACGTTACTCTATTCCTACCAATCTCCTAGATGTGTTTTGAACGTGTTGGCATTTTGTGCTGTGACAAGGTAGAGGTTATTCACTTTGAGACAATTAAAAAGGGTTTGAAATTCTTTCTATCAAAGAAAAACAAAACTTTCCTAGAATGCAATGTTGTAAGTTTGGTTACTGTCTGTTTTCAAGCTACAATAAAGTACTTACTGCTTCACATTATTTCCATTTGAATTTGCTTGTGCTTTTACATTCTACAATGTTGCAGATTTCAAGATAAATGAAATCTCCCATTTCTTTACTACAAGAATGGTGTTTCATCGCACTACTTGACTCTTATGTTGTCAGTTCTAGATGGCATTTAATTTTCTGACCTTGCTCTCTTTCCCTGTTGGTTTTCATTGCTACCAACTCTGACTTATATTCACACCACAGTGTCCAAATGGCCCTTCTGAACTGCCACTGTAGCCTTTTCTTGGCCGACATCAGCCATTAAAGATCTGTGCATGCAGCTGGGAATAATTCCCTCTTTTTATTTACATTGCTATTTTTCATCATGAACTTACCCATTTTCATACACTAACAGGGCATATACGTGGAAAACATAAGGTAGAGTCAGGCTTTCTCTTATGGTTTTGTGCCTGCTTGCTCTTAAAAACCTCACTGGTCACATGCCCCTTGAATCTATTTCAGTCTGCAAAAATACACTTAGAAGTATGAAAGCTCTATTTTATTACATGTAAACCTTTCAAATACAAAGACTTAATGGAGGTTTTCACAGCATAAGAAACAAAATTACAATATAACCATAACATGAAGTTTTAAAATACGAACATTCACTTTAATTTTCAAATGTAATTGTCTTCTTATCTGCAAGGATAAAGCAGAGGGTACCAATGTGGTTTTGAAATTCTGCCTGCCCTAAAAACTTACTATTAAAAAATATATTCTTAGTGTCCTCTCATCACATAAAATTTTAAATAGTTTCAGCTCAAGCTACATATACACACAGACACACAATGACTGTTCCATATACAAACCTGCTGTAGCTTATGCAAGATGAAGTTTAAGATTTGAAACAATAATAAAACCAAGCAACTTCAGAAGAATTTGGAAAAATTAACAAAATATACAGTTTTATTTAGCTTTCAGCTCAACCATTTTAGAAATTAAGCAAAACTTCACACAGAATGAACATTTTTCTCCTTTACCAGATGAAAAACATTGTATTGCTTGGTCCAGTCAATTATGTTGGGTTTGAACACACCAAAGCAACTGCACTGAAAAAAGTCTGCAAGATTCTGGAAGCATCCAAGACTGAAAAGGAGAAAAATATGCATTAATAAACCTAAAAAAAAGAAGACTGCAAGCATCAAAACTACACATTCACCACAAGACAGTACTTCAGATATAAACTTGTCAGTTTTAAAATTGTGGAGTTGGGTTTTTTTAATTAAACAGTTCTCTATAGAGCATTATTCCTTTGCTGAACTTTTACACCCTGTTTTACGTTAACAAATGAGAGTAGATGAAGTTGAACTCAACTGTTTAAAAGTTAGTCCTTAGTAAGATCCCATCTGTTAACACATAAGGAAACAAAGAAACAGGGAAACCTTGGTACCAATTTCTCTAAATACTACAAGAGAAGTTGTAAAGGGGCCAGTTCATGTCTTAGTTCTCTTTCTGATCCTACACAACAGACAGAGAGACTGATGAACAAATTAAAGGACAGCTCTCCCTCACTCCAAAATAGTGTCTACTGATTAGTGCTATGGACTGATTTTGGCACATCTTTTTCCTGTGCACACAGTCATGCACAAAAAAACCCACAGGTCTTGTGCTGGTTGTTTGTTTCCTAGAGAAAAGGAAGTTCTCAGTAAGGAAAACAAAGTCCACTTCCTCCTCTTAGCACAACTCTTAACAGGCATGACCAGCACATCATATTTTTGCCTTTATAAAGCAGTGAAGCAAATCACTTAAAATACTCTGTTAATCAATACCCACTTGTATGGAGTTCTCCTGAGTGAAACAGGATGCTTAGAAGATTTTCTCTGTATCAGGAGATTCATTCTTTCATGAGAGGTCAGCCCCAAGAATGCAATCTTAGTGAAAGGAAAATGTAAGTAATGGTTACAACATGAACACCACAAATCAAAATTCTGGTGATGCAAAAAGATACTAATGAGAAAGGAGGTTGGCCATATCTAACTAATAACTAACCTCTGCTATAACTGATGACTGAGAAGTATGTTTTTAAATGTCACTTAGGCTAAAACAGAGCCCAGCAAGCTGTAACATGAATGCTTCCACTGACAAGGCAAGCTTAATTGGGCTGTCTATAAAGACTGCACTTCCACACATGCCTGCAGAAGTCTAAGATCCATCACAGCTAGGTACCAATCTCCTCAGATTTTGTCTATATTCTACCACACAAAAGGCAGAAAAAGATCCCCTGAAAAAAGGTCAAAATACTTGAGTAAAAAAGAAGTGCATATTAGAGATTCAACAATAACTTTTCCCTTTTCTTGACTCTGTGTTTTCTTTCACTGAGTTTCAACAATGAACTTAGATTTCTTTTCTGCATTTTTCCTTACCTATTCCATTTTTAAATTTTTTAATCAACACGAATCTTATAAACCCTCATAAATGGCTGCAAGGGTCCTTCACCAAATGACACACTAAATATCACAAAGCAGTACATTTAGAAATGACTGTGTAGGAAACACAGTAGTTAACTGTAAACTCTAATCCTAGATCCTGGTTTTTTTCCCCTAGCACAATATCTCAGTGATTTGGATACTGCAGGAATCTAGCAGTACACATTTCAATTGTGGAGTTGGTTTTTTTTTTATTAAACAAGATGTAAGACAAGTCTTTAGCTCAGTGTGCTTAACACATATTTCAGTGACATCTTTCCTAAAAGCTGCTAAATGAGCTGTTTCCCAGATGTTTTAGGACAGCTTTTCTTTCTTTGCATAGCCAAGCTCTCTCTGAGAAAAACATAAACAAGAAATTTGACAAGATAAAATCCAGGTTATGTACTTTTATTGTTGCAATGTGTCTAGTGACACACTGTTGAGCTCTGGCACTGAATTTTAAACTCAGGACTAATTGTGCTATTGAACTTTTGTGTCATTTTTGGGGCACTAATACCAGTTCTATTTGTCAAATACATTTGTTTTCTTTAAATACTTTTTATAGGTTTGGAATTTCTGATGAGCAGTAAACCCAGAACTCAGCTGTAGGAATGATCTGCAGACTGTGATCCTGCTTTTAACAGGGTGCATTGAAGTACTGCCCTGAGATTTAAGAGAAGCTCCTTGCTGTGACAGAAGCCAGGCAAGGAAAGCAGACACAAGGTTTTCATGGGAGTAAATCATCCGGGGAAAAGTTCTGAGCATAAACTGAGGGAAAATAGTACCTGATAAAGCTGAACAGTGAGCCACAAGGAGGCCCAAACAGTGTGGAAACAGGCAACTGCAGAGATGTAGGAAACCCAGGGAGAGCAGTACATGACCTGTGTGAAGTATGTCCATGCTCCATCCTGGTGGTAACTTGTTGGACAATGGTTGGACCAATCTGAGAAGACATACAACCAGTTAATTGTGTTTTTAAGCCCTTAAGAACTGAACAAGGACTATTTGCACAAAATGAATATTACATAGCAACGGGCTCTAGAAATACCGTGTTTAATGTATCCCATTCCCACTTAAAAGCACCCACATAGCTACATGACTGCTTGTTATTCTGGCTGCATAATCTTCACATTCTGAGTTCATAATCCACACAAAGAACATTCAAGGCACTGCCTAAGCACTTTTTACATTATACTGAAGTGTCATAATCTCCCATTGTCAAGACTTCTGGAATTTTGCTTCGTGCTTATCTGTAACTTTTAGGACAAGAATTTATCATTTCTCTTAAACACCATCATCAACAAAAGGAGACTTGATGGTGACAATTCCAAGAAAGCAGTATTCTACCACTATCAAACAGACGTAAACTGGGATGTCCAATTCCTGCAAATTTCTTACAAGCTAATTAAGTCTAACACATACATATTTAATGTATTAGAAAAACCCCCAAACTACAAGGAAAGTACCTTTTTTTTTCTTCTCTGTATCAGTAGAGCAATAAAGAGGTTTTCTTCCCACATTCCTTCACATACAGGAAATGGAGAAAATAACATGCTTTTTTCATACACAAGATCCCCACCCAAACACAGGAACACTAACTCATGTTCACACAAGTGACCTGTGTCCTCCACTGCCATGGCTGGTTCATTGCACTCTATGTTGAATATTGCCTCATATCAACATAATGTGAAGCACTATGAAATAAAATTAACTCCCTCTGCTTTTTTATTTAAAAGGTTAGTGCTGTGGTAATTCACCCTCAGGAATTACATTTTAATGTTTCTCCTCTCCCCTCTAAGAAATTTCCTAATTTTTAAAAGTAACAGTTCAGATCTGTTAATGAGATATACAGTTCTCTTCTCTTCAAAGTTATGACTACATTAAAACCAAAAAGAAATGCTTCCAGGTATTCAATACAGATATTTCCAAATAACAAAATCAATAAAGCTTTTGTAATAATGTATTTACAAACTTATTTTCTATTACAGTAAAGGGCATCCAGCTTAGAACCTGTAACCTTCCTCCACATGGTTTCTCTATTTCACCTCTAACAAAAATTCTTCCTGCTATTTCATTTTCCAATGGACATCCCACTAGAGTTGTATCTTATTATGTTTGTGTTGAGCAAGAACTATGATATTTGAGCAAAGACTCAGACATGATGTATTGTCACTTATTTACACAATAATGCCACTGCTGAAATATGGCATCACTTGTGCAGGTACAGTTACACTTGCTGGAAACAAAATGCTGAAAAATAAAGACCAGACACACCTGTACTTGAAAAGTAAAGTAAAATAAATTCATGGATACATACACAGAAGAGTTCCATAGAGCAGCCAGACACCTGTCATTGTTAGGAAAGTCAGGAACAACAGGTAATAACAATGGTTCCCAATACCTGAAATTAAGGCAAGGAAAAAAATAAAAAAAAAAAAAGTTTGACAATTCAAAATTCAGCAGTATTTGCATTTCCCCTGAAGTTAAATAGGAATAAAAAGTAAGTCAAAACCATTTCTTGTTATTACCTCTGCCATCCACAAGAGAGCTTGACAAGGCTGATCTCTCTCTCAACTTTCTCCTGTAAGCCACTCCAATTTATACAATAGAATTAGTTTTGATAAAGTCAACCAGGATTTGTGTCTTCTTCAGAGCATGCCTTCAGTTGTTTTAGCTAGATGAGGATTAATTATGCAACCACAACTCTCCTCCATGCACAGTAAAATTGTCTCATATTGCTGAAAAGTCTATTCAATTTGATTGTTTGACCTCGTGTGCTTCAAAATTGCAAACATACACAAAACCACCCCAGACCTCTGTCAGAGAAACTGTTACATGAAGATATAAAAATATCTTTATTTAAATTACAATCATATTGCTCAGAGCCTCCAGACAATGCATCAGAAGGATGTCCTACCACCTTGTAAATGGCAAACACCATAAAAATATTTCCAAGGATTTAATATTACCAAAAAAAGCTACTAAAAAGAAAAAAAAAAGCTAAAAATATATTGTTACAGATGAAAAGGTCTGACCTTAATATCTTGAGCATCACCAGTAATGAGCCAGGAAGGAAGAAAGAGGGCAAGAGGAAAGAACACAAGAGCACGAATAACGCCCTGCTGGGTTATCTCAGGGGTCCAGCTGCTCCTCTCACAACTGTCTCTAACAGTGAAGGAGGCAATGGAAGGTTGGGAGGACACCCAAGCCTGGCCAATTTCTGGAGTTCACCCTCCTCATCCACAGTCAGTGTGCGCACACTTGGCTAGTTCTTTCAGTATCTACTTTTGCACACATTGTCCAAAAAGTCAGTCTAACCCCTTTCTGAACCTCCTGACTCTGTCTGTATCTGCAAACCCTTACAGTAGCAAGCTCCAAAATTTCACTGCCTGCCATGTAAAGACAGGACTAATTTTAAATCCCTAGTTTTAGTATGATGTGCTTGTTGAGTAAGAGTTCTGCATTCACTTTAGCCACCATCTTCATATTTTTTCTCTTTCTTTCTTAACATCTCAATCATATCCCCTGTTCCTTCTTCTTTCAAAAGAAAGAGTTCCAGACTTTGTGGTTTTTATTCTTATGGTGACTACTCTATCCCTTTAATAGACTTTCTCTCATCTAACTAATTTCCCTCTGGCACCTACCAGAGCCCTTCAGTATCAACTGCATATTCTTGTGTCATGTGAGCTCTCTCTCTTTAAGGAGATAAATGTTACTTCTGCAACTTTTAAAACATGTGGCATTTGCAAATTTGATAAAACACACACTCTCACCTATGCACTGGCCAGTCCACAGAGAATGCTGGTCGTATCTGGCTACACATGCTTGGCAAGCAAGGCAATGCACAGATCTCAAAGGCTTCCTTACCTAGTTGAGGATGAAGGAAAAGAATACACTCATAGCAGAAGCATCTGTTTTGCTCAAAGTTTAAAGCATCATCTTATAGGTTGGGCACATTTTGCACAATTACTGTGTAACAGACCTCACAACAGAACATAGATGAGAGCCATACATCTTAAATTTACATTAAAAAAGAGATGGAAATAGTTGTGGGTTTTTTTTTTTAAGATTACAGCCCAATCATCTCATATCATCTCTTGTCACTGTAAAAGATATAAAGAAATCCAAACAATACAGAAAAAAAGCCTCGTGTAACATTCAAATGACAATCAGAGAGGAAAATGCTTTTTACAGCAGCACTGAGTATAATGCAGGTTCACAAAAAAAAAATACCAAAGGCCCACTTACGAGACACGATGTGCAGAATGTTCTGAAGTCCAAGCAACCTGCTTCTGCAAGACCTACAATGTTCTGAAAGACAAAGTATTTTGGGCTTGCATTTGGATCACATTTTCATAGGTGCTGTGAAGCTTTTTACATTGTGACTTTTGCCATTTTTAAGTATTTTGAGTGCCAAGCACTGACAGAACTTCCTATTTAAAAAGGTCCACAAGAAAACACAAACCAGTAAAAATTAATGCAGCTTCACCAATACAAGATTACACAGAAAAGTATCTCTATGTTGCCAAAATTAATAAATAATGTGAATTAAATATTCTTTAAAGTGAGATGGTGTTTACATATAAGACAACTCTCATACAGTCAGCCAGACTTCAGGGAGATGAGGAGAGGTATGACTTATTCACACTGCTCTCCTACAGTTCTCCATGCTCATCTCTCTTTTTAACCACAAACAACTGGAGCAGAAACCACACAGAATTTCCATTTTTAAGTGAAGTTCTACGTGAATTTATATCACAGATAACATCAGTAGGTCTGTAAGATGTTTGGCCAAGCTCATACTTCAATGAAAAAAGATAGAGGCACAGAAATCGTAGCAGGATGATGAAGATAAGGAAACAAGCAGTAGGAGGAGAAATTATCTCGCTAAAAACTCTTAAAGGAAGAATATTGCACTGCTCTCAAGTTTACCAAAGCTGCACATAATGCCAAACAAATCAACCATACATACTGCACCAGGTTACAGCCCTTCCATTTGCCAAAATCACCTACCTCTTTTCTTTCTTCTTCTGAAGTCTTTATATATCCAGGATCAGTACTCCAAGTTTTATAGAAATAATAAAGAAGACCCATCATGCTGAACATGACAGTGATTTCAAGAATTATATTTGTTATATGTAATTGTCAGGTTAAGGAATATATTCTTATACCACGTATCACCACTCTTTGTCAAACAAACAAAATATTCTAAAATTAGTTTATGTTATTTTACAAGCAACACGCAAAAAAGAAAAAAATTATCTTCACCCTTATAGCTGGATCTTCTCTGTCCTTCAGAGGCCATCATATCAGAGAAGTTGAGTATCTGTCCAGTTTGAGTGCTGGAGAAGATTTTTACAACTGTATAAATTTAAATCACAATATGGCTCCCTGTCATCCTCCCTACCAGAGTGCAGACTTTTGCCTTTCAATGTTCAACAGATACAAAATGAATTTGATTTTTTTCCCTCCGAAGCTTCTCTATTTTATTTAAACAACTAGTCAGACATGCAGAGTTATAAAGCTTCCAGCAGCTTTGAGATTTGTTTGACTGCTGCACACACCCCTAAGTCATCAAACACTCAGTCTTACCTTCTCCTGTTCATTTCAGCCAAAAGCAGTTAAATATACTCAGTCAGAAGAATGTAATAAAGCCATCCTGAAACTATTTTTGTCACTCAAAAAAACCCAAGCACACACTGCTAAATACTTCTGAAGGACATTAGGAACATAACTTTTATTCTATGGACTACAACCATCAGGCAAAAGGGGGAGAAAAACATGCCAAGATTAACTGTCTCTATACAGCAACAGGGGAACGTGGAGTGGGACAAGTTTCTTACCAATTAAATTCATGCACCCAGCTTGAGAGCTCGGGCTGCTAAGAACAGTCCCTGATGCTCCCAAGGAGCAGGCAGAGAGCCCAAGCCTGAAAAGCATCTCCAGTGACCCCTGTCACTCTACAAACTGTACTGCAAATAGCCCTTAAAAATCCAGCGCTGCAACCTCCAGGTTGCTTTGTCTTATGAACTAATGCCACTGCAAACAGTTCTAATTAAAATCAAGACGATAAATTATGAAATATTGGCACCATATATTACCAGCTGCTTGTTACAATGCAGGGTGCAGTTGCAGAAGTCAAATGATGGCACATTTCTTGTGGATACTGCGGGTCTATTTGCATTGCTATTGGTTTTTTGGAGCTGATTGAAATTCTGGATTTTCATTCAGTCCAGAGGAACAGTTTGACAGACAAATACAGGTAACTAAAATCCTGAAAACGTTTATAATACTCAGATCTGTGACCAGTTTCAGAAGGAAAACACATTAACAAGAAAAAGGGTTGGATAGTGAAATGGAAAACTGTCCACTGACCCACCTCACCAAGCCATGGTTAGACCTTCAAGGACACTGCTGTGCTTACTATCTTCAGCAAAGTGCCTGACTCAAATCCCTATCACTGGAATTATTTTTTTCCCCTTTTCATTTAGATGACACCAAGAAAACCTTAAAACTTCACAACAGAGCACTGAGTAACACAATTTTCATTTAGACAACCATGTGTGTATCCCCAGCAGGAATATACTTGATCAGTTCATCGAAGTTAATCCTGGTAATTCTATTATGGACATCTTAACTGGGAACAGTACAAAAGAAAATGCCATTTAAAGGCTGAACTAAAAATTAATTAAAACTGTGTAGCAATATATTATAGCTGGTTTAGTAAAACATTATTTACAGTTCTAAGTATCTTCCTAAATGCCTTCCCACAAAACTTTACCAATAAGTACATGCCCCCCGTGTAACAAAAGAGCAAGGCACTGAAAAGAGTGCAAACTACTAAAATGTTTTTGTACTCAACAGTGAAAAGCCTCTTCAGAGAAAGCAAATGAGAGGTAGAAATGAATCCACTGTATACTAAGGATTCAGAGTGAATAAAGACAAACAGGAGACTGGATGACCTATTTTACAGGAACACAAAGAAATTTGATCCTTTTTGGGGGGGTGTGTGGAGGGTGTTGTTTTTAAAGGCAGAAGCATGAACACCACTGTCAAATCCTTGTCATTTTAGAAAGACCAGTTGCTTTTAAAATTATTATTAATGCATGTGTTATCCAGTTATACCACATGCCAAAATACATACTGTATGAGAGGCTCACTGAGGAAGATTAAGAAGTCACATGGAGATGCTAACAGAAACAACTGGATTTATAACTGACATCTTCATTTTGATTTTCCAATAACATATGAAATAGTTCAGATTATAAAAAACCCAAAAATCTGCTAAAGACAAAAGAAGGTACACATTCTTAATCCATATATAACTTTAAATTAAAGTCAAAGTTACTCTGTCCCTCTCCAATGGAAGTAAACCAATCTTACCAGACATTAACAGTCACGTGGAATTATCTGGAACTGCTCATTAGTTTGCATGACCAGGTTTAGATTTACAAGGAACTACAGGGACAGTTCTATTGCATTTCCTCAGAATAAAGGATATCGGGCAGGAACCAGAAAAACCAGGTCATGGACATCCAAAAAACTGAACTTAGCAGAAATGCTGTGGGAAGATACCTTAGATTCTTGAGCCCCACGAGTTGCCTGAAAGAATATTAAAATAAAAAAAATAATATTTTTCAAAATATATTTAAAACACAAGTCCATAGAATATAAATCATCTGGTTTGTTATTGTAAAAACTTCACGCACGTGGTATATTTCAAGTCTCTCAAAGCAATCAAGAACTGTCACTCAAAAGGATTCTTTATCCAGACGGACAGGGGGGTATCAACGCAAAACCAGACCTACTAAGTGCTCTCTTCCAGCCTAATATTATATATGAGAAGTGTTGTAGCACTGGGGGAGAAGTACAGTCTCTGTCCATTTGCACACAGACAGCTTTGCCACATCAATGAATACTGACTGTTGCAGGAACTGTTGGAGAAAGCAGGAAAAGTACAAACCAGCTCAGGATAACACTGGGAGCTCTGGGGAGGCAGAAGGAGAGGGAATGGCTCACTAAAACCTATTCTCTGCCAAAATATAGCAGGAAAAGGTTGTGATAAAACACATTTCTGAGCACTGTGAATAGACATCTCAGTGTCTGCCAGATGCAAACCATCAATAACACTCTTTAACATTAAAATTAGCTAACAGACTGTTTGGGGTTTTTTAATCTTTCCGTGACAGGAAACTACTACTGTGTACACCTAAAGACATTCAATTTCTATGGTCATTCATTCTAAAAAGTACATATATTTAGATTCTTCACACACTCTGCAACCATTTTTCGGGACGTATCTTCTAAGCTATGTGAAACTAAACTTTGAAAATATATCATGTCTCTGACAATTAAATACACATACAGAGAGAAAAAAGCCACAAACCTGACAAACAGTGTCATTCCAAAAAGCAGGCAGAGAAGCAAACATCCTTTCAAAAGCCAAGAATCAGAACTTAAGTTCACGACGTATCCTATGGCCCACATGAAGGTCAAGGAAGATGCCAACATCAGGAAGAGCTGTTAAAATTATTATTGTGAAAATATTCAAGTTATTGTTTTATTGTTATTGTATTATTGTTAAAGTATTCAATCAGACTTACTTAAAAGTGTTCACTTCATGTAATAACAGATGCTGAAAGACTCAAGATAGAGAAGACAAGGTGACACATCAAAAGCAGAGGAGGAGGAATGACACAAAAAAACCCCACTCGAAACACTGCTATGTGCTTTTAAAGAATATTTTTTGTGCATCCAATTTCAGAAATCTCAAAAGTCGTTTGTTAGAATAGAGTTAATTTGCATATCACTCTAAACACAGCATGTTGTAGTTTTATTTCCATTAGTTATCACTTGGGAAATTACCTCATATTTCTCTACTATTTTCAGCAACCTGTTATTTTTCCTGCTTCTCATTCTTCCTTCCTCTTTCATCATATAAACCATGAAGTGATTCTGACTTTGATAAGCAAGGTCAAGCGGTGTCTCTCCCTTTAAGAACAGAAGAAGTTATTTATTTATGCACTTAACACATAAATACTTTCCTTTTTAACAGAAGCAAGAAATTAATATAGTTAAAACAAGAATAACTGGGCAGTTACTTCCCAGTCCCACCTCCCCCCTCTTATTCTTTAAGGTAAAGTAAGCTAAACTCAGGGTTTTAATATGCTTAATTCAGTGCTTTGCAATTCTGAAAACTGACACTGGCAAACAGATTGCACCCATTTGAGTTATCTGCTGGACTGCCTCCAGTAACATATTTACATAGTCATGAGAATTGATACTTTCAACATTTATACTTCTCACTATCAGTTTTTACAAATATTAAGAGGAAGACTTTCATATGTGACCAACTCAGGCATTGCCAAACACTAGCTTCCACATGTATTTTGAAGTCTTTGTGAGTCTGACTGGACACTAAGGAACTGCTACTTTTTAAAATCTGCCAAAGGTCATCAGTCTCCATGACAACGTTCTGAAGTAGAAAGCAGCCAAATCAAGAAATGAAGAAACGAAACAAACCCCCAAGAAAATGAAAGGATGCTGAGGGAACACAAGGCTTGGCTGCTCATTAAAGAAATGTTGCAAAGAACCCCTGCATTCTTTGAGTCACACCTCAAGGAAGGCGCTAAGTCCTTTCCGCGAAGTCTAAGAACATCTGCTCTTAGTCACCTCCTGCTGCAGCTGACATCCAATGTGAAGAGGGCTCAGATTTTTCTTTACATTTATTTTACACATTTATGCCACATGGGATGAAACATCATGAAAGAAATTATACCTTGACATTTTTTATGTCGAGGCTGGCACCAGCTTCCAGCAACAGATCCACTGCACTGATATTTCCCGATGATATTGCCCAGTGCAGTGCAGTATTCTTTTGAACATTGTCTACAGCATTGAGAGAGGGGTTAAACTTTAAGAGAAACCTCGTGGGTTCCGGTCTAGATGAAAATAAAGTATAACAGTTAACGAACAGAAGAGAATCTAAGCTGGAAATGAAACTTTTGAACGCCCTATAAAAAAATCAGTAAACCAACAGGAGATATGCAACACCTCGTCTCAGAACAAGTTCATCAACAAGAGTTCCAAGTTTAGAATTCAGGACCCACCTTGAAGGTTTTTCTCCAGATTATGTAATTTTACCTTTTTAACAAATATGAGGTCTATAACACAGATTGTATCTTCTACAACGCCATGTGTAAGCTTATATCTCCACATTTAATTTGTTCTAAATGCATTTCACCATTTATTTTCATTTTGGGGAAAGCACAGTACGGCTGCAGATGATTCAGCCACAAACCTAAACTTCTTCTGGAAATTCTTTTGACTTTGCTATATCCAACGAGCTACTTCCTAACTCCTGATCTCTGAAATACTGGATATTTTAGTACAAATGACAGTGAAAGGAATGCCAGTTGAAAAAAAGAACCGTAAGAAAAAATTCGCCTCGCTGCTTCTTGGGTACAATAAAATAGACCCTTCTCAGTTATTCACTACTTACCCAATGGCTTTTTGTGCTGTTAACATTAAAGGTGTTTGTCCATTGAAGTCTGTTGTGTCTATGTTCTAAGAATAAGAAAAAAACAACAAGCAAGTGATTATCAGTAATTTCAGGAAACAGTGAGGTGGTCAGATTTGGAGCTATACAACTGGTTTAGCTTCACGAATGAAAAGAAAATGGAAAGAAACCAAATTACATAAGCCAAGAAGCCAACACTTCTTTAAACATTTTTCTTCCCTCTACAAGTCTTGCATGTCGTTCCTTCCAGAATATTCTGAGTTTCTGCTAAGGACACTTTTAAGGGAGAGTCTCCACAAAGGATATTTCCAAGTGAATCATGTTAACCATCTTCCTTGTGTAAACAGAATACATAACAGAATGTCCAAGTACATAAAACAGGTTTATTAAAACAAGAAAAGATTGGTTGGTTACGTATCTCAAAACATAAACACTTCACTTGTATTACCTAATTTTCTTCCTTCTTAACAATGAAGGTTTCCTTGTTCCCTGCTTCCACCTATCATTACATTAGAACAGATTTACTTAAAAGAAATTATTAAATACTCGGATTTTTTCAGCTGAAGATAGGTGAACTAACAGCTTTATTAAGTCTGTGATACACATCACTATACCTACACTCCAGAAGGCATTTATTCTACCAAAGAGAACTCTATAAGAAAGAAAATAAACTTAGAAAATCTTTAAATCCTAACACTCAATGTTTCTAAGAAACAGTCTTGATCATATAAGAACTCTTCTCTCATTTTTATTAGAAAACTGTTACACTTGTCATTAATTCTGATTATTTCAGATGTAAGTTGGGAGATATCAACTACCATGGATACAATATAAAATTAAAGAAAACACAGAAATTAATAAAAATTCAGACCTAGTCTGATGATCTATTCTGCATACTTCAATTGATGGACAATTCCATGGATGACTAGTTACCACACTGTAATCAAATCATAAATACTTCATGACGTATATCCATCATATACTTTTTGTTCTCAGGTTTAAATGTTTAGTTCTTTTGTTCTCATGTGTAAATGCCAGTTGTCATTTACACAGCACCACAAATCTGCATAGCCTTAGCAATGCTCTTTAAATACTCTGAAATGTAGGTGAATCTGGACATGTGGGGATGACAGGAACAAGGAGGACTATTAAAAAAAAGTTTTTTAAATATATATTAAAAAAATCTAAGTTTATCTGAACTTATAACACAGAAAAAAGTTATAAAAC
Source organism: Manacus vitellinus (assembly GCF_001715985.3). Classification (NCBI taxonomy): domain Eukaryota; kingdom Metazoa; phylum Chordata; class Aves; order Passeriformes; family Pipridae; genus Manacus; species Manacus vitellinus. The sequence goes on from NW_021940711.1 coordinate 3,173,715, forward strand.
ACCTGCTTTTCATGTAGAAAACAAACCAGCTAATTCTGAAAGGTATCCTACACACAGACAGCTACTCACAAGTAGAACACAACAACTGGGACATCACCAACATACCTGGCCTTTTGATATGAGGTAAGCTATGATGGGCATGTGTTGGAAGAGCACTGCTAAATGAATGCTACTGAATCCTTCCCCATCAATAAGACTGGGATCCGCTCCACATTTCAACAATAATATGACCATGGGTAGGTGTCCTTGTCTACAACGATATATGAAATGAAACTATAGAGATGATGAAAAAAATGGGTATTTTAATGAAAGCATTGCCCTAATCATTCTCACAGAGACCCCACAAAAAACCAATTTTCTTTCAGATTCTCATGCTTTTATTCAGGAAAATACTTAAGCTACAAGTTTGTATCAGGAAATTTATATTAAATATACACCTTAATAAATCAGCCTAGGGCAAACTGTTAATTTAGAATACAGTGGTTATTCTACAGTAATCTCTCCTGTAAGCAGTCATCCAAGCATCCAACTCTGGCAGAAGACTGATAGTCCAGAAGAAAGCACTGATCTTCCAATGTGAGAACTGGCACTCAGAGGAGTTATCCCAGAATAATCATTTAAGGTTATGTTTTCTCCAGACAAGCAGTGCTTTGTTCTTTGTACCACACAAAATGCTACTATAGCTTTTAATATTAACAGATTTACACTTGCAAGCAACATACCTAATGGCCCAGTGAAGGGGAGTAGAATTCAAATCTCCACCCAGCTGATCCACTATCGCACCTTTGGAAATATAATATCTGTGTAATAACAACACAATAAGATTAAGAACATAATAAGATATAATAAATATATACTAATGATAACATTAGCTCTAATAATGTGGCACTAGCTTACAATAAAAAAAAAATCACTAGAGAAGAAAATCGACAAAAGTTTTTACGGTAAAGGACACTTTTCAAGAAAATGTTTGAGAAAAAATACAGTCATTAGCAAGGTGCTTATAAAATCAGCTGTCATGTTTGTTAAACAAACCAAACCCAGGAAAATGATTTCATGTACTACATGATTTCACATATAAAGAAACCAGGCTATCTTCACATTGCAGCGACATTTCCACAAAGGTTATTGGGTTAAAGTTTGAATTTCATGCTTTTCTTCTCAAGCAGCAGGTTCCTTTGTTTTCAAGTACAAAAGCAACAAAGAGATTATAAGTAACAGTGGCAGAATACTTGTGTTACTTTCACAGGGACTCTTGAACTTACTTAACCAGCTCCTGTCTGTTGTTTATTGCTGCCCAGTGAAGAAGAGTCACATTTTCTTTGTCTGGTTGTCGAACATCATATCCTGCTTCTACCAGTTCTCTGCATCGCTCTAGCATTCCATATCTTGAATGAGAAAAAAACCCATCAATTTATTTACCATTTGTTAAATATCCTCCAGTTTGGAGACAGCCACATACTAAAGAAAGAATAAATCTCTGTGAGCATCACCCAGCAGTTCCTACTTGTGCAAATTCCACATTGCAATCAATGGAAGTCTTGCAAAAAGAGCTGGGCTCTTAACAAACCTTCTACTTAACAAACTTGCTTGAAATGAAATACCTTTGTTTATGATGAAAACATTTACAACAGTAGCTGTAAATGATCTTCCTTCACAGAATCACAGAATATGTCGAGTTGGAAGGGACCCACAAGGATCATCGAGTCCAGCTCTTAGCCCTACACAAGGAGCATCCCCAAGAGTCAGACCATGTGCCCCAGAGCATGATTAAAACTTCTTCCACTACAGGGAGAAAATGAAACTGAAAATGTTTCCTCTGTAAGAATATCCAGACTGGCTCACATTTGAGGACACTCCCATCTATTTCACCACTTGGCACACTCAGAATGTGTACTTACTGTGTAGCCTTGACAATATCACAGGTGCTGGGGTCTTCAACAATGGGATATGGTCCTGGTAAACCTTTATCCCCGTGGGTGCTGTGATTGTTGTGCATGTGAGGTCGATGAGGTCCATGGCAATGGCCTTTACACTGTCAGTTAACAAAGTATTTATCAGCCATTATTATTTATGGGTTCTACACCACATACACAGCAGTTCTGCCACACCAGAAATCACAGTCCACGGCCTTAGGAAAGGCTTTAAACGCGCTCGGGAGCCACAGCGCCACCCACACAGCCTGAAACCACATGCGATGGAACAGAAGAGGCACAGGCAGGGCAGGACACGGGCCGCTTGTTGCCGGGAGCCCTCGCCAGACACCCCCCGGCAGCCCCGCGGGGACCGCACGGCCGTCCGCCTCCGGCCCTCGGCGGCCGCGCTCCGCACCCACCGCCCGGGCAGCGCCGGCCCTCCACCCCGCCCCGGCCTGGCACGTCCGGGCTCCCCGCTCCCGCCCGGCACTGTCCCCACTGTCCCCGGGCTCCCCCTTCTCCGCCCGGCACTGTCCCCTGGGCTCCCCGCTCCCGGCCCGGCACTGTCCCCGGCTCCCGTCCCGCCCGGCACTGTCCCCGGGCTCCCAAGCTCCCCGGCTCTGGCACTGTCCCGGCTCTCCCGCCCACCGCCGGCCCGCTGCCGCCATCCCCGCGCCCGCCGCAGCTTCTGCTCCCGCCGTTCCTGGGACGGCTCCGGGGCGGGGCCCGCGCCGGGCACACACGGCCCGGGCGGGGCGGGACCGGCGCCGTGCGGGCGAGTGCGGGAGACTCGAGTCTGACCCCCCCGGCCGTGCAGGGAATGGCGGGGAAGCTGCCCCTGACGTTCCCGGCTGTGCGGGGAACTGTCTCTGACGAGCCGCCGCTCGCGCGGGCAGATCAGCGGCTTCCAGCTTTCTTCGGTTGTGCCTGAAAAATGGTTCCTTCCCCTTTTACAGGGCAGCCACACGGAAAAACTCTTTCAGTTTCGCACAGTATACCCCCCAAGGTCGGGGACAAGAAGCCTTTTCTGCCGGCGAAACTGCGGCAGTTGTGCCTCAGCAGCTGGAAGGGATCCCCTGGGGAAGGGTCTGGAGCGCGATTCTGATGAGGAGCGGCTTAGGGAGCTGGGGGGGCTCAGCCTGGAGGAAAGACCTTCTCGCTCTCTATAACTCCTTGAAAGGAGTAGTGCCACCACTTTGCTGGCATGGTTCCCTCAAGGATTCAGGGCCATTTGGAAGTCATACTTACAGCCCCCAGCCGAGCTCCGATGTCCCCTCATGACAACCAGGATGAGGGAGGAGCCGCCATTACGGGACAAGCCGTGAGTGGGAGCAGTCACCCCCTAAATAAACGGCGATAACCTGGGAAAACACCCACAGGTGTCAAACATCCACAACCTTCCCGGGTGATGTGGGACCTGGTAGCCCTCAGAGCGACTCCATCTCCTCTGCCCTGAGAAGTCCCCCCCCTGCGTCGGGGGCGGTGATCACCAGCTCTCGATGGCGCTGGGTGTGGGCAGAGGGACAGGACAGTCTGTGGGGACCTGGGGACCTCCCGCTCCTGGGGAAAACGTGTGATGGCTTTAGTGAATTAGCAGTTACCCGAAAAGGGAAAATTATAACGCCCAGCTCAGCCTCCTGCTTACGTCGGACTCAGGACTCTCGCAATCCCCTGAGGGTGGGGTCCTGGCTGGAAGGATCGTGGCTCCTGCCAAGCCTTCAGGTAGAGGCTTGGATAGGCATTCAGGGTCGGCAACTCGCAAAAAAGGGAAGAAAAATGAAAAAGCAGATGCATCTCTGAAAAAAACCCCAAATCCTTATTTTGGGAGCACAGGGCAGTAGGCAGAAAGTGGCACAGGCTTGTTCTGGCACCTCACCACTGGACCTGGGCTGGCACCTGGGTGCTTTGCCTAAAAATTGGATTTTAGATTTCTAATGTAGCTCAAACTGCCACACCTGGCCATGTGCATCTTCAAGGATGAGCAAGTTCCGCTATTGATACCCGCAGCTCCAAGGGAGCAGGGAGACCTGTCCACAGGGTCTTGTTTGTCCGGAGTCCAGCAGGTCTCACTGAGGCTCCCAGAGAGACAGATGCTTACAGAAGAAGTAAGATGCTCAGAGGACTGTAGGATTTTGGAAGGATGGAGGCTCTTATAGGAAGGGAGGTTTCTGGAAAGATGCAGGCTTTTAAAGGGAAAGGAAGCTCTCAGAAAGAAGGAGGATCTCCAGCAGAGGGAGATTCTTGGCTGGATGGAGGATCTCTGATGGAATGATTTCCTTGGAAGGGCAGAGGCTCTCCAAGGGATGAGGACTCTTGGTGGGAGCAGCCTCCCAGAGGGATGGAGGCTCCGAGGAGCTGGAGGAACTGGACAAGCTGTGGCAGGGCAGGTGGCCTCGCTTCACCAGCTCCTGCAGTTCCACCCACAATTGGTTCCACCAGTGTGTGGGGACACCTCTGTGATGTTACAGAACTGTGGGTGGGGACACCTATGTGATGTCAGAAACCCCATCCTGGTCCTCATGGCAGCACAAATGGAGGTGCTGGCTACTGCAAAATCTGAGGGTGGAATGGTGAGATCTTTGCAAGATTTAGTGAAGGCTTTGTAGGAAAAACCAGAAAAGGAATGCTCATAGGGATCTGTTAGATGGGAAGCAGTTTGGAGGGAGAGGGAGATGAATCCATTGCTGCAATTGGCCCTTCAGGAGGTGATGGAGAAAGATGAATCTCTGGGAAAGCAGCTGGAAAGAAAAAAATCCGTCTGCCATAAGGTCACCTGGCTTATGTGTTATGGGAAGGCAGTGCATGTTCTTTTTGAGGATTTTAGTTGGAGTTTTGATCACGTCCCTCACAGAATCCTTTTGGAGAAGGCATCCAGCTTTGAGATGAGCAGGTACAGGGTGTGCTGGGTGAAGAACTGGCTGCTGTATTGCTTTTTGGTGGGATACTTTCTTCATAGTAGCTGGCACAGCCCTGGGTTTGGATTCAGGATGGGATAACAGCTGGATGGTTTGGTTGTTGCTGAGCAGCACTTGGCCTCCTCAAGGACTCTTCAGTGTCCCATGGGACAAGCCGTGTCCCATGCTCTGCCAGCGAGGCAGTGACAACATCCTCCTTCTCCTCCTCATGACTGTGTCCTACTTGGCCGAGAATGTTCCATCCAGTCTGTTCCAGAGGGGCCTCGAGTACCCACAGGGAGCCCCTTTCTCCCCCATGGAGCCCTGGTGAGCACTGGGGTGAGGCAGGGCCATGTTATGACACAGGTGTCCTCTCCCACAGGACTGACATCACTACACAAGAAGTGCCACCACCCCCTGGCTCCCAGTGTGGTCATGATGGGCCGTGTTGGAGCCATGAGCGATGGCAGCATCCTCCTCTCCTTGTTTGTCCTGCTGCTGGCCACTGCAGCTGTCTGGCTGGCCATCGGCCACTGGCAACAGCGGGTGCTGGGGACACCGAAGAACCCAGGGAGCCAGGCCAGGCCAGTTTCTGATTTGAGCCCCGAGTACATCCCCTGTGGCTGTGGCCCCAGCTGCACCTCCTGCATGGCAGTGGCCCAGGAGCTGCAGGATTTGGTCATGTTGGTGTGGGTTGGGAATGGGATGTCTTTCCCACTGGATTCTGAGGTGTGGCAGACGTTGTGGGAGAACCTGGAGGAGTTGGTGGAGCGAGGCCACCTGCCCTGCTGCAGCTCGTCCAGCTCCACCAAGAGCCCCCATTCCTCCAAGAGCCAGCTCCCATGGAGAACCTCTGTCCTTCCAAGAGCCCTCATCCGTCGGCAAGCCTCCGTCTTTTCAATATCCTCATTCCTGCCAAGAACTCGATTCCGTAAGAGATACTCCATCCTTACAAGAAGACCATGCCATAGGAGAGCCTTCATCCCTCTGAAAGCCTCCATTCCTTCCAAGAGCCTGCATTCCTCTGAGAGCTTCCACCTTCCAAGAGCCTGCATTCCTTCCCCAGGCCTCCGTTCCCCTGAGAGCGGGCACCTTTCAAGAGCTTCCACTAGTTCCACAAGGTTCCAGTCCTCTGAGAGCCTCACTTCTTCCCAGCCTTCAGCCCTACAAGAGCTTCAGTGAGAACTGCCAGACTCCAGATGGAGTGATTTGAGTAAGTCTTGGTGTCAGTTTTTGGGGTTTTGGGGTCAGTTTCTGGTCATTTTTGGGGGTGATTTTGTATCATTTTGGGTCAGTTTTGGTTTTTTTTTTTTTCATTTTTAGGTCAGATTTTGGGCCAATTGGGAGTTAGTTTTTGGGGTGATTTGGGCCAGTTTTGTGTCAGTTCTGGATCAATTTTTGGGGTGAATTGGATCAGGTTTTGTGTCATTTTTTGGGGTAATTTTGGGTGAGTTTCTGGCCATTTTTTGAGGAGATTTGTTTGAGTTTCTGGTCATTTTTTGGGGTGATTTGGGTGAGTTTTGGGTCATTTTTTGGTGTAATTTTGGGTAAGTTTCTGGTCATGTTTTGGAGTGATTTGGCTGACTTTTGTGTCATTTTTTGGGGAGATTTGGGTGAGTTCTGGGTAATTTTTTGGGGAAATTTTGGGAGAGTTTCTGGTCATTTCTGGGGAAGATTTGGGTGAGTTTTGGGGTCATTTTTTGGGGAGATTTGTGTGAATTTCTGGCCATTTTTGGGGAAGATTTGGGTGAGTTTCTGGTCATTTTTTTGGGAGATTTGGGTGAGTTCTGGGCCATTTTTTGGGATAATTTTGGGTCAGTTTCTGGTCATTGTTTGGAGAGATTTAGGTGAGTTCTCGGTCATTTTTTGGGGTAATTTTGGGTCACTTTCTGGTCATTTTTGGGGGAGATTTGGGTGAATTTCTGGCCATTTTTGGGGAAGATTTGGGTGAGTTTCTGGTCATTTTTTGGGGAGATTTGGGTGAGTTCTGGGCCATTTTGGGGGGCAATTTTGGGTCAGTTTCTGGTCATTTTTTGGGGTGATTTGTGTTAATTTTGTGTCATTTTTTTGGGTGATTTGAGTCAATTTCTGGTCATTTTTGGGGGTAGGTTTGAGTCAGTTTCTGGTCTTTTTTTGGGAAGATTTGGGTGAGTGTTGGATATTTTTTGGGGGAGATTTGGGTCAGTTTCTGGTCATTTTTTGTAGGAGATTTAAGTAAGTTTTGGACCATTTTTTGGGGAGATTTGGGTCAGTTTCTGATCATTTTGGGGGGAGATTTGGGTGAGTTTTGGGTCATTTTTTTGGGTGATTTTTTATCAGTTTCTGGTCATTTTCCGGGGAGATTTGGGTCAGTTTGGAGTAATTTTTTGGGGTGATTTGAGTCTGTTTTGGACCATTTTTTAGGGAGATTTTTGTAAGTTTTTGGGTCATTTTTTGGAGAGATTTGGGTCAGTTTGGTGTCATTTTCTGGGGTGATTTGGGTCAGTTTTGGGGTCATTTTCTAGGGAGATTTGGGTCAATTTCTGGTCATTTTTGGGGGAGATTTGGGTCAATTTCTGGTCATTTTTTGGGGTGATTTTGGTCAGTGTTGGGCCTTTTTGGGGGGGTTATTTTTTGTCAGTTTCTGGTCCTTTTTTGGGGAGATTTGAGTGAGTTTTTGATCATTTTTTTAGGGTTATTTTTTGTCAGTTCCTGGTCATTTTTTGGGGAGATTTGGGTGAGTTTCTGGTCATTTTTTGGGGTGATTTAGGATAGTTTTGGGTCATTTTTTGGTGGTATTTTCTGTCAGCTTCTGCTCATGTTTTGGGGACAATAGGTTGAGTTTTTGGGGTTTTTCTGGTGTTATTTCGGTCAGTTCCTGGTCATTTTGGGGGGTTATTTTTTTTCAGTTTCTGGTCATTTTTTGGGGAGATTTTTTTCAGTTTTCTGATCATTTTTTGGGGTGATTAGTGTCAGTTTCTGGTCAGTTTTTGGGGTGATTTTGCTCAGTTTCTGGTCTTTTTTGGGGTGATTTAGTTGAGTTTCTGGTAATTTTTTGGGGGACAATTGAGTCAATTTTGGACCATTTTTTGGAGAGATTTTGGTCAGTTTCTGGCCATTTTCTGGGGGACATTTGGGTGAGTTTTGAGGTCATTTTTTGGGGTGATTTGAGTCAGTTTCTGGTTCTTTTTTGGGGAGATTTTGGTACATTTTTGGTGGTTTTTTTGAGTGATTTGAGTCTATTTCTGGTCATTTTTGGGGGAGTTTTGGATGAGTTTTTGGTTATTTTGTGGGGAGATTTTTGTCAGCTTTGTGTCAGTTTTGGGGGTTATTTTTTGTCAGTTTCTGGTCTTTTTTAGTGGAGATTTTTGTTTATTTTGTGTCATTTTTTTGGGGTGATTTGAGTCAATTTCTGGCCATTTTTGCGGGTAATTTGCATCAATTTCTGGTCATTTTTTGGGGGAGATTTGGGTGAGTTTTGGGTCATTTTTTGGGGAGATTTGTTTGAGTTTCTGGTCATTTTTGGGGGAGATTTTGGGTCATTTTCTGATCATTTTTTGAGGAGATTTTGGGTCATTTTTTGGTCATTGTTTGGAGAGATTTGGGTGAGTTTTTGCACCTTTTGGGGTGATTTGGCTGACTTTTGGGTCATTTTTTGGAGTAATTTTCGGTCAATTTCTGGTCATTTTTTGGGGAGATTAGTGTGAGTTTTGGGTCTATTTTTGGGGAGATTTGTTTGAATTTTTCATCATTTTTGGGGGGAGATTTGTGTCAGTTATGGGTCATTTTTTGGGGAATTGGAGTGAGTTTTGCGTCATTTTTTGGGGAGATTTGAGTCAGTTTTTGAGTCATTTTTTGGGGAGATTTGGGTGAGTTTTGGATAAAATTTTGGGTGATTTGGGTGAGTTTTGGGGTTATTTTTTTGGGTGATTTGGGTGAGTTTCTGGTCATTTTTTGGGGTGATTTTGTGTCATTTTGGGTCAGTTTTGGGGGGGCTTTCATTTTTTGGGTCAGATTTTGGGCCAATTTGGGGGGTTTTTTTGGGTGATTTGGGCCAGTTTTGTGTCAGTTCTGGATCAATTTTGGGGGTGAATTTGATCAGGTTTTAGGTCAGTTTTGGGGCTGATTTGGGTCAGTTTCTGGTCAGTTTTTGGGGTGGTTTCAATCAGTTTCTGGTCATTTTTTTGGGTGATTTGTGTGAGTTGTACGTGAGTTTTGGGGGAGATTTGGGTCATTTTTGGGTCATTTTTTGGGGAGATTTGGGTGAGTTTCTTGTCCTTTTTTGGGGTAATTTTGTGTCAATTCAGGTCAGTTTTGGGGAGTTTTTTTGCATTTTTTGGCTCAGATTTTGGGCCAATTTGGAGTTAGTTTTTGGGGTGATTTGGTCCAGTTTTGTGTCAGTTGTGGATCAGTTTTGGGGGTGAATTGGATCAGTTTTGGGGGTGATTTGAGTCAGTTTTTGGAGGGTTTTTGCAGGTTTTGGGGTGATTTGGGCTGGTTTGGGGTCAGGTTTTAGAGTGTTTCGGGTCAGTTTTGGGTCGGTTTTTGGGGTGATTTGGGTCAGTTTATGATCACTTTTTGGGATGATTTGGGTGAGTTTTGGGGTCATTTTCTGGGGTGATTTTTGTGAGTTTCTGATCATCTTTTGGGGAGATTTGGGTCAGTTTTGGGTCATTTTTTGGGGAGATTTGTGCAAGTTTCTGGTCATTTTGGGGGTGATTTGGGTCGGTTTTGGGTCATTTTTGGGGGTGATTTTGGTCAGTTTCTGGTCATTTTTTGGGGTGATTTGGGTCAGTTTTGACAAGTGAATGAAATGACAAGTGAAATGAAAGAGAAAAACAACTCTTCTTGGGCACCTCGTTTCCTCCCCGCCCTCCGCCCCCTAACTTGGAGGTCCCCCCTAAAGTGTGAGAA
>NW_021940712.1:0-7950 GCF_001715985.3 Manacus vitellinus
AAACTGTATAGAGAAAATTGATTCCAATACTTCTGTACTGTGAAAAATTTTAATTTTTTTCCCCTTTTCTTCCCATGCTATCCAGAAGCTTGGAAAGGTAGAAGAGCAGGATCGGTGAAGGTTGGAAAGGTAGAAGAGCAGGATCTGTGAAACTGTCCCTATTTCCAGTTTTCCGAGTGGAAGGAGTGTTAAATGTAATATTTACCAATGACTAAACAGAAGTATATGGTCCATTTTGTATTTTGTTGCCTCTTTGGAAGGTAGAGGAATTTGACAGTGACACAAGAGATTGATATTGGGACCCTATTTTGATTTCAGTATGACCAGAACTATACTAAGAGTGTAGAATTTAACCCTGACAGAAAAACTGCTTTTATGAGTGAATATTTTTGTATCATTTATTCCTTAGAACTGAATGTTGCTTAACTAGAGGGTGTTCAGCAGTTGGCTCTGATTTTTGGGTGTGGATCTGTCTTCTCAGTTACAGACTTCATTTATTTTCAATCTTCTGCTGCAAAACACTAAGTAAACTTCCAGTGCTTCCAAAACTTGGTCACTTATGAGAGCTGTCTAGGCACAGGTGAATGGAGTGAAGTGAGAAGAAAATGAAATAAATACAGATCCATTTATTTTTCTTCTCTCAAGCATTCTACCTGTGTACTAAGGACTGTGCCAAATATCAATCAAAATGAAACACTGTGCTTCTCTAGCACTTTGTATCTCAAGATAGTTATGTTTAATACTGTAAAAGAACACCACTCCTTAATTTCCACCTAAAACAGGTAAACTGTTAAGTAATTTGTAAATTGCTCTGGCGCTACAGTTCTTCATACATCTCCTTCCACATTAGACAGAGGGAGTTTGGTCCTCAACCCAACATTTTTCTGCTTAGGAGGAGATAAGAGCTGATTTCTTGTAGTCATCACAGCTTCTGGTCTCAGACTGTGTGGGTGGAAAGTGAGCCGAGACTTTGAAGGAGTGTTTTTAGGTTTGTGTGCCTTAAGGATACAAACCTAAATCCTAAACAGAAGACTGCTGCTTAAAATAGCCTAATACTGAAGTTGTCCTGTTTTTCACAGGAGTTTGATCACTTCTTAGCCACCAAGTTTGCCACGGTGAAGCGCTACGGCGGCGAGGGGGCCGAGAGTATGATGGGCTTCTTCCACGAGCTGTTCAAGATGTGCGCGTACGGCGGAGTGACGGATGTTGTTATTGGAATGCCTCACCGTGGAAGGCTTAACCTCCTCACAGGTCTGCTTCAGCTTCCACCCGAGGTAAGAGGTTCATAATCTCATGAGCACTTGCTTGATGCCTGGTTTATTTGAGGTGAAATAAAGCCCCAAAAGTTTGTCGTGTTGTAAGTGCTGGAGCCATGAAAGTTAACCTGTGTGAGAGTGTTTTCCCTTCCTGTCAACACTTCAGCCAACTGTCCACAGGAGGCTGTAAAAATCACTCTAATGCAGGGCTTTCTGTGCTGTTATCAGAAGCATCCTTGTAATTTCAGGAGAAGGAGAGCATAGGGTTCAGTAAATGCTTTTCTTTCACCGTGTCAGTGAATCAGAAAAGGGTTTTGACCAAATCTGTTTCCATGCAGCTCATGTTCCGTAAGATGAGTGGTCTGAGTGAGTTCCCAGAGAATTCAGCAGCCATTGGGGATGTTCTCTCCCACCTGACATCTTCTGTGGACCTCGACTTCGGTGCCCACAGGCCTGTGCACGTCACCTTGCTGCCCAACCCCTCACATTTGGAAGCCATCAATCCAGTGGCCGTGGGCAAGACACGGGGGAGGCAGCAGACCCTGCTCGATGGAGATTACTCCCCAGACAGCTCTGCACAGCCTGGGGACAAAGTTATTTGCCTGCAGGTATTTTGCTCACAATTCCTAGCTGATCTTTGTAAGACTTACTGGACTAGAATGTGAACAGAAGTGTATACAGAAATATCAGAAAAACACTGATTTGATGTATATGACAAGTAGTGGGATCCTGTTTACGGGGAAAGAGGAGGGCAAGGAAGATTTCCAGGTGCCATATGTGATGATACTGGCATTTAAACAACTGCACTTCTAAGATTTCTGAAGAACTGCTTCTGATATCTTCCTTTTTTAAAATAATACTCTGCATTGGGAGCCATGTGTGCCTTTCCTCACAGACCACTTTTGCATTTAAACCACCACCAGAATCCTTCTTTTAAATTAATAGGTTTGGAGAGGATCTGTCAACAAGGTTGCAGAATCCTCAGGAGGATTTAGAATTTTGTCATTTTATCATGGTACTATTGAAGACTCTGCTGGAATTAGTTTTTACTCCTTGACCTGACTTTTATAGTTGTAGAGGCAATCCTAAATAGTTCCTTGACAAATTTTCTTTTCTTGCATTGTGTTCAACTTGGAAAAACAAGTGAGTCAAACTCTTCACATTTTAAAGCCAGGAGTAAACACGAGTTGGGCAGAACTGTTCTCCTGTGAAGCCTAATCAACATGGAGGAAGTTACATATAGAAATGAAAATGTAATTCAGTTCAAAAAATGTTTTGCTTCCTTCTGGAAAGGGTATTGAGAAAAAGCAGAAACGAGAATATCTTGGGCAAGTTTGGGTTCTTATATTTTTTTATTAAAAAAAAAGGGTTTAGGGCATGCAAGTTCAGGGAGGTGTTTGTGGCCCACTGTGTCTCCTCCTCATATTTCTGTGCAGTTGTGTCAGTTAGTTTGAGAACATACTATTGTTTCTTAGATTCTCTCTTTCTCATAATGTTAGATTTTCACCATGTAGTAATGAGAGTATGGCAACTCTTTAAACAAAGATTCTTCAGGATAAATGGACCTTCCCTATGCAGGAAAAATTTACCTGTTTGGGTTTTGTCCAGGTAAGTGGTAGGGAGGGTTNATACATCTCCTTCCACATTAGACAGAGGGAGTTTGGTCCTCAACCCAACATTTTTCTGCTTAGGAGGAGATAAGAGCTGATTTCTTGTAGTCATCACAGCTTCTGGTCTCAGACTGTGTGGGTGGAAAGTGAGCCGAGACTTTGAAGGAGTGTTTTTAGGTTTGTGTGCCTTAAGGATACAAACCTAAATCCTAAACAGAAGACTGCTGCTTAAAATAGCCTAATACTGAAGTTGTCCTGTTTTTCACAGGAGTTTGATCACTTCTTAGCCACCAAGTTTGCCACGGTGAAGCGCTACGGCGGCGAGGGGGCCGAGAGTATGATGGGCTTCTTCCACGAGCTGTTCAAGATGTGCGCGTACGGCGGAGTGACGGATGTTGTTATTGGAATGCCTCACCGTGGAAGGCTTAACCTCCTCACAGGTCTGCTTCAGCTTCCACCCAAGGTAAGAGGTTCATAATCTCATGAGCACTTGCTTGATGCCTGGTTTATTTGAGGTGAAATAAAGCCCCAAAAGTTTGTCGTGTTGTAAGCGCTGGAGCCATAAAAGTTAACCTGTGTGAGAGTGTTTTCCCTTCCTGTCAACACTTCAGCCAACTGTCCACAGGAGGCTGTAAAAATCACTCTAATGCAGGGCTTTCTGTGCTGTTATCAGAAGCATCCTTGTAATTTCAGGAGAAGGAGAGCATGGGGTTCAGTAAATGCTTTTCTTTCACCGCGTCAGTGAATCAGAAAAGGGGTTTGACCAAATCTGTTTGCATGCAGCTCATGTTCCGTAAGATGCGTGGTCTGAGTGAGTTCCCAGAGAATTCAGTAGCCATTGGGGATGTTCTCTCCCACCTGACATCTTCTGTGGACCTCGACTTCGGTGCCCACAGGCCTGTGCACGTCACCTTGCTGCCCAACCCCTCACATTTGGAAGCCATCAATCCAGTGGCCGTGGGCAAGACACGGGGGAGGCAGCAGACCCTGCTCGATGGAGATTACTCCCCAGACAGCTCTGCACAGCCTGGGGACAAAGTTATTTGCCTGCAGGTATTTTGCTCACAATTCCTAGCTGATCTTTGTAAGACTTACTGGACTAGAATGTGAACAGAAGTGTATACAGAAATATCAGAAAAACACTGATTTGATGTATAATGACAAGTAGTAGTATCCTGTTTACGGGGAAAGAGGAGGGCAAGGAAGATTTCCAGGTGCCATATGTGATGATACTGGCATTTAAACAACTGCACTTCTAAGATTTCTGAAGAACTGCTTCTGATATCTTCCTTTTTTAAAATAATACTCTGCATTGGGAGCCATGTGTGCCTTTCCTCACAGACCACTTTTGCATTTAAACCACCACCAGAATCCTTCTTTTAAATTAATAGGTTTGGAGAGGATCTGTCAACAAGGTTGCAGAATCCTCAGGAGGATTTAGAATTTTGTCATTTTATCATGGTACTATTGAAGACTCTGCTGGAATTAGTTTTTACTCCTTGACCTGACTTTTATAGTTGTAGAGGCAATCCTAAATAGTTCCTTGACAAATTTTCTTTTCTTGCATTGTGTTCAACTTGGAAAAACAAGTGAGTCAAACTCTTCACATTTTAAAGCCAGGAGTAAACACGAGTTGGGCAGAACTGTTCTCCTGTGAAGCCTAATCAGCATGGAGGAAGTTACATATAGAAATGAAAACGTAATTCAGTTCAAAAAATGTTTTGATTCCTTCTGGAAAGGGTATTGAGAAAAAGCAGAAACGAGAATATCTTGGGCAAGTTTGGGTTCTTATATTTTTTTATTAAAAAAAAAAGGGTTTAGGGCATGCAGGTTCAGGGAGGTGTTTGTGGCCCACTGTGTCTCCTCCTCATATTTCTGTGCAGTTGTGTCAGTTAGTTTGAGAACATACTATTGTTTCTTAGATTCTCTCTTTCTCATAATGTTAGATTTTCACCATGTAGTAATGAGAGTATGGCAACTCTTTAAACAAAGATTCTTCAGGATAAATGGACCTTCCCTATGCAGGAAAAATTTACCTGTTTGGGTTTTGTCCAGGTAAGTGGTAGGGAGGGTTTCACAGTAGAGAAGAACAACATTAAATCTGAGCTAGACACCTCCATGTTAGTAACTGATTCAAAGTATGCCTAAAAGAAAGAAAATGTTTCATGGAATTGTGACTGTGGCTTCAAGAGGTCCAAGGGTTAGACTGAAAAAAAAAAAAAGGCCAATTTTTACTTATGACTGCTAACTGCTGTCACTCAGCTAATTGAGAAGAAAGAGATGAAAGCAGACACCACCTTTTTCAGAATCTTGGTTTGGAAGTTTCTCTTTGGGCTTTCTGGGGATTTCTGTTTTTACAGTGCTTTTTCTTGAGAAATATAAGCGTAGACACACTGAATTGAGCTTTACTCTGGCACTTGCTCTATTCTTCCACTAGAATAGACCTTCCACTAGCCTGAGGGCAGAGCTTGAGGGGAAAAAGAGTAAAGATCAACTAAGGTGCTGATCAGCTAAGGTGCCAGTGTAAGCCTAGTTGTCCAAGGTCTGAAAATCTTTTTTTGGAAATTCAGTGTGCTTAGAATATATGAAGACTATAAAACTCTTCTGCATGGACACCTCTGCAGTGTTTAATTGCCCATCTCTGCTGAGAGTGGCTTATTTTTCATCTTCTCACATACCTTAACTCCACTTCCTGGACATCAGGCAACTACTGATGTTTATGATTTGAACTGAAATTTGAGAATAAGATCTCCCAGAAATAAATTTGAAATTTGACATTCTACTGTCAGGGTCACTGTTTAATGAATTAAACTCAATGGTGGCCTTGCTTTTATGTTTTTTGCTAATGCAGCCCAGAAAAAAAAGACTGTCCTAGCAAAAACTGTCTCCACCTTTCTGGTAGAATGAGGAAAATCCTACCTGCACCACAGGAATTGGATCCTCTGGGGTTTGAGATGATATGAAGAGTCTTGTATGGTTGGATAGCCACACTGTCTGTAGGTTTTACTGCTTTGGGATGTGCTGAAGGCCATAAAGTTCTCTCAGATATTCTAGGGTCTTCACTCAAATGAGATACGTAGCCTTCTTAGGCAGCAGAAAAAAACAGGAAGGAAAAGTGAAAACCCAACACTTGAGGAGCAAGTGTAGCATGGCAAGGGATAGAGTGGGGGTGCTGGGTTGTCTCTCTTGCAGTAGTTACCTTTGTTTTTCTGTGATACCTCTTAAAAACTGTATCAGAACTGTATAAAACCCAGTGCTGCCATTTTACTGGTTGCACCTCTACTGTCTTGCAGGTGTAGTTGCACCTCAAAAGTCTCCTGAGGCTTGACATCACTATCCCATAGCTAGAAGGTAGAACTGTCAATAAGAAGGTACATAAATTTGCATAGTGACTTTGATCTGCAAAGGACTGAGTCTGCATTCTGAGGAAGCTGTGATCATATTGACCAATGGAGAACTATCTCTAGTTTTGAAACATTGGAATGCTAAATGATACTCATGCTGGTATCTCTAGCCTTTTTGGAAATCTGGTTTGGACATCACAGTGGACTCCCCTCCCCTTCCAAAGTATTTTTTTATTTGCAACATTTATTTGCTATTCCTATTTTGAAATGTAGCTAAGAATTTAGGTTTTATTTCCTTCTGAAAGCTTTTATTTGCTTTTGAGTGCTTCTGTTAATTTTCCTCTTGTTTTTCTCCTGTTGTGTCTGTTCTTGTCTTTGGTAAGGTAGGAGTAGGCATAAGTCCCAGTTCACCCAAATTCAGCAAAGAGTGCTGAATTTGTTCAGGGGTCAGGGACTTGCTGCTGACTGCTGCAGCTTTGCCATAGCCAGGACACTTGCAGTCACCTGGACACTGGTGGGTGAGTTTTAGGAGTTTATAGGTCAGTTCCAGGTAGGAATTACATCAGGCAGTCATGTACACACGTTGGCTGCTATGGCCTTGTGTTAGTGATAAGGTAATATAAAGTCTCAAATCATGAAAACAGTAGTCTGAAAGGTTTTAAGAAGTGGGTCCAGCTGGAATAGTATCTGTTCCATGTACTCAATTTAGAAGGTGTTGCTTAATAAGTTACAGTTTTGATTTTGCTGTTCCTCCAGTATTTCCTAATGAGACTTTTCCATCTTCTTCCCTAATGTAGGTTCATGGCGACGCTGCTTTCTCTGGGCAGGGGATTGTTCCTGAAACACTGACCCTCTCTAATCTACCACATTTCAGAGTTGGTGGGAGCATCCACTTGATTGTTAATAACCAGCTGGGCTATACCACTCCTCCAGAGCGAGGAAGGTCGTCCCTGTACTGCAGTGACATTGGTATGTGGAGCCGAATCAGGAGGAGAATTGTCTGTTGTGTCAGAAAGGATTTTTAACTTCAGTCTGGATATGTGCTGTGCTGTGGGCTTTTTATAGCAAGTCCCTATCAGCTCTGGGGAGTTGTGCTAATATAGCTCCAGTTTCATGATAGAGTAGAAATTAAAATTATTATCGATTATTTCCTCCTACTGGCAACAATTCAGATGCTAAAAATATGCCCTCCCCCGTCTGCCTTATGGCAAAGACTAAACACCAAGGGAAAACCTGATCACATTTTCACGGGATGTTATGAAATATTTGCAAGATTACTGTGAAGTCTCTGTGACTCGTTTAATTTCTGTCATGTCATTGACAGCTTTCAAAAAAGTGTTGCGATGGAGTGTGTAACATGTATTTTAAATACATCTTGTTAAACTTCATCAAAATCATCCCAGTGTGTTTTCTGAGCAAGATTTATAGGGCAGATACTCCTTCATTTTTCTGTTGTGTTTGTTGTCAGGTGAGCTTGTTGAGCTTTTAATGGAAAGCTGAGGCTCAAGACCTTTCCAAGCTTATACTAGAAGTCTTTTGTTTTGGACTGATCTTTCTTAGTGATAAACAGATGTATTATCAATAGGATTAGAGACTCAGTAGTAAGTTCTCTTGTGTATGTCACTTATAACTAAAAATATACTTTTCTATGTTTTTAAGACTTAACATTAAGTATTTGTGTTTGTTTTATGGTTTCATCAAACCAAACAGGTAGATTCATTAATCTGGTAAGGTAGATAG
>NW_021940713.1:0-1982 GCF_001715985.3 Manacus vitellinus
TGTGCAATGACACACACTACAAATGCTGTTATTGCCAACATCAATATGACAGAATGAACTGCTATCACCTTAGAGCAAGTATTCTCAATCCATTCAAAACTACATCCATAATAACAGTTTCCTAGTATTTTTTGGTTTGTTCTAACAAACCCAAAATTATGACTGCCTCCTTTCTAGGAACCTAAAAATACAGCAATTCCAAACCCATCAAACCCACCAGGATCACTAAGACAAAAAATTCTTTTGGGACTCAGTCTTTCAAGCTCTTCTGCAACTTCCTAGAAGCTCAAACTAAGCAGTTGGCTTTGGATGATGAACACATGAACGACCTTGAAACTGAAGGCACACACGAGGCACAGCTGGAGACGAGAGATCTCCCCATCACTTCCTGACTACAGACCACACCAGCACTGAGGGGCAGAGGAAATACCATTCATGAGCACACCAAGTGCACAAAGAGGAAGCAGCCAGCTACAAGCATCATTTCAGGTCTCTGCAGCAAACAAATGCTAGCAGAGACCTTAATATATTCTGCCTATAGCATGCCTAGTGTGTTGTATTCCCCCTCACACAGAACTCACTTTTTCATGCTTTGCATGTACAAGGAAACCAATTTTCTGTCTACCTGTGCTGTAGTAGAAGAATTATTAGATGCAAGGGCTGATTTTGTGATCGATCCTCTGTAATAGTGGAATGAGGAACGGGACAAAAAAAGGTTTGTTTTTAACATGCCTAACATTTTTGACAATCCTACAAAGGGAAAAATAAGAAAATTAACAGTAGTGCATAAACAAGCTTAGAAGAGTCAGAAAACAATCTAAAAAAGTTTAATTGACTTACAAGATATTTTTTCATTAAGTTATCAAGCACTCTCTAAAATTTCTACCCCTTCTATTTCTCCAATGAAAAGAAAAAAATATATGAGAAACATTTCTTTATCTGACTTAAATTTTGCAGGCTAGTTTGAGTCAATGGAAGATCATTCTTAACTGTATGAGTCCGAGTATGCAGTAGCTCTTTAGTTACTTTGTCCCAAATCAAGTATATACTTTTCCAAAACTTTATCTCCAGAATTAGTGCTGGTAAAATCTATACCACATTACACAGAATTTTCCTTTCTGAAAAGGAATGACCATAACAAAAAATATTAAAAGTACTGACAGGAAAAAAATTAAAATCTGAGGTGCAATCCTATAGCATACTCTTTCTTGCCATTTTTCCCAAATGACTATCCAGTCTCAGTAATCACTTGCCCAAATAAATACCCATTATATAGCCAAAACAGAGTTCTCCCTGTTACTGGATATGTGTATGTCTAGTCAAAGGAGGGAACATGTCAGCAGCCTCTAGCCTGGTAGTTTGACACACATGCACCACCGTCTGTCCTGTGACAGGGAGAATTGCCACAAAAAAAAAAAAAAAAATCGTGTCATGAAAGCCACATCCCATCACACAAGGGGAGAAAAGGTTGCAACATATGGTCTAAGAAAGTCTCTGAGCTATCCAAAAGGTTAGCACTATGGAGATAAAGTCATGACTACTAAGAAAATCATCCTACTATGGTAATAGAGGCAGAAGTGTTGTGGGTTTCAACACTGGATTTATCTATCCTCTTTGGCTCAATAAGGATCTCATCATGGCCAGGCTTCGCGAACAAAGATTTGGGAAAGGTCTCTACCCACGTTTGCTACAAGCACGCTGGTGGCTAAAAAGGCCGGTACAAGACAGGCATGTCCGGTTGCAAAAGGCACAGCAGAAAGACTCCTTAGGTGGTAAATTCTGCAAGACACGATTCTTTCTGCATTGTCTTTTCTCGTCGAGAGTGATCCTGCGTGCTTTCTCAAAGGCATCAGCAGCGTTATAGATGGTGTGTCTCCAGACCTCCTGATTGGAGGCCAGAGCAGACCAGTTATGTTGATCAATATGGTCAAGGCTGAGATGTTGTTTCAGGGAGTCCTTGTATCTTCTCTTCGGGGCTCCTC
>NW_021940713.1:2985-4747 GCF_001715985.3 Manacus vitellinus
CTGCTCACAGTATCAAAAGCCTTGGTGAGGTCAACAAAGGTTACATCATGACCTTATGAAGCCCAAAAAACAGCATACAGGCCTACATACCAAGCTCAAAGTCCTCTACTCAGTGCTGATGGTCAAATGCTTCTGACAGATAAAACCTCCATTCTGAATCGATGGTCTGAACACTTTCAGATCCTTTTCAGTACCAACCGTGTAGTCCAAGACACAGCCATTCAGTCCATCACACAACAACCAGTGAAGTATGAATTGGATACTGCCCCTACTTAAGGAGAAACCCTCAAGGCCATTCAGCAGGTGAAAATTGGCAAGGTAGCTGGGGTTGATGGAATTCCACCTTAAGTGTGGAAACATGGGGGCCTTGCACTCCATGCTAAATTTCACGAGTTTGTAGTGCGCTGTTGGGAACTTGGCAAACTACCATCAGACCCTCGAGATGCAGTCATCATCACCCTTTATAAGAAGAAAGGAATTAAATTAGACTGTTCAAATTACGGTGGGATTACTCTGCTCTCCATTGCTGGTAAAATCCTGGCAAGAATACTCTTGAACAGACTAATACCCGCTATAGCAGAAAGAATTCTACCTGAAAGCCAATGAGGTTTCAGAGCCAATAGGAGTACCACAGACATGGTGTTTGTTCTCAGATAAGGATCTACACCAGAGGTTACCAACCTCTTGCTGTGAGTTCCAAAAATCTTCATGGATTCAAAACCTCTAGCCATATACCTGAGATTTGTATTGGCGAGTTGAGGAGAGTGGAGCCTCTGGCACAGTTCCAAGCGAGTAGACAGCTCTTGCCTCTGAGCTGAAACTTCAGTATTAGAAGATATAACGGTGCTGACTATGGGCTGTTCATCCCCAGGTGACAAAGCAACATTGCAAAACATTTAAATAAAATATTAATAACAACAATTTTACTAGACTGAAAACTCAGGTGAAAGGTCTGGGGAATTTCTTTAGGTAGCGTAGCTTCCCATCACCACTCTGTGTAGTGAAGCCAGACAGGAAATCCACCCAAACTGTGCATCATATCTCCCACTACCACGTATTATACATCCTCAGCTCTGATCAGAGCACACTCCTTATACAAGCACTGGAAACATATCCTTCAGGGCACAACTCCATAACTTGCTCTTCTTACATCTGCACACTATCAAGTGGGTATAAAGTTGTCAGTACCCTTTTATCTTCTCTAAACTTCTTTTATATAAAAGGTCCATAGTAAGTTTCGACTTACATTGTTTTCAGTATTCTCAGTATGGTCATGAAGTACAAGAATGGTTATGTGTGGCAAAACATCACATTGCTATGAGAGTCCCAAGATACCTGGGCAACAGAATTTTGTCCTGATATTTCAAAACACTGCAAATGTTGTGATATGAACATTAACCAGATGCAGAAAAATATGTATTATCCAGCCACCTTCTCGCTTCAGCTGTATTGCTCAGGAGGCTGCTCCCATCAACTATTTCACCTAGAGACCAGACTGACCTTTTTCCCCGCCTTCATTATCAGCAACTTTCATTTCTGATGGTGTAACAGGATAAAAAACAAAAGGACAGACTAATGCAAAAAGCATCCCTTTTTCATAGTTTCTTCATACATCACATGGTTGAAGGAATAAAACCCTGTCTTGGACACAGATGCAGCAAGCATACTAATACATTATGTAAACTACAGCAAATAATTTATAACTTCCTGAAAGCAACTAATTTTAAGTTACACTGTCAGTGTAATGGCACAGTTTAAAAGA
>NW_021940714.1:0-1164 GCF_001715985.3 Manacus vitellinus
CCATTGCAGCGAAGGTCTGAAAAAAGGGAACAGCAGCTCTTTCCACTAGGAAAAAAAATCTGGATCCTTTGGCTTCAGGTACAGTTTTTGGGGCAGCCTGGGTACTTCTTTGGAAGGAAGAGTTTTCTGTGGTGGCACCTTTTGTCTGGCAGGAATCTTCATTTGGAGTTAAGTTTTCAGGAGATGGGACAAGCCATTGCAGCGCAGGGCTGAAAAAAAAAAACAGCAGCTCTTTTCTACTGAGAAAAAAAATATGGAACCTTTGGTTTTGAGGTGCAGTTGTTGGGCAGCCTGGGCATTACTTCGGTAGCAAAGAGTTTTCTGTGGTGGCACCTTTTGTCTGGGAGGAATCTTCATTTCTCTCCAATTTTCCAGGAGGTGGGACCGGCAATAGCCGAGCAGGGCTGAAAAAACGGAACAGCAGCTCTTTCCTCCAGGAAAAAAAGCATGGAATCTTCGGCTTCAGGTGTAGTTGGTGGGGCAGTCTGGCCACTTCTTGGGCAGGAAGAGTTTTCTGTGGTGGCACCTTTTTTCTGGCAGGAATCTTCATTTCTATCCAATTTTCCAGGAGGTGGGACTGGCCATTGCAGAGCAGGCCTGAAAAAAGGGAACTGCAGCTCTTTCCATCAGGAAAAAAGTTTGGAAGCTTTGGTGTAAGGTGCAGTTGTTTGGGCAGCTTAGGCACTTCTTGGGCAGAAAGAGCTTTCTGTGGTGGCACCTTTTGTCTGGCAAGAATCTTCAGTTGGAGTAAATTTTTCAGGAGGTGGGACCGGCCATTGCAGCGCAGGCCTGAAAAAAGGGAACAGCAGTTCTTTCCTCCAAAAAAAAAAGTCTGGATGCTATGGTTTCAGGTGCAGCTTGTGGGGCAGCCTGGGCACTTCTTGGGCAGGAAGAGTTTTCTGTGGTGGCACCTTTTGTCTGGCAGGAATCTTCAGTTGGAGTAAATTTTTCAGGACGTGGGACCGGCCATTGCAGCGCAGAGCAGAAAAAAGGGAACAGCAGCTCTTTCCACCAGGAAAAAAAGCATGGAATCTTTGGCTTCAGGTGTAGTTGGTGGGGCAGCCTGGGCACTTCTTGGGTAGGAAGAGTTTTCTGCAGTGGCATCTTTTTTCTGGCAGGATTCTTCATTTGGAGTAAAGTTTTCGGGAGGTGGGACCGGCCATT
>NW_021940714.1:1564-5044 GCF_001715985.3 Manacus vitellinus
AATCTTCAGTTGGATTCAGTTTTTTAAAAGGTGGGACAAGCCGTTTAAGCGCAGGCCTGAAAAAAGGGAAGAGCAGCTCTTTCCCACCAGGAAAAAAAGTCTGGCTCCTTTGGCTTTGAGGTGCAGTTTGTGGGGCAGCCTGGGCACTTCTTGGGCATCAAAGAGCTTTCTGTGGTGGCAGCTTTTGTCTGGCAGGAATGTTCATTTAGATTACGTTTTCCAGGAGGTGGGACCGGCCATTGCAGCACAGAGCAGAAAAAAGGGAACAGCAGCTCTTTCCTCCAGGAAAAAAAGTCTGGATGCTTTGGTCTCAGGTGCAGCTTGTGGGGCAGCCTGGGCACTTTTTAGGTAGGAAGAGTTTACTGTGGTGGCACCTTTTGTCTGGCAGGAATCTTCATTTGGAGTAAAGTTTTCGGGTGCTGGGACTGGCCATTGCAGCGCAGGCCTGAAAAAAGGGAACAGCAGCTTCTCCCTCAGGAAAAAAAGTCTGGAACCTTTGGCTTCAGGTGCAGTTGTTGGGCAGTCTGGGATCTTCTTGGGCAGGAAGAGTTTTCTGTGGCGGCACCTTTTTTCTGGCAGAAATCTTCATTTACAATAAATTTTCCAAGAGGTCAAACCGGTCATTGCAACGCAGGCCTGAAAAAAGGGAACAGCAGCTCTTTCCACCAGGAAAAATAGTCTGGATCCTTTGGCTTCAGGTGTAGTTGGTGCAGCCTGGGTAATTCTTGGGTAGGAAGAGTTTTCTGTTGTGGCACCTTTTCTCTGGCAGGAATCTTCAGTAGGATTCAGTTTTTAAAAAGGTGGGGCTGGCCATTGCACTGCAGGGCAGAAAAAAGAGAACAGCAGCTCTTTCCCTAAGGATAAAAAGTCTGGATCCTTTGGCTTCAGGTGCAGTTTGTGGGCAGCCTGGGCACCTCTTGGGCAGAAAGAGTTTTTTGTAGTGGCAAATTTTGTCTCACAGGAATCTTCATTTACAATACATTTTCCAGGAGGTGGGACCGGCCATTGCAGCGCAGGCCTGAAAAAAGGGAACAGCAGCTCTTTCCCTCAGGAAAAAAAGTCTGGAAGCTTTGGCTTCAGGTGTAATATTTTGGGCAGTCTGGCACTTCTTGGGCAGGAAGAGTTTTCTGTTGTGGCACCTTTTGTCTGGCAGGAATCTTCATTTATATTCAATTTTCCAGGAGGTGGGACCGGCCATTGCAGAGCAGGCCTGAAAAAAGGGAACAGCAGCTCTTTCCCTCAGGAAAAAAAGTCTGGAACCTTTGGTTTCAGGTGCAGTTGTTGGGGCAGCCTGGGTACTCATTGGGCTGGAAGAGTTTTCTGTGGTGGCACCTTTTGTCTGGAAGAATCTTCATTTGGATTCAATTTTCCAGGAGGTTGGACTGGCCATTGCAGCAGAGGACTGAAAAAAGGGAACAGTAGCTCTTTCCATCAGGAAAAAATGTCTGAAACATTTGGCTTTGAGGTGCAGTTGTTGGCAGCCTGGGCACTTCTTGGGCAGGAAGAGTTTTCTGTAGTGGCACCTTTTGTCTGGCAGGAATCTTCATTTGGAGTAAAGTTTTCGGGAGGTGGGACCGGCCATTGCAGCGCAGGGCAGAAAAAAGGGAACAGTAGCTCTTTCCACCAGGAAAAAAAGTCTGGAAGCTATGGATTTGACGTGTAGTTGTTGGGGCAGACTGGGCACTTCTTGGGCAGCAAGAGATTCCTGTGGTGGTACCTTTTGTCCGGAAGAATCTTCATTTGGATTCAATTTTTCAGGTGGCGGGACCAGCCATTGCAGAGCAGGGCTGAAAAAAGGGAACAGCAGCTCTTTCCACCAGGAAAAAAAGGCTGGAAGCTTTGGCTTCAGGTGCAGTTGTTGGGGACGCCTGGGCATTTCTTGGGCAGGCAAAGACCTTTCTGTGGTGGCACCAATTCTGTGGTAGGAATCTTTAGCTGGATTCAACTTTTCAGGAGGTGGGACCGGCCATTGCAGAGTAGGGCTGAAAAAAGGGAACAGCAGTTCTTTCCACCAAGAAAAAAAGTCTGGAACCTTTGGCTTCAGGTGCAGTTTATGGGGCAGACTGGGCACTTCTTGGGCAGGAAGACCTTTTTGTGGTGGCACCATTTCTCTGGCAAGAATCTTCATTTACAATGAATTTTCCAGGAGGTGGGACCGGCCATTGCAGCGCAGGGCTGAAAAAAGGGAACAGCAGCTCTTTCCCTAAGGAAAAAAAGTCTGGAAGCTTTGTCTTTGAGGTGCAGTTGTTGGGGCAGCCTGGGAACTTCTTGGGCAGCAAAGAGCTTTCTGTGGTGGTACCTTCTGTCTGTCAGGAAATTTCATTTGGATTGAATTTTTTAAAAGGTGGAACCGGGCATTGCAGTACAGGGCTGATAAAAGGGAACAGCAGCTCTTTCCACCAGGATAAAAAGTCTGGAACCTTCGGCTTTGAGGTGCAGTTGTTGGGGCAGCCTGGGCACTTCTTGGGCAGGAAGAGTTTTCTGCAGTGGCACCTTTTTTTCTGGCAGGAATCTTCAGTTGGAGTAAAGTTTTCGGGAGGTGGGACCGGTCATTGCAGCGCAGAACTACAAAAAGGGAACAGCAGCTCTTTCCCCAAAGAAAGAAAGGCAGGATCCTTTGGCTTCAGGTTTAATTGGTACAGCCTGGGTACTTCTTGGCCAGGAAGAGGTACTGTGGTGGCATGTTTTGTCTGGCAGGAATCTTCAGTTGGATTCAATTTTCCAGGAGGTGGGACCGGCCATTGCAGAGCAGGGCTGAAAAAAGGGAACAACAGCTCTTTCCACCAGGAAAAAAGTCTGGATCCTTTAGCTTTGAGGTGCATTTGGTGGGGTAGACTGGGCAAGTCTTGGGCAGGAAGAGTTTTCTGTGGTGGCACCTTTTGTCTGGCAGGAATCTTCAGCTGGATTCAATTTTTTAAACGGTGGGACTGGCCATTGCAGCGCAGGGCTAAATAAAGGGAACAGCAGCTCTTTCCACCAGGAAAAAATGTCTGGATCCTTTGGTTTTGAGGTGTATTTGTTGGGGTAGCCTGGGCACTTCTTGGGCAGCAAGAGCTTTCTGTGGTGGCACCTTTTGTCTGGCAGGAATCTTCAGTTGGATTCAATTTTCCAGGAGGTGGGACCGGCCATTGCAGCGCAGGACTGAAAAAAGGGAATAGCAGCTCTTTCCACCAGGAACAAAGTCTGGATCCTTTGGCTTCAGGTGTAGTTGGTGGGGCAGCCTGGGCACTTCTTGGGCAGGAAGAGTTTCCTGTGGTGGCACCTTTTTGTCTGGCAGAAATCTTCAGTTGGTTTCAATTTTTTAAATGGTGGGACTGGCCATTGCAGCGCAGGGCTGAAAAAAGGGAACAGCAGTTGTTTACACCAGGAAAAAAAGTCTGGATCCCTTGGTTTTGAGATGCAGTGGGTGGGGCAGCCTGGGCACTTCTTGGGCTAGATGAGTTTTCTGTGGTGGCAGATTTTGTCTGGCAGGAATCTTCA
>NW_021940715.1:0-4610 GCF_001715985.3 Manacus vitellinus
CCTCTGGAGGCAGATCCGTCCTCTGGAGGCAGATCCGTCCTCTGGAGGCAGATCCGTCCTCTGGAGGCACATCCTCAAGCAAATATTGCACAATCCACAGAATTCACTAGTACACTGTGCCTTGAGCTCCAGGATTTCACAGGAGTTCAGAGGACTAACGTGTCTCTTCAGTGTTTGTGTACAGTGTGTCTGATCCTCAGGAAACACATCCGTGCTTTCCCGGCCTCCTCCTTCCCTGAAGGCAAAGGGGAGAGCTCTGAACCCTTCACTTGCAGGAATTTGCTGTGTGTTTGATTTATGGTGGAAGTCACACTTAAAAACGGGGGGGCTAAGGGAATTGTGATAAGGAATGTTACCTGCCCCTGGGCAAAATTAATTATGTCTAATTCTTGTTAATATTCAGTGATGGTGTTCACCAGTCAAACGGGTTGATGATTGCTTAACATACTTTGTGTTGAAAAGCTGTCAGTGGCCACTCTAGGGGATGGAAATTACATGGTCAAGGACTAATAGAGTTGGAAAAAAGCAGGCTTTTCAATTCTTAAATCCTTCAGACTGAGAGGAGTGAGGATGTACTGTGACTAAATTGTGGAGGTGAATTCCTACTCTAATTATCTGATGTCTTCTGATTCTACTGACTGTGTCAGGAACATCTTTTCAAGGGTTTAGAGAGGAAGTTTCTTCTAAGGATATCATGATCTTCCAGTGTGATGGGCAGATGTATCACTAGACATGTGACATAGGCATAGATACTACTAATGACAATTGCTGAAAAATTGAACACAGGATATCATATGTGATAGAGTAATTCTGCCAACACAGAGGGAACCAGTGACTTTGCCAGAGAACAAATGTCAGTGGCATGTTCACTTACATGACAAGGGAAGGGGTAAAAGAAATGGGCATGACCCAGAGTGCCCAGAACCAAGAGAATGTGAAAGCATCAGTATGACTGCTGCCTGACATTCCCCAGGGAGAGTTTTGAGAAGTCATTGCTGGCTTTTTTAGTATATGAATATCTGTGTGTATGTGTCAGATGTGTCAGGTAACATGTGTTTTCACATACACACATAAATTAAATTTTAACATATTTTTTTTTTTTACTTCTTAACTTTTCCATACTTTACAGCTATATATAAAATTCCTAATTTTACAGGTTTTGCTACTCCCATTGTACAGTAAGTTTTCTCAGAGCAGAGGCTGCCATGCTGATGCACCTTTTTTAAGAGATGTTTGTCAGATGATACGCTGAGCATCGTGGAAGTTTATTCAGAGCCCTCTCAGTCTTACTTCTTGTAGCTGCTGAGCACTTCAAGGTCCTGGAAGGCCTCACTGAAGCTGACAGAAGTCATTTTTGTTGTATTCAGTGGATTTTAAATCAGTCTGAAAATGCTGGTTGGTCTCAAAAGGGATTGGTACTTTCAGGGAGCTTCTCTGTGATGACTGGTGACCAGTGGTAAATCAAAAAGGAACAAAGAGATTTGTGGGCAAAATGCAGTAACGCTTCACTTGCTTTTCAAATTCCAACTCCTTTAAATTTCACATCAGAATTTTTGAGGTATAAATCCCTACTATCACCTTAAGACTTATTTGCATCGTCATTGCTTAAGACACTGACTGAATGCACATAGTTTAATTTGAAGTTGACTGCATTGAACAATAGAATTTTTAAAAACCTTTAGTAATGTCATAATGATGGATAGCATTTAATTCAGTCAAGAATGACCCAATACAGTTATCTGTAATTTACATTAGCAATGTTCAACTGACAGTAAATTCAATTAATTCTTCAATTTTATACTCTTAACATTTAAAAAGCTAACCTCACTTTAAAATCAGTATCCGTTATTTTGAAGACTGGATCTTTAATGTTAAACCCCTATTAAGTCCTCATTTTCTCTCCTGTAAAGTTTCTTTAGGTTTTTTTTTTTTTTTTGCAATGTGTTTGTGCAATGTTAATCAATTAGCAGTTTTTGTGGGTGTGTCTGTGACTTAAGGAACTCTCTGTTGGATATTGATGCATGTGTTGAATACAACAGTGGAAAAATGTGATTTATAACAAGCAGTCTTACAGTATAGACCAGGAGGCTGGGTTGATATTTCCTCTTCCATGTTCAGTAATACCAAAAATGACCCATGGCTGTAGGCATTAATTCATAGTAATAGTATTGTATTGTCTGGTTTAATTACTCTGGGGTTTGGATCTGGGTTTTTTTTAAGGAATTCTGAGTATAGATTTATCCCATCTTAAAAGAATCATGTATCACAAATGGTTATTTGGATTGGTTAGTGTGGCTCTCCATCACAGTTGGTGGTGGAAAGCTGGGAGAAGAGGCCAAGAATGAAGGTTAAGGGAAGAAAACCAAACAACTAAAGGGTGGTGACTAAGATGAAAGTCCCCTCTGAGTTCTGAGTGCTCCACCACAGGTTTACTGTGATTCATTTGCTCTATCTATATATATATTCCAATGTATTTAAACAAACTCAGACCCTGGAAGGAACACTTCTGATGAGTAATTTTGGGTCTGACCACTCCAAACAGACTGCTGAGAAGGCTAGCCCTGGCTTTTCATTTGGAGTGCCTGATGGCTCAGTTGGAAAGCTCTTTCAGTCAGGCTGATTAGTGCTGCAGCTGCATTTATTTGGTGATGCTGCAGTGCCTGCCACTTGGCAACCCAATTGGAAAAGGAAGAAATGGATGATACAAGCAGAAGGTCAGTTCCCAAAGCTGGATGGAGCTCTGATGGCTTGAATTTTGGACACTATGCTGCTAAACCTTTCATGGCATCTGTGTCAGCAGAGTGTATCAATCAACCGGGACAGTCCATCCGGGTTGATCCAAACATGTTTCTCCTTGGTGTTGTTCCCTATGGTTTTGAGGGAAATCTGAAAATATGGTGTAGGCAGATATTGAAAGTTTTATTTTTTTTACCTGTATTTACCCTGCATGTCCTCTATTTTCCATTTAAAGTCGGATGTCAGATGGAATCTAACTGCAATAGTGGAAAAACTGTGCCTTCAGACCTGAACTGAAGCCTGTTGGAATCAGCACATGACCCACCCGGAGGAAAATGTGTTGCATCTCATAATGTGTTTGCTTTCAGTGTCTCATTACTTGTGACCTTACCAAGGAAATAGTAAGATTTGGATGGTATTTACTCTTTTCTACGTTGGTAATGCTGCATTTTCATGCTCTTGTCACTCCATTGCACTCCTGGGGCCGAATGTCAGTTCTGTTGGATTGATGCTGGAATGCAGTTAAATCATCAGCAGGATTAGGTTGTTTAATACAAAGCCACACCTCTGTAGTTACACTGCCCTGCAAGGTCCATAGTAAGAATCCTAAATAAATGTATCACTTTCCAACTTCCTTCTCTTTCAAAAGTAACCAAACAGAAAATGAAACCTAGGTTGGGTTCTAGTCCTCCTGAAGTGTCAAACCCTCTGTAGTGAGCTTAACTCAGCTTTTTACCTATTTATATATCAATTAAATTAACTTGACTTGTTAGTGAGTTCGAATTCAGTGTTTTAAAAATCTAATCACAAGTAAGGAAGGGAAAAAAGCAGTAAATACTGGGCAATTCACAGAGTCTTGACTGCTGTAATTGTAGCTTCATGGAACTGAGAGGGGCACTTCACCACACTGAAGAATTAAGCCATGGAAATGGCATGAAAATGAAAAAGGATTCTAGAATTATCATCTGAGGAAACAGCAAAGGAAAATATCTAAAGCTGGGAACTGCTTCTGTGAAAGGAGAAGTTAAATTGTACACTCATGTACACAGTGTTGTGTTTAAGAAAAGTGTCAATATTCAAGTGGAATGATGTCATAGAAAAGTGAGTTTATTTTTGAAGCATGCAACACTTCTGCCAATTGAAAGGAGATACAAACAGCAAATTCCCATATCTCCCTTCTTACCTGCTGCTTTATGAAATGGTTAACATGACTCCTGGCATGGCCCATCTGGACTTCTTGTGGCTGTGATGGTAGAAGGGCCACAGCAACCTCATCCAGATGCATCAGCTGGAGCACCATTTAGCTCTGAACCTGCTGAGGGTTTCAGACTGTTGCCTTTATAATCTAGTAGTTTGTGTAACTCCATGTACAGTGTAATTTACCCAACATAATTACTTTATTAGATGTTTAGACCAATTAATTTGAAGTAGACTCCACTCCTCTGCTAGGGCAGACTGTAATCATCTTGCAAACCATCAGCCTTTGGAGTATTTAAACTACACTGAGCTACAAACTGCTTTGCATTTGCCCTTAGAAAAGGGAGGCTGAATACTTTTGTTATGTTAATTTATCTTAGGAAACGGGCTTACAAGGTTCTGAATTATAGTCATTATGTAAGAATGTAAAATATTATGGACTACAAGATTCCTCTGATGGAGTGTGGGTGGATTAATGCTTGTGCACAGACCATTGGAGAACCATGACATTTTGGATCCACTTGGAAATAGATTGACTCTAAAGTGGCAGTGGTTTCCATGTCCTAAGTGTTAAGGCTGTGGTCAAAGTAAAAGCAGCAGAATTATTCAATCTTTTTATTTTAACTTCTCATGCAGTTTGTAGCAAGGCTTTCAGTAGCACTTTATTGTGAAAACTC
>NW_021940716.1:0-1708 GCF_001715985.3 Manacus vitellinus
AGGTTCCTGAAGTGTGTGGAAGATGATTTCCTGACACAGCTGGTGAGCGAGCCTAGCGGGGTGGAGCCCTGCCAGACC
This sequence comes from Manacus vitellinus, assembly GCF_001715985.3. Taxonomy (NCBI): domain Eukaryota; kingdom Metazoa; phylum Chordata; class Aves; order Passeriformes; family Pipridae; genus Manacus; species Manacus vitellinus. Next base: position 79 of record NW_021940716.1, read on the forward strand.
TGCTGTTTACAAACAGAAAAGGGCTGGTGGGAGATGTGGTGGTCAGAGGCCACCTTAGGCACCACAAACTGATAGAGATTTAAGTTCTTGGTGAAGTAAGGAGGAGGGGGTCAATAAAACCTCTACCTTGGACTTCCAGAGAGTAGACTTCAGCCTGTTCACGCCACTAGTTCAGAGATTCCCTTGGGAAACAGTCCTTAAATACACAGGGGTCCAGGAAGGCTGGACATTCTCTAAGAAGGAAATTTTAAAGGTGCAGGAGCAGGCTGTCCCTGTGTGCTGAAAGATTAACATGCTGAAAATCAGCAGAGAAGAAGACCAGCCTGGCTGAGCAGTGAGTTTTCACTGGAACTTGGGGAGACAGCCCTTAAAAACAAAGGGGGCCAGGAAGGATGGACATATTTCAAGAAGGAAATTTTAAAGGTGCAGGAGCAGGCTGTCCCTGTGTGCTGAAAGATTAACATGCTGAAAGACAGCAGAGAAGACCACCAGCCTGGCTGAACAGTGAGTTTTCACTGGAACTTGGGGAGAAAAAAAAGACAGTTTATGACCTTTGGAAGAAGGGTAGAGCACAAAGTACTCAGGAAGAGTACAAAGATGTCATAATGTCACGTAAGAAGAAAGTTAGAAAGATGGAAGCTCAGCTAGAACTTAATCTGGCCACTGCTGTGAAAGATAATAAAAAGTGTTTTTATAGACACATTAACAACAAAAGGAAGGCCAAGGAAAAATCTACATCCTTTACTGGATGCAGAGGGGAATACTGTCACCATGGATGAGGAAAAGGCCGAGGTATTTGATGCCTTTTTGCCTCAGTCTTCAACTGATTATCCCCAGGGCAGCCACCCCCTGAGCTGGTAGAGAGGGATGGGGAGCAGAATAGACCCCCTGCAATCCAGGAGGAAGGAGTGACCTGCTGTGCCACTTAGATGCTCACAAATTTATGGGACTGGATGGGATTCATCCAAGGGTACTGAGGGAGCTGGTGGAAGAGCTCACCAAGCCACTCTCCGTCATTTATCATCAGTCCTGATTCACCAGGGAGGTCCAAGACGATTGAAGGCTGGTCAGTGTGATGCCCATCTCCAAAAAGGGTAGGAAGGAGGATCTGAGGAACTACAGTCCTTTCAACCTGATCTTGGTGACCAGGGAGGTTATGGAAGTGATCATCAGGACAACCAGGGAATCAGGTCCAGCCAGCATGGGTTTAGGAAAGGCAGGTCCTGCTTGACCAACCTGATCTCCTTTTATGAGCAGCTCACCTGTCTAGTGGATGAGGGAAAGTCTGTTGGTGTGTAGTATACCTGGACTTCACTAAAGCCTTTTATACTGCCTCCCACGGCATTCTCCTGGAGAAACCGGCAGTCCATGGCAGTCCCAAAGGCTCAGAACTGGGGCTAGTCCTGTTTAATATCTTTATTTGGATGAGGGGATCAAGTGCACCCTTGGTAATTTCACAGACAATACTAAGTTGCACTAGAACATTGATCTGCTGGAAGGTAGGAAGGGTCTGCAGAGGGATCTGGACAGGTTGGATTGATGGACAGAGGCCAGTTGTATGACCTTCAACAAGGCAAAGTGCTGAGTCGTGCCCTTGGGTCACAACAACCCCCTGCAGTGCTATAGGTTG
>NW_021940716.1:2613-4614 GCF_001715985.3 Manacus vitellinus
TTACTCTGTTAGAATTTTCTTTTTCATCCCAGCACACCCATGGACAGTTTACACCAATTTACTTCTGCATTACCACCCAAAATAGTCTTGCTCTGTCCCTGATTTTTACCCACCTGACATATTTATGTACCAAGATTAAGACTGTTATCTCATTTTCACAAAATACACAAAGCCAGGTCTGATTTTCTCTTAAGAAACAGGACTGAAGCATGGCTGGTTAAGTCTAGGTAGCAGACATCACACTCATCCTAGGTTACATGGAAAATTAAACAATCCAAAAGCACCAGGTCCCTTTTGCTTACAGACAAATATATATATTTTTTTTAAGTTTTCATTACTCAAAAACACTACTTACAACATGCCTTCTTACAGCTTCTTCCTGCTAACTTACTTGTGCTCCCAAGAGAAAAATCCAACCTAAGAAAGCTGTTGGCATCAAGACAGAGATCTCTATTTATACAAATGCATGTTTTCCTAAATATTGTTTATTACATATTTCTGGAGGATGAAGTTAACCGACTCCAGTTTGAGCCATGTATTCTCCAAGGAGGAGAAGGGGTTTCACCATCATGCACCAAATACTAATGTTTTGCATTCCAATTAATGTACTGACTTTTGAAGAATTTTTACCTGAGCTGTATTCTCACTGCCATATAACAGAATTGTATTTGCTTTTTTTTAAACAGTGAATAAATCTGTCTTACATATGAGGAGTAAGTCCTCAATCTCGAAATCAGTTCTTGACTGGGGGTTGGGGAGTGTTTGCTATGATGTTTTCATTCTGAAATTTCACTTTTAGCCACAGGGCAGAGTTCTGTCAGAACAAGCTTTTTGACCAGTACTTTTTTCTATTCACTTCTAAACTGAGCAAATTTGACACTGAAGTTGGGTCAATTTGGGTTCCAGCAATGCTATTAAGATCCCAGTTTACCACAATCAGATTCTGACTCTCAAAGACCATTTGCAAAGCTCCCATTTTAGGACACTTCCATTCAGCTCTACAGAGCCTAAGAAGGCCTTGTACTTACAAACATAAAGTAAGAATTCAGTCCTTTCAAAAGAAGGTACATCACTTATCTCCAAACTAAAAGGCATTGCAAGTTTTCCCTTTCTCCAGGCAGGCCCTTTAATATTTCTCTCTCAGTTTCCTTACTTCTTAGGAGAAATTTAGGAAAAAAAAAAAAAAAAAAAAGAAAGAAACAAAACATCTGTGGGAACAGCTGCACAAATATTGTAACTGCCAGAGAAAAGATTTCTTTCTAGCATCCAGGATTTCTGGGTTTGTGTTTTGCAATACCACTTAGTAGTGGATAACCACAGTGACTATCCAGGCATCTAACACGCAATTTTGATCTCAGTCACGGATAAGAGGTAAAAGCTCAACACGAGTCCACCACAGACACACAAACACACAGAGAAAACAACCACAAACCCAAACCCTTGAAAGAAGCGTCTAGAGGCTCTGCCATATAAAAGCTTATACAGCAAGTAGGTTGCTTGCTCTGACTTCTGGACAATCAAAATTCCATGGTAGGTAGTTTATAATTATAAGCAAATGTAGAGCACAGCTTTTTCCTTCATTGTTATCTCATCTGTAACAACAGTAAGACCCCAAATTACTCAGCACGCTTTCCAAGACAACACGTTGAAATTAGCAATTATGTCATTAAATAAATAGATTTCCAGAAGTCTGTCTTCATCTCCTAGATACATGACTGTGTTCACGTACTTGTCTTTTGAACTGCAGCAATCTGTTACACTCCAAGAGGAATGTAACAGCATTAAGAATGAGCTTTACTGTGCTCTGTGCTATATGTTGATAACTGCACAATTCTTATTTCCCGGTCTATGCCCAAGTAGGTAAAGTGAATGTGATTAAAACACTATTACAGTAGTAATCAACTAAATTAGCCAGTTCTAAATACATGTGGCCATGGTAGCAACAAGATCTTGGAGCTACTATACAATGCCCAGTTCATTTGGGATTTACTGTAACTTTTT
>NW_021940717.1:0-1089 GCF_001715985.3 Manacus vitellinus
CAGAAAATACTTTTTACCCCCTTGGGTTTGCCAAGTTTCTTTCCAAAGCAATTAGCTCCTGATTGAACAGGGACTCTGGGCAATCACAGTGTGATGTCCCTGCCTTCCGAGGGACTGCCAGAGCCGTGCTCAGAGCCAGGAACGTGGGGAAGGAGGAACAAGGGGGTATTTCTACAGCCAGTTCCCCTCCAGCTGCTGCAAAGAGCTTTAGTGATGACACAAAGAGCATTTCCAAACCCAGTTGTGCCCTTCCCCTTTCTGACACCCAGCACAGCTCACACATGGGAGGAGAGGGAGGGAGGAGGTGGCAAACCAGAGCAGTGGACACTGGACAGGTTGATTCCAGAGCCCTGTCAGAAACCAGGGAGAAATGAAGGTAACAAGGAAAAACCATGAGCAAAGAGGCAAAGAGCAGCAGCATCAAGGTGAGTGTAGGTCCAGATTATCAGAATTATGAGGTATAAATACCAGCCTAAGGGCTGATAAGGAGCAGAGAGCCCTCCATACCCAACCCCTCATCTCTCACCACTCTGTGAAACATCAGCTCCATGGGGGCAGAGAAGACCAGCTGAGGAGTCAGCTATTACCCTCTGAATCAAGACTGAGACCTAAAATTGAGCACAGACATTTCAAGGGAACAGCTGAAAGCCTGGCAGTTTGTGCACAGCCGAGTATGAGGTGCCCTGTAAGGAGAGAACACAGAGTCTGCATCTAAAGCCTTGCCAAAATGAGACAGAAACAAACCCAAACTGCACAAAAGGCATCTTGTCCACGCAGGAAACCAAACTGTTTTAAATGTATCAGGATCAGGTAAAGCAGAAGACAACCCAAGCACAGAGCTGGTGTCTGAGCCTCTGCAGGACAAAACTAATGGCCCGTTTTGTGTGGAGGAGATGAAAACACACATTAGGAGCTCGGGACACGCAGCAGCTTTGAGATGGGCCAGCAAAGAGCTCTTGTGGAGGAGTGGAGGAGGCCTGATGGATCCCCCAGCACTGCTGATCAAAGGCTGCCTGGCCATGAAAGACTCTCTAAGTGGCTCCACGAAGCTCATCAGCACCGGCACCTCTGGCCACGGTGCATTTGCAG
>NW_021940717.1:3027-4473 GCF_001715985.3 Manacus vitellinus
AGTTGTACCAGGGGAGGTGTAGGTTGGATATTGGGGAAAATGTTTTCACAGAAAGGGTTGTAAAGCACTGGCACAGCTGCCCAGGGCAGTGGTGGAGTCACCACCCCTGGGAGTGTTCAAAAAACACGTGGGGGTGGCCCTGGGGGACAGGGGTCAGTGGTGGCTGTGGTGCTGCTGCTGGTTCACTGTTGGACTTGGTGACCCCAAGGGTCTTTTCCAGCCTCAAAGATTCCGTGATTCTGTGATTTTCAAGACCTGCCACTGCCAAAGTCACCCATTTCCCTGGATCACCTGCAGCTGGCAACAAAAGCTGCATTCATAGGGAGGTGGGGAAGGTAAAAGCTGTTTGGAGACTCTTTAGAGAGGTGGGGAAAAAAAAAAGGCATTTTTATTTCACGTCATCAGAAGAGCTTTGTTGGTTTAACAGCTCCCTGTGTTTACTGTGCCAGCACTCAGCAAATGGACAACCTCTGCAACTACACAAAAATTAGCACCACTGGAAAAGTATTTTATGCTTTTCATTTAATGTTTCACAGAAGAGACAGTGGTTCCTCCAGAACAAAATGTTTCAGAAAGGCTTTACCAGCAGGCTGAGTTCTGTTCCTCTTCAGAACTAAAGAGTGCAAAAGAACTGGCAGCTCTTGGCACAAAGCTCATTTGCCAGTACCCAAAGCAAATTTCCAACAATTAATTTAACAATAATATGCAACCACTTGGAAATAATTAATGCTGAGATTTAAAATAGTACATTTCAAGTAATTGTCCAGAGGAAATGGGTTAGGAGGGCAGGGAAGGGGAGTTAAGAGAAATGTTTCTTCAACTTTAAATATAACCTTTAGTCCTAAGAATTTGTTTTGCCCCTTCTTTCTCTTTTTAAGTAGTAAATTTAATTCTTAAAACTAAATATTACAAGCAGAGATAGCCCTGTGCTGATCAAGAGACATCAGGAAGCAAGGTTTGAACCCCACTCCTCGGATTTGTTACTCCAAGGGAGGTGTTTTAATGCCACAGCATCAAAGTACATCATGAACCTCTACAATCATTTCTTTAGTGGAAAAAGGGACTCAAATGTGAGAAAAGAAAGGCTGAAAAAAGCTGCACAGTCATCTCTCACAGGGTATTTTTAACCCCGCTCTCGGGCAGGGTTGGTTTCTCCAGGTGCTGTTGCTGCCAACGGTGCCACCTGAGCCCGTGGGCTGAGCAGGGGCTTCCCAGAGGTGCCACAACCAGCACGGGGAGGGGGGGTCCCACCAAGGGACAAGAGCAGCCAGACATCCCCCCTGTACCATCCACAGGCTGTTTGCTCAGCTCAGCCATCCCAACCTCCTGCCAGGGGGGAATCATGGAATGATGGAATGGTTTGGGTTGGAAGGACCTTAGAGATCATCCTGTTCCACCCCCTGCCATGGGCAGGGACACCTTCCACCAGCCCAGGTTGCTCCAAGC